>NW_022196905.1:237074679-237209391 GCF_008632895.1 Mastomys coucha
AAATACATTTAGATCCTATACTTCATGTGTCGTCTCTGCCATCATTTCTTTGCCTACACCTTGTCGACCTGACTAGGACCCCGTTTCTCCCGCAGGATGAGGGAGGCCCAGATCGGCCGGCCCATGGCAAGAGATATATAGAAATATATCTGACCCTCATGTATTTCTTTTTACATCCCCAAGAATAATCTACTCTAGCAGCTACAAAGACTGTTGTGAATCTATATGATGTACTGGATATACCTGAAATCATGTAATTTCATTAGAATATCAGCTCAACCTAACTACAGATTTATTGACAATCTCCCTTCCTCCTCCTCCTTCCCTCTCTGTCCTCCTCTCAATCTCTTGCTTTTACTCTCTCTTTGTGTGTTTAATTCAGTCAGGCATATTTATATCAAACTTTGTCTTGACTTCTACAAGCTAGGGCATGGTGAGTATGTTATGTATATCAAATCTAGAGTTGGATCACAAAGATGTTCCACATGATAGTAAGGTGATATTAACCTTCCCCACAGATTTATGCATCTTCTCATCATCTGAATTTCAGAATGAAAACACACAGACACAGGCATACACACAAACACACACACACACACACACACACACACACACACATACAAACACACACACTAGATATTTAATAAAATAGGGTCTCTTAAATTGAAGATACAATCCACTTTAACCAACCAACAATGTATTCTTTTGTATGAAAAACTCAAAATGTAGAGCACTGAAATAATAGGAACTTACTCTGGTAACAATTTCATCTAGTTATTAGGAAAGACAAAAGGAAGGCTCTTTTAAAATAAAGATGTGACAAGATTAGAAACCAATGAAGATCATCAGAAATTTGAGGGAAAAAGAGTATTTTTCCCCTCTCAGTTAGCAATTAGACAGCTGTATTTTGCACAAGCTAAAATTGATACCACGAATATTGTGCTCAAGTTGCTTGAGCTAGAAATAGAATTGAATGTAACTTAGGGTGAAAAAAGTCTCCCCAAATGGCCACAAAACTGTTCATCCTATATCTACCAAGTTTCCTATTGATAGATAAGTGAAAGTTCTCTTACTTAATGTGTTTGTCTTCTCCTTCATTCCTTCCTTCCTTCCCATTTGTTCTTTCCCCTCCTGTTTCCTCCCCTCTCATTTCCTTCTTTTTTCTTCCTTCCTTCCTTTCTTCTTTCCTTCCTTCCTTCTTTCCTTCCTTCCTTCCTTCCTTCCTTCTCTCCTTTTTCCCTTCTTTATTCTACCCTCTGTTCTGTCTTCCTGACTTTCATTTGTCTCATCTTTTTTTCATTTTCCTTCCCATTTCCATCTCTTCTCATCCTTCCTTTTCCCATTCAGACTTTACTTTTTTCCTTCGTTTTGTTGTTTTACTTATTTTTTCTCTATCAAAGCAGATTAAAATAAGGAACATTAAAACAACTTATTTAAAGCAATATATCTGAGTAGGAAAATGCATAAGGACTCCACAATTGCAATTCATGATCATTTTACCCCATACCTATCTGGTGCTCTAGATCTTTTCATCAATTTATATATACATGTTCTTTAATGATATTTATAAGGACAGACTAATTTCAATAATAGTATTCAATGGACATTCATTTAATACAAATAAATAATTTAGCTGATATTTTATTAATCTCATTTAAATACATACATGTGGATTTGTTTGGTGAATAGAAATGTATTTCATTGAATTGTAATGTTCTGGAGAGGTAACAATATCAGCTGCTTATGGAAAAATAATCAAGACCTCTGTTATTTAATTACTATATTTTTAGATATTCAGGAATAAAAGAACAGTAAAAATGCCTTGTTGTATGTGGCTTACATTTCATGATATAGTTTGAAAAAATTAAATATAACAATAAAGAATTAATGACATTTTTAGCTATCTGGACTTGCTCATGGATAGGAGGAAGATTAGACTTTGATAGGGTAATTGAAGGTCTGTGTCAGGCATTAGTTCAGGGGAACTCTAAAATCTTTCAGGAAAAAAATACTCACAGCATGTTATATGACAAAACTTCCATTAACATTTCATTGGACTAATGATATAGCAATTATTCATACTTTCTCAAAGTCCTTTGAGTCACTCCATTTTCAGCAATATCTTAATAATAAATGGAGTAGCATTTTACCTGTGGTAGTAATATTATTGATCAAACATCATTAATGTTTGCAGCATTTTTAAGACCAATTACTTGATTATATAGTAGCCCCCCCGGCAAAAGCACATCACTTTCTCTGTTAAAGTTTGGCAGACAACAGCACACAAAAAACGCAATTTTACCTGCTACAGTGTCTGTCTACCTGCTTGATAATGTCAATCAATAAGTGAATTCACCGTCCTACAGCCTCTAGTAAACAAGATGTCTGCTCCATTTCAGATGCAAACAAAAGGAAAAGAAACAAGATATAGGTGGATCACAATAAAGTGCTTTGGATGTTGTTCAGTGGGCATTTGGAGAAAGATTAAAGGGGAGGAGTAGAGAGACTGAAAATTATATCTTCTAAAGAAAATATTGACTGGATCACCCATGACAACAGCACTGTAGTACATTGGAAAACTTTACTGCTGAAATAGGAATTTTTCTTTTATTTCTAAATAAGATTTTGATAAAAAAAAGCCTATGGGAATTAATGTGAATTTAAAGATATTCAGAGAGATTACCTATCTTCTCTACCAAGCCATCTATCAATCTATTTATTAGTTAATACATTAGTTATAGGCCTAATTGCTTTCAAAATTACATCCTATTTTACTGCCTACCTATGTTTTCTAATTCCTTAAATTTTCATGCTTACTGAATTAGCACGAAATTATAAAAACAGTTATTATTTCAATAAATCATTCCTGTGAAGTAGAGGCTTTTTCAAATCCAAAGAAATGTAAGGAATGTAAATGTAGAGATAGAGAGAATGAGTAACATTGGTAGTTAATTCTCACAACGCTCCACGATGAATGTGTCTGTACATAGACAGTTGGACTCTTCTTTAGTTCTGCTAAGGTCTCCTGTTGACACGATTGAAATGAGAATGTGAATTTTCATCAGTATTGCAACCCTGCATTTTACTACAGTCAAAGCTCCTTTTCCATCATAGCAATCATTTGAGATTGTCTTGAGATTAACATCTCTGCCTGTTTCCTAGATTACTACTCTCTTCTGATCTATTCATTACACAATTTCTTTTCTCAGAATCATTTCAGCTGTTTGATTTTCACTTAAAAAATACAAATGTAGAGAAGAATAAGTAGCTGTGGTAGGGAACATTTTGGACCAATATAACTGTCATTATAATAATGCATGGTGACAGATTTTGAGATTAAACTATGCCAGACACCCATGTAAGGTTGGAAATCTTAAAAGTCCCATCAAGACTCACAGATGGAAAACTAAAGTCAGTTTGTATAAAAATAAAGCATCAATTTACTTTTTTAAAAAATGCAATAATTCAAAAAACAAATGATAGTTGTCAAGACCCTGACTGCATCAGTGGTAAAGGCTTGATGTCCTTAAGACTGAAAAAGAAAAACTGTAGGTAATAAAGATAATTAAAGGTCAAAGTGATGAAACAAAGATCATTAGAGCCAGATCTAATCCCTGGCCATGAAGAATTTCAATATCTCACTTTCTTCCTATTCTTTCATGTTCTGTAACTGCATCCCTCTACAGGACTCAACAAGAAACTAGTCAACATAGGAAAGCTGTATTTTGTCTTTGATATTCTTTGTCCATACTGATGGAGAATAGAACTTTGAAAGTATTGGGAAAGGATCAAGTGTAGAGCAGAGTAACAGAAAACACTCTGTAAGTTATCTTAACATAGTTAAATTTTATCAAACCGTGGTATTAGTGTGAATTGAAATTGAAGAAATTACCACTAAAGTGAGAAAACAAAATGGCTATCCAAGTTTTAATAAGAAATCCACAGTGTGGTTAGGAAAAATGGCTCAGAGTTAAAGAATACTTAGTGCTCTTACAGAGGATCCAGAATTAACTCAAAATACCCACATACTAGTTCACATTCAACTGTAACTCAAGCCCCAGAGAATTTGACATACTCATGTCTGAAGGCACCAAGCAGAACCACATACATATATTCAGTCAAAATGCTCACATAAAAAAAAAAAGAAAACAGAATACATCTAAATTTTTAAAAGTAATCAGCAAATATTCTATTATAACTCTGTTCTGATCTATCATCAGGCACATACAGGCACCAGGCATATAAACATATATACACTCAGAAACATATTCAAATACATGCACAGAGTAATACTCATATGCACACATACATGAATGTACATTGTGTCTATTTAAAAATGTGGCAATATCAAAGGAACTTCAATTAAACAAAGAATATTCATTATGGCTGAGAAGGTTGTAAAATAAAGAACTTTGTAGGTCACAGACACTTTGAACAGTATTAAAATTGATTTTCTCAGGAGCACAATTGCCAGGCTTAGGGAGGGAGCTTTATTCCCATTTATAGATAAGGAACTTAATCTGAAAGAGGTCCAAGAGGGTGTTTGAAGTCTGACAATCAATGTTAGAAGTTACACTCAAATCCTGGCAGTCTGAGCTTCAGTCTAGTTATGCCCTCTACAACCATTGCAAAGAAAACCACATGATAGAACAGTTTGTGGATCAAAGAACATAGCATTTGCATCATACTATCAACTTTTCTGAGGTTACCAGAAAGCTATAAGCCTATGCAAAGATCGACCAACCCACTTAGGTTGATTCAGATCATTGTAAACTCTATTTTTATAATGTTTATATATTTTGACTTGTAGATAATTTCTTGTCACACAAACCAAATTTTAATAAATTTTTAAACTAATTCCACAGTATGTCTTGTAACCACCTTTAATAATACTGAGATAAGCTGATGGCAGAAGGGTCATGAAAAATAGAAAAGGTCATTCAATTTTATCCTTTAATTTTCATAATGTAGATGTCAAATAAAACATTTAATACAATATGTATCTTGAATAAAGAGAAGATGATACTGAGTTATATTTACTGAACTGCACAGTAAATTCTGCTGAATATTCTTTACATTATACAAAAGCTGAAGATGATTCTTCCAAACAGAGGTAATGCTACTGATTGTGAAGTGCTTGTATCACAATCTAAGCTCCACTCTATAACTGACTCAGTGGCATCCTGGAGAGGTATAGCAATATTCCCTTAGTTATCTACTTCTGTATCACAATCTACAGTAATTAATTATCCATAATAAAGATACTCTTAACAATTCTAAAGACTTGGTAAATTTAGCTGAACAGATGGACACTGTTGGGGATGACTATTGTGGCTTCATTCAAACACAAGTCTGTTTGAGGCAGTGACATTTAAAGTATATTCCTTCACATGTCTAGGGTATTGGTGCTGGTTTCCAGCTGAGGCCCCTTGGCTCTATGTATATATAATATTTCTCTCTTGATGACATCCCAACATTTAGTAGACTAGGCTGAGTCTTTTAACATAGCAAATGGATTCTAAGGGGAAAAAATAGAATTGTCATTTCTCATGAACTAAGTCTAGAACTGGCCCAGTTTCACTTCAGTAATGTTGCACTGGTCAGATATGTAACTAGGTATACTCCCTACATGAAAACTCAGGAGACTACTAAGTATCATATGTGGATGGTGTTCTGGTTTCTGTTGTTGGAAAACATGCTAAACAAATGTAACTTAGAGGAGGGTAAAGTTTATTTGGTTTGCAGTTATAGATCACAAAACATCACTGAGGAATATCAAAACAGAAACTCAAGACAGGAAATGGAAGGTGAGCCAGGTTGCTTTACCAGACTAAATTGGATCTGATCAATTAATTCATACCATAGATGAAGATACACAGTAGAAACCATGGAGAATATGGCTTATATTCAGAGAGTCCTCTGATACAATTCAGGACTACCTGCTTAGGATTGGTGACATCCAAAAGGAGCTAGCCCCTACCTTAGAATTGACATTCAAGACATGCCAGAAAACAATCTGATCTATGCAGTTCCTTCAGTAAATCTCTGCTGTCAGAGGACTATAGTCTATGTCAAGTTGACAGTCATAGCTCACCACCCATACAGTAGGAAGAAAAATGGGAACAGAGGAAGCGAGGAGCCGAAATGATGAACCTTAAAATCCATCGTTAGAACCAGTGCGCTCTCCTCCTGAATTCAACTCCCTCTTGCTCCCTGACAAGTCCTGCTTCTCATTTCCCCTACTAGGTCACTAATATACTTGGTGCAGTAGTGACATGAGTACATTGCTCAGCAACTAACAGTTCTAGATTGTGACTTAAGACCCTCTGAGAGAGGGAAACCATGATTGGTCCTGGAAAACTAGCCACTCAGTGCTAATGAAGTCATAGTTCTGGAGGAGAATCTATAAACACTACTTTACTCCTTTGGCATAATCTCTAATAATAGTCTATAAAGATTTGTCCTCACACCCACAGTTATGTCTTCACCCTTATCAAGGACACTTCTATTTGAAACAGTTATATTATAGTACAAAAAAATCTGAAACCAATTAAATGATGAGTTTTAGAGCTCATTCCTGATAAATAGATTTACAATACACTCTTATCCCAGAGGCTCAGAACATTGCAGAAGATGGGGAAGAATCATTGTAAAAGCCAGAGGATCCGAGACTGCTGTGAGATTGAAGATGTACCAATAAAATCTCATTGACATTATATTCCAAATGCAAGCTGAATAAGGATGATGCCATTTGGCATGCCAAAGTACACAAAAGAAAGCCCATGAGGCCTAAACCCTACACAAAGAAATGCAGGAAATTTAAAAAAGCTAGAAGGGGAAAAGTTGATCTTCCCTAGGAAAAAAACACATCAGTTGTCTAGTGCCAAACAGTCAGCCCTGAAAACGTACATACAAGTAGCATTATATGGACTGAGCACATCATATTTAGGAATATATTATTATATTATGTATATGCACATATATATGGAATAACAAGTGATGAATATGGATCCTTGAATTTGGAGGAGAGTGAACAGAGTTATATGTGTAACTGTTACCTTTTCTACCCAGCCTCCTTCTTCCCAGAAATAATGACTCTGAGACTTAATTATACATGAATAAATGCTTAGGCCATATGCTTTCGGTTGTTCTACTACTAGATCTTAGAATAAATACCCATTTATTCTATTCTTAGTCCTTCCTCGTGGTTTGTTAACCTTTCCTCAGTTTAAGTATCCTTCCGCATTCAGGGCCAGTCTTTTCCACCTGACAGTTTCCCAGAAAGTTCTCCTTCTCTGACAGATGTCCAACCTTCTAATCCTGCTTCACCTCATTGGCCATAGAATTTTTATTGACAGGTGATGCTTCCAAACAGTATGTAAAGATTCTCTCTACATGCATGAGGGGATTTGGAGGGAGGAAAGGGAAGGGAAAAATGTCGTAGTATTGTAAAGGAAAATAGGTAACATAAACCTTAAAAACTGAATTTACATGCTCCCATATGTTATGTGATGACTACTTCTTGGCTGTCAGCTTCAGCAAACATGGAATGAACTACAATCCAGAAGTGAAGGGCAAATGTGTGAGAATTTTTGCTTGATTTGAAGTGGGTGAATCTACTACTAGTCCTGACCTTTAAGGAAAAAGAGCACATGCCTTTCATCTGGATCTTGATGTGGGAAGACAAAGTTTTAATCTGGCCACACATGCTGGAAATGTATATAACATGACAGAAGAACGACAGAAGAACGAAGCTTTCTCTTTGACTGTTTGCCTTGGCCTTACTAGCAAGTCCATTCCTCCACTGGCATTGGGGCCTACTTCTTTGGGATTCTAGTAGTTATAATATTATATTTTTATACATGTATACATGATATAATAATTAAATCAGAGTAGTTGTAGCCATTATCTCAAACATTTGCCTCCAATTAGTGCTTATATCATTCAAATTCCTCCCTACTAGCTACTTTTCAAATATACAATATGCTACAGTTAGGAGTATATTAGAAGATTTGGAGGGAGTAAGTAAAGGAGATTTTTATAATTATATTACAATCTCCAAGAGTTAACATTAAAGAAATATCCAAGTACATGAAAATATGAGTCCCAATATCACTAGTTTTCAAGGAAACACATTTCATAAACACAAAGACATTGAACCTGACACCAGTTAGAATGACAATTTTATATATATTTTAAAGAGGAATTATAGTATTATATTTTAGTATTGTATATAGTATCACATAAAGTAATAAATATATAAGTAGTTTACTGATAGTAATAATATAGTAATAACATGCTATATTATATATAGTATACTACATATATTATTGATATATAATATATATAGAATAAATTTGTCCATGTGTTAGAATTATTCAAAATAAAATCCATTATCTGTAAATTGTAATCTATTTCTATTAATGTATGTGCAACTAAAGAGAAAATGTAATATATAATATTAATCCAACAGAACTTTACTTGGTCCTCAAAGAGGTAGTTCATAATACAACATCTTTCAAAACACTATGATAAGTGAAAGAAGGCAGTAACAGAGAGACAAGTCTCATGTGGTTTGGTCTTCACATATTATGTCAGTAAAATATCAAATGTGAAGAAGAATGAAATATAGTGATGATTTCTTTGGGCTTTTCAGGAAAGAAACACAGGACTTTTGTGCAATGCGTATGCTGTTTCCATTTTGAAAGATAAACATAATTTAGGGATATTGTATAAAATTTTGTAATTAAAACTAAAAAGACCATAATATAAACTTAAAAGATTGATAAGAGGCAGATCTCAAGTACTTATTAATGCAATCGGAATTGAAGATACAATTTTCACTATGTTGTATAGTGGTCATTATTTCTTTGTGGAAGCTTATATTTGAAGAATTTTGTAAGATTTTTTGCTCAGTTTACCTTTTAATATGTAAGTAAATACTTAAAAAAATCAATTGCTGGGAGGTCAAATAGAATTTTTTTTAAGAATCACAATCTTCAGAAGGTTAAGAGATGGAATTCAAACTCAATTCACTGAATTCTAAAGTCCCCTACTCAACACCAAAATTTATTATGTTATAAATAATTTTTGTTTGTTAAATAGACATATACTATAGCTAGCATGAAAAGACACTCCAACTTTAAAAGAAATTAAACAAACATGGACCTGTTATATTATGCATACAATTCTTAGAAAACCAGTAAAAGGAAGAAAGCTAAGTACAAATGTTGCAAAAGTAAAGGAACAGATATTTTATAGACAAATACTTACAAAAGCTTTTTTAGTCTGTCCATTGGTAAGCAGAAATAAAACAAGAAGTTAAGGCTAAAAAAATAGATGTAGGGAGAGGACTCAAAGGGTTATTGGGAAATCTACACCCAAAGGAATCCATAGATATATTTATTTAGGGAAAGAGGCTTACATTTATTTTATATTTTGTGAAAAAGCATTGGATAGCATTTCTTTTGTAGAATTCAGAGTCATAAATAATCATTTATGTCACAGCATTTTGTATATACATCTTAATATTCTGGTGGCACTTTTTATGTTGTAGAACATTCTAGTGTATCATTTGATTTAAGATGTCCTTGATGTTTTAGAACTTGGTTTTTAGTGAGTACTTGGTAGAAAGCACTAACAAGAGTTTGATTTGGGATAAATAAGAGGAAGGTCACATATTTTATGTCTTCTCTCTGCTCAGTAGAGTGTTTGGGGTGGCTTTATCACCTTCATTATGAAGTTAAGTTACTTCAACATCTTGTCTCTGGATTTTTTCTATTTCTACCCAGTTTTCTTTGCAGTATAAGAATGACAGTGGCTTGCTGCTGCCCCATTAATATAAATTTTTCTTTCATTATTTTTGTACTATTAGAGCTTAAAACATTTTTTATGATAATCTGGAACATTAAGCCCCTTCTGTTAATTTAGCATATGTCCGCTTTACTTTCAAATAGATGTCAGAGTCAGAACTTTCTTCCTCTTGTCTGGAACAAAATTTCAGAGTTTTCAGTCTTGCCTTGTCATTAAGTTGATGACCACAATGTTTGTAAATTATGATGTTTTTCTGTCTGTTTGTTTGATCTCAGCAATGTGTCTTACTCATTGTCCTTTTGCTGTGAAGATAAACCATGACCAAGAAAGAGAGAAAGAGAGAGAGACAGACAGAGACAGACAGAGACAGACACAGAGAGAAATGGGGGGGAAACTTGACCTGTTGTGAGCTTTTGAAACCTTAAAGTACACATTCGGTGGCACACTTTCTTTAACAAAGCTACACCTACTCCAACAATGACAAGCCTTATAATACTTCTAAAACTTTCAAACAGTTCCAGTTCAATTCTCTGGTAACTGTGGGCTTATGTGGGCTATTCTCATTCAAACCACCACACTGTACTCCCTAACCCTCAAAGGCTTGTAGCCATATTATAATGTAAAATCATATTCAGTACAATTTCAAAAATCCTCCTAGTCTATCCCAGTCTCAAGACTGTTTAAATGCTCAGATTTCAAAACCTCTTCTGTGATTGATTGCAGTCTCTTAAATGAATTTAACACCTATAAACTCAAAATAAAAAGCAGATCATATACTTCTAAAGTGCAATGGCACAGAATATACATAACCATACCAAAAAATGAAGAAAGAGAGGATAGTGAGGAAATACTGGACAAAGGCACAGTCTAAAAATAGCAGCAGAAACCCCAAGTTCTGAATCCCCATATCTGATTGCAAAGCACTCTTCAGAATTCTAACTCCTTCAAGATTTATTAACAACAATACATTTCTCTCTTTTGGGCTCTTTGTACACCTGGTCTTCAGTTCTTAGACACACTGTGACTCTGGTATTTCCAACGCTGTTGAGTCTTTAACACAACCCATGTTAACCATCATAGCTCCATGCAGTGTTCTCTCTTGGCCTCCATGGAAGGAAATCCCTGATACATGTTTATCTCAGTAGATTTCATGAGCCATGGAGCTAGATTCCACAATCCCTTTCTTTTATCCTTGACTCTAAAGCCTAAACCAGGTGACTGTAACTGAGATGATTTTTTGCTCCACCTGGATGGAACTCAGTGTCCCTTTTCACTTACATTTACATCAACTTTCTGTTGTTGATGATTTCCTTTTTTACTTAAACTTCCCTTTATTTCCTTTTCAAGAGTTGAAAGTTGGAAATTTAGCTAGACAGAGTCTTCCCTTAGGTTACCACTCCCTTTAGTACAATTAGCCTCAGGCTTTTCTTTAAACATTTTTTTTCCCCTTAAGCCCTGGACTTAGCTCTATTACACTTCCCGGTGCTTTCTTTCTCCTTACAATGTACATTTTATATACCTCTTTTTACAGCTTGCTTCTTTTCACTACAGATCTGATGAGAGTGAGTACTGATAACCACACAACATAGTTAATACTTGGCTGTCTTAAAATATCTTTTGCCAAAACTACTAATTGAAAAGCTCCTCAATTTAGGCTCATGTAGATTTTTATGGCAAGGGCAAGAATCCTTGACATTTTTTCTTCTCTCTCTCTCTTTTTTTTAAAGATTTATTCATTTATCTATTTATTTATTTTGTATACAGTATTTTGAAAGCATGTATGCCTGCAGGCCAGAGGAGGGCATCAGATCTCATTATAGATGGTTGTGTGGCACCATATGGTAGCTGGGAACTGAAATGAAGACCTCTGGGAGAGTAGGCAGTCCACTTAAACTGAGTCATCTCTTCCCAGACATTTTTTCTAAACCATCAGGAGAATAGTCTCTATGCCACCCACTAATATGCTTTCTCATTGAATCTTCTTGAGCTGGGGTCCCATTGTTTGTATTTGGCCTCAGCATCACAATCCACCCTCCAAGCCCCACTAAAGCATTCAACTGCTTTTCCATGCCACAGTCCCAACGTCTTCCATAATTCTGCCACTCCCCCACCCCAAAAAACATCGGCATGTTCAAGCCTATCAGAGCAATATGCCACTCCTTAGAACCAACTTCTATCTTAGTTCTTGTTCTATTACTGGGAAAATGCACAATAATCAAGGCAATTTTCAAAACAGAAAATATTTAATTGGGGGCTTGCTAACAGTTTCAGAGGTTTCATCCATTATCATGGAGAGGGTATTGTGGCATGTAGTGAAGCTCTGAAATAGAGCTCTGCATCCTGATCTTCAGATATGGACAGAGAGACAGAGAGGGGAGAGGGAGGGATGGAGGGAGGGAGGGAGGGAGAGAGAGGGGGGAGGAGGAAGAGAGGGAGGAGGAGGAGGAAGAGAGGGAGGGGGAGGAGGGAGAGAGGGAGAGGGAGGGAGAAAGAGAGAGAGAGAGAGAGAGAGAGAGAGAGAGAGAGAGAGATCCTGAAAGGCCTTTTTTGTCCTCAAAGGCTATCTTCAGTGATACATTTCCTCCAACAAGGCCCTGCCCACTGCAACAAAACCACACCTCTAAAACTTCTACTTCTTTAAACAGTTCCACTCCCTGGTGGCTAAGCATACATAAGCCTGTGAGACCATTGTCATTTAAACCACCATACAAGTGATTGTGTTATCTATGAGTAAATCATTGGGTGTTGATTATGTATCTCCAAAATACACTTGGGGTTACTCAACAGTAATACTTTAACATTTAAACTGATCCTCATTTTGTGTTGTTATCCAGTTATTCTTAGGTATAGAAGATGATATTAGACTTAGTTTCTACTTCCTGGTCTTTATTAAATACAGTCTATTTCAAATGACTATATATTGTGAATAGATAACGACATCTTCAACTAAAATGTATATCTGGCTAACTGCTATTTTGGATCAAGTTCAGAGAAAAGATTAAATGTCTGCATGTCACATGCTTGGTATATTAAAATATTTTATTCTCCATAGTTGTAATTCAACATATCCATTGAATACAAATCACATGAAAGTCTTCTCTGTTATGTACTGAAAACTTTTATGATCACAAGGTGTATATATTGATATTCTGATCCATAGCCATATGAGTAAAAGGTACCATTTTTTAAGGAGATAATCAGTTCTAGTAGTCAGGTCATAATCATAGTGTTCCCATCATGGAACTAATGCCCTTAGAAAGAAGAGTAGAATTCTTTTCTTCCATGTGATCATACTATGACAACTTGGACATCTGCAAACTAAGAGGAATACTGTTAGGAAGAATGGAATCTGAACATATTTGATTTTGGATTTATCAAAGACCATAACTGAGGGAAATAAATGTATGCTATTTAAGTTATTCAATCTCTACAGAAGGTAATGTAAGATATTCTCTAAAATTTATGTGTTAACATATGTAGTACAGATTTAAAATGTTCTGTATAGGCCATAAGCCAAAGGCATGGTTGACATTCTATAGTGCTTGTGGGAGATAATAGAACATTTAATAACAGGAGCCTAGAGAAAGTAAGTTCTATCATAGAATATGAATTTAAAAAAGATATTGGACCCCATGTCCCTATACTTTCTGATATTTCTTGGTAAAGATGAGGTGAATAGCCTTCCACGGCAAGTGTTTCAACCAAATCTAACATATATTAAGGAATCTAAAGGTATATGGCTTGTGGATTCATTAATTTCAGTCCACACATATCTGTTCATGCTGTCTTAGTCCTGTGGCTATAAAATATATGATAGAGAAAGCACTTGATTCACCTGTGTCATTCATTAGAAAACAAACAGACTCATAAGGGATTCGTGGAGGCACTTCCCCAACTGAAGCTCCTTTCTCTGTGATAACTCCAGTCTGTGTCAAGTTGACACACAAAACCAGGCAGTACACCTACTCACTCAAGAATTCTGTAAAAACACTAAACTGGAAGCCGTAATACATAACTAAAGGACAGGTCAAGTAAGATACAATTTTAAAAAATAAAGAAGAGGAAGAAAAGAAGAAGAAAAGAAGAAAGCCCTGAGATATGTGCTATGAGATAAAGAGCCTCCAAAGATGGCATTAGGTTTGTTTTCTGATGGCTGCTGGACATGTAGCCTACACTTAAGAGTAGTTTTGTTTTCTCAGTGACACTCTTTTGGAGAAAACCACATTTTCATTTGGAAGTGATTACACATTGCAGATAGATTCTAGGTTAGGAATGGGGCATGTGCCTACTTCTTCTTTCAGCTCTATGACCCCATTGATGCAATCCCATTCAGGACATATGGATACGGTCTCAGTCTCTGATTTCATAGGGACTTCAAGCCTTTTAGGTGTCTCCCATTTTCTTTGGCTCTTAAACTTTTTTTCTCCTTCTCTTCTACACTGTTCCCTTAAACCTGAATAAAGATTTTTGATGGAGTTGTACTGTTTAGAATTTCTGTCACAAGTTCTCTCACTCTCTGCATATCATTTGACTGTGCATCTCCATACTTGTCCTTATCTGCTACAGGAGGAAGCTTCACTGGCGATGACTAACCAAGGCATTGTTCTATGCGTTCATCAGAATGTCATTAGGAGTCAATTTATTGCTGCATTCTTTTAATAAAGCAGCTGTATTTGATTTTTCTCTGTGTCCCTGTGCTACATAGTATCAGGTTTCTGGTCACCTAAGCAGTAATGGGCATGAGTTCTTTCTTGAGGAATGGGCTGAGTGAAAACAGATATTGTTTGGTAACTCCACAAGGTTTGTAACACCATTGCAATAGCATAACTTATAGACAAGACACCACTGCAGATGGAAACATTTGTAGTTGGGTTTGTATTCACATTTTTGTGGGGGAGTGTATGGAATACTTCATGTTCCAAAGACAGTAGTATGTAGGTTCTACAGAGGCACCAAATTGACTTTTCCATATTCAGTTCTATGAGTTTTCTCTTCAGCAAATGGGTCTTGTTATATGTCTGTGGAGAACAACCTATAATTGTGACAACAGACTGAGTTCTTTAAGAGTTCCAATAGGATCACCAACATCTCAATTAGATATAACCCACTCCCAGCAAGGGAAATTTCATTTGGAGACAGGAGATGTCCAGTTTGGACTCTGTCTCCCCCCATTATTTGGTGATGTCATTTAGACCACCTTTGTATGTCTATATTTTATGTAGCTTCTATTTGTTTCAGCTTTTCATTCAAAACTTGTCATACCTTTAGGATTACTTGACTTATGATAGAAAATGAGAAAAAAAAATGAACGAATTAATCAGAAACTCCTGTCTCTGTCATTTTCTGCCTCTATTCTACCTTTTCACCTTGTAACAACGCTAGAGCAGTTGTCTCATCTAAAACAACCAAAGGATGTGATTAACTTCAACAATCGCAGTTCTTTGCTTCCCCAGCATGTGATACTGTTTTTGAATTATGACGACTCTGTAGTTAAATACTAATTGACTTTGACATCTGAATGTCAGCAAGCACAGGTGCTCCAAACTTGTGAATTATTATCTTAAATCCTATAACAATCACACTACCTCTAAACACATTAGTTACTGGATGCTTTCACTTCAATTGGGAGATATCAAAGCAAAGGGAAGGGAGTTTATTAGAGCAACAGCATGGGCTCTAAAACATCTCAAGGAGATGAACACTAAGAGCCATTAAAGACAAAATATCCTTTCAATTTGAATGACAATAATAGCTAGGCATATCCATTAGTACATTAATAGTACATGAAGCCATTGCACTTTATCTATCTATCTATTAAAATTCTGTTTCCACACATATGGTAATACAATTAGTGATAATATAAAAGACTATTCAATATTTGAAAGATCTAGAAAGAGAAAAAATGAAAAGCATAGTTTTGAAAATGAACCTAGTAGTTTTAATTTTCAGTCTCATTTAGTATTAGTACAAAGATGCTAGCAAGGAGCTATGAGAGGTGGATATATTTAGGGATTGCTGAGTAAAGAAAATATCTTGAGAATGAACAAACAAACAAAAAGTCTGACGCCATACTAGGAATATGATTTAAGTACAAATTTTGTATATACCATCTTAATCATTTATCTTCTTTGAGATTCAAGGTTAAGTCACTTGAAACTTCTTGAGCTTTCATTTGTTCCCTTACAAACTTGGGACAAAATAACACCTTTCTCAGAATAAATATGAAAACAACACTTCTGGTTTCACTACTGTCTAGAATACTTGAAACTTGTCAATTTCCATCTCTTCAAAGAGTTAATTCTTAAATCCTTCAAGATGTTTACCAATGTGGTTGACTTATCATATTCACTTTATAGAAAAAGAGAACTGAATACGGATTGTATATTCACAGTAAACTGTGGACTTATTTTCTATACCGTGACATATTGTATTCATAAACCCCTTTGCATAGTGCCCTATAGAAAAAAAAACAAGTACCAAAAAATTGCATCAATATTTATGTTATATGCTTTAAGCTCTTCAGATACTTGCCTCACAGATGTGGCAGACAGCGAGCATGTGGGAAAGTAGCCAATAAGGCTGCTAAAAAGGCAAATGGGAGAAAGACGCAGGGCAAATATTTATGCCATGTGGCTAGGACCTGACCGTTCTTAACACTTTAAAACCAGCCAGGGTAGTTAGTGCTTCTTTTCCTCTAAGCGAGTCTGACGATCCTTTGTTCCATCAGAACTTTGGTTTCACAAAGTAGAAGGAAGACATCTCCTTCTGGGCTTGATTTTGTCTTTTGTTCTTGACTCTGACCTAGCTGTTTGGCCCACTTTAGTTCTTGAAATTGTTCCATCTCATGCTTAGAAGCAAGAGGCAAAGAGATATTTAAGCCTTGTCAAAGACAGTCTGAGATAAAAGAGCATCTTATTCCTGCACCAATAGTAGCCCCCAGCAGGTGTCCAAGTTTGATTTCTCTCTGCCTACCCTAGAGCCAGGGTACAGAAGTCAGGCTTCTGTCCTCCTTTTTATTTGTAACTTGATTTGATGAATGTCTCCCAGTATTATACTCAATCAGAGACTGTTTACTTTTCCAACAAAAAGCCTAAAGCACATCCTTACATTTTCTTTAAAATTTTTCAGAAGTTAAAAATAAGCCAGAGAGGAAATACAATTAACTGGAGCAGATAACCATATCTATTTTATCAGATGTATTATCCTCCTTTTGGAAACATATATAGAAAAGGATGTTAAGGTGCAGATTTTAGGTAATCCAAGGGAAGAAAGTAGAAACGCCTCATTAGTAAATCTCAACTGGGAACCAGTTCATTCTTAATGTCCTTCTGTGTCAGAAGGCATAAACAGTAAGGGCTGAACCACAAGGTGTAAGTATGGTGGGGTATCGCTGTATCTTCTGGGTATTGCTTTTCTACGCTTGTAATTGAAGTGTATAGACGAAGCTGCTGTGTCTCACCTGTTGAGAAGCTGGTTAGTATCTTTCATGTTCTACCGTAAATTTAACACTCAGCACCTCCCACTCCTGCTAGAATTCTGCCTCTCTCAAAAGTCACACTCTGAATGTAGCTTCAAAATCAGTTCACAGAAAATGTAACATTTGGGCAGACAGCTTGTATCTGTCTGAAAGAAAAGGTCATTTATTTCTACTATATCCTATTTTATTTGAGAAGGGTCTTTTAGTGATATCTTCTTGCTCTCTGCTCTACTTGTGTGAGAAAAAAAGAAAAACAAATCAAAATGAACAAAAAATGGACTATAGACAGCAAATTAGTGGAAGCCTCCCAGAATGTTCCTAAGAAATAACTTCTAAATCTGATAGGAGAAAACCAAAGAAAAAAATATTGCCTGCCCTCTCCCCCAACATTGTAAAGAATTATTCATTGATAAACATTTAAAATCAGGAATTCAGTAAGACTTAATGAAAGAGAGAAAGCCTGTAGATGAAAGTATACCAACTACTATGATAGAAGAAAACATTTCAAATGAGTGCTGAAGAAGCTGAACTGAGATGTAATCGCAGGCATATCTTCCTTCAGGCTTTTGAGATGTCAGGGGGAGAGTTTCAATAAGCTTTGAGATCATATCTTCATCTTGTCCCTTTGGGCCATTTGAATTTATTACTCACATGAGTAATAAATGTGTATATGTATATGAATAGATTCTGTGACATTCTCATTACTATCTACTCATGGACATTTATGTTGCTTTAAAATTTTCACCATTTAAACATTACACATCAAACATTTTAATACAGTGAAAAGCACTTCATCAGAACTTCTTAAGCTGTAGGTCATGACCTTACATGGGGTGAAAGTGGCAACTGTAAGTTGTTTCTGAGAACCTAGGGTTAATCCACAATTGATGCAGAATGAATCAGAGGTGTTTCTGATAGCAGTGGCCTGGGCCACATTAGGAAACTTTAATTGTGAACACAAATTATGGACACTTTGCCTAGCACAGGCTGGCACATCATAAATCATCAATGTACAGTGAAAGAGTCTAGAATGCTGGGTGCTTTAAACTGCAGACCTTGATTCTGTATACAAAGCAATTTGTTATAGATGTATGGTTGCTTAATTATAGAAATCAAAAAAAAATGAAATATTTTCTTATGGTCACATCTCATCATGTTAATGCCAAACTAAGGTTTGTTTTGTTTTGTTTTATTATTATTATTTTTTTAGATTGTATTGTGTTAAACTCTCTAATTTAAAAAGTGGCTGTTAGTTTAATGGCTTGAGTTTCATAAAGTATTGTTCAATGGGTATTGGCTTGTGAGGGGACAGAATGTTCAACGTTTTTTTTCTTTATAAATGGTCCTAAAAACACTCTTCTTATTTTACAATACATGATTATGTCAAGCAGCATTTTCAGCTTCAATGAATAAGGGATTTAAGTACCGATAAACTCAGAATATTGCTAAATATGCTGTAAGTCCTACAGTATCAAATATTGAACCAGAATTTAATTATCATAAAAGATAAAAAATCATACCCATCTCAGTGATGTGCAAATGTGCTTTTGTGTTTAATACATGGTAAAATTATGAGTGTGGCAAAGAACTGTTTTAAAGTAAATCTGTTTATGCTATATTTTCAGTGGATGCTGGATTTTAAATACTTGAGAGTCATAAAACATCTTTGGG
The DNA here is from genome assembly GCF_008632895.1 of Mastomys coucha. NCBI lineage: Eukaryota > Metazoa > Chordata > Mammalia > Rodentia > Muridae > Mastomys > Mastomys coucha. The sequence continues at coordinate 237,093,641 of NW_022196905.1, forward strand.
ATAAAAGGGTTGTGAGTGGAAAAAAGTTTAAGAACCTTTTTTTTTTTTGTTCATGCACGGTGACATATACCTCTAACTTAGCAAATGGGAAGTAGGGACAGAAAGATCTCTATGGGTTTGAGTCAGTCTGGTATGCAGAGAGAGTTTCAGTCTAGTCGTTGCTATAAAGTAAGTCCCATGTTTGAAAGAAAACAAAATAAAACAAAACCAACCAAATACTTTATTGCCTATAAAAACAGAGCACACAAATATACACTGTCAAAATAGATGATATTTGTATAGAGCTCATAAATGAAGAGACAGTACAGTACTATGTCTGAGAAAGATGTGCATTAAATTAAATGCTGCAAAGTAATTTTCTGTCTCCATTTACTAGGTATATAATAAAGGGACACATTCACTCCATGTGTTTAAGCATCTGATTCTTGTTCTGTCAATTCTGCCCTCATAAATAATCATAATTGGTATGTGTAGAATAAACCAGAAAACCTCAATCAGTGAATTTGGATAAAGACAAGATGGGAAATTGTCATTCAGTCACATAACTATTGAAAGGTTAATGTTTAATATTGCTGAATTCAAAATTTTATTTATAATGATTCGAATAAATGTTACAAATGAAACATGCAATAGACACCAATAATTTTCAAGATTTGGAGAAATTAATCAAGGAATTGTAAATTATGCTGCATGCCTGTCAGGTGCCAAGCATGACTATTGTACTAAACCTGCTTTGGGAAGTACTTTATAGATATAACCTTTCCTTCTTATACACATACACACTTGCACACTTACACACACACATGCACACACACACACACACACACACAAAGGTATATATAAAAGATACTATGAACATTTTAAGTGGATAAAAATAATAAAAATGAAAAAGCAACGAAGATGGAAGCCTTAGGATGCCATTAGAGTTTATGAATTTATGACATAATAACTTGCTTTTCTGAATTTAATAGCGATAACCAATGCTAGTAATGATGATGACATAAATGATTACAGCAAGGACACTTTTCCAAATTTGTTAACTTTGCACTTGAAATTACCTAATCTTTACCAGCTGTGTTTGCCCTCACAGTCTATTTGAGAAATATGTCACAGAGACATTAAATTGCATACTTTAGACAATCCATACACAGAAGTAATGAATAGAGTTGCCTTACTTAAATTTCTCTAGTATAGAGCTTCACAGTCACTGGCCTTTGGTGTCAGTTTTGTTTTAGCTTTTGACACAGGGATGACATCAAAATCATATTCATCTTTTATCATCTCCAATCTGTTGGAATTAACTCACTGTGTCACAACACTTGAATCATAATATCAATAGTTATTTGTTCCAATTAATTGGTGATATATAGTTTGACAAAATTATCTTTTTATGTGTAAGTATACTTGTTGTATATGTGTGTTCACAGGAATACACATGAATGTACAAAGATCACATGCTTTCCTCACTTACGTCCTACCCTGATTTGGTGATAAGATCTCTCAATTAGACAGGAGATTGCCAATTTTTCCCTATTTTCCAGCCAATGAATTCTAGAGATCTACATGTCCTAGCCTCCCCATTATTGCAGATATATAGTGTTTTGTGTTAGAATTTTTATGTAGGTGTTGGAGATCTGACCAAATTTCTTCATTTTTGCATGGCCATCATTAACTGAATGGACCATCTCTCTAGCCCCTCTGAAAATTATATATGTATGGGTACCTGAATGTATGTATTTGTCTGTCTTCTATCTATCTATTATCTATCTATCTACCTATCTATCTATCTATCTATCTATCTATCTATCTATCTATCTACCTACCTACCTATCTTTGTATCATAAATTTTATTCTAAAGAAATACTCTAATATAGTTTCATGCTTTAAATTGACATACAGACCTATAATGGAAAACATGTCCATATTATCAATAAAGATGTTAATATTTATGAAGAAATCATTCTCCGACGAAGATTCACTTGATAGTTATGTAAACATTTATTATTCAGTTGTAATTGGGTGGTATTAATTGATAACTGTGAAGAATTAGTACTTCAAAAGATTTTCATCTATGAAATCAAAGTCCTTGAATAGAGTAAAGCAAACACTTCAAAAACTTCAAGGAAATTATGTTGGATGAATACTAAGAGGGAAAAGTATAAAAACCTTTATTGGCAGTTAAGGTCATAAATCATAAGAAAATCAGCAAGGTCTTTACATCCTCTAGTTGAGTGGATAAATGATAAGCTCATTAATTCACTAATTTATTCATACATCTATTAATTTGCTCACATATGTATGTATTCATTTGTGATTTAGTAATTGATTCAATATTTATTTAAATATGCATATTATGCATGCTTAACACTGGGCTAATTGCTGCAGAGACCTGGATGTCAAATAGACTTATTCACACTTACATCACTATTGAATTTACAATAACCTCAAGAATATGCAGTACTTGCATTTGTTTGGAGTTTGAGTCTGTCACTCAGCTTCTTGTCATCGAAACGTGGCAACTTGCAAGAGGAAATCAGCACTTTTGTTGTTGCTGTTGTTTTTCTTGCTGTTGTTTTTATGTATTTCTGGATTTTACGTTAAGATATTGTGGATGGGAGTGCTGTCTTTGAATGCTTTCCACTGACATTTGGATTCCTTCACTTTATTAAGCTTGATTATGTTCTCAACTGCTTTGTGGTGCAGCTTTGTTAAACCAAAGGAAGCTGTGGGAAGAAATTCACATATCATACTCAGGTGTGGTAGGGGAATAGGATAGAGAAATTTTCCTCCTAGATATCTTCTCTGCTGTATAGCCTTGATCTAGCTCTTTGCTTCTTAGTGGGTCCTTCAGGCAGCTCTATTCCCTTTGCTCCTCTCAGCATTAAAATATGCATTCATTCCCATTCCTTCTCCTTTATACTTAAACATGGTAGGTATCTCCTACTTGCAATACCTAAAGTGTTATACCCTCTGATAGTTCCTTTGTAAAGTAATACTAACAAATTTTCATTTATTTATCTCATATTTGTGTCAGTTTCTTTACTAGCACATGGAAGTCTATGATTAGTTGTCCATAGCTATGTGCTATTACAGCAGCACTCATGAAAATACAAAAAGCCCTCATGGATTAAATAAAATAGAAATAATTGCTCTTGTCACCCCAAAAGCATCAAATATGGATGTCCAAGTTCAGCAATACATAAATGTACTACTAGTACACCACAACTGCTTCTGTTACTAATGTACTACCCATTGGCATGTGAAGACATACTGAGGTACTATTGCTAAAGCTTAAACTAATGTGATTTACAATGAAAGAGAAGGATGTACTTATAAGCTTTGAATGTATTTGAACTAGACCACATGGATAGGAATATAGAAAGAAATTATGGAAATGACACCCTCCACAATAGTCACAAATAATATAAAATACCTTGGTGTGACTCTAACAAAGCAAGTGAAAGACCTGTATGACAAGAACATCAAGTCTCTGATGTAAGAAATCAAAGATCTCTGAAGATGGAAAGATCTCCCATGTTCATGGGCTGGCAGGATTAATATAGTAAAAATGGCCATTTTGTCAAAAGCACTCTACAGATTCAATGTAATCACAATCAAAATTCCAACTCAATTTTTCATAGAGCTAGGAAGAACAATTTGTGAATTCATTTGGAATAACAAAAGACCCAGGATAGCAAAAAAATTCTTAACAATAAAGGAACTTCTGGGGAAATCACCATCCCTGACCTTAAGCTCTATTATAGAGCAATAGTGATAAAAAAAAAAAACTGTATTATATTAGTACAGAGACAGGCAGGAAGATCAGTGGAATAGAACTGAAGATCCATAAATGAACTCACATACCTATGGTCACTTTCTCTTTGACACAGGAGCTAAAACAATCCAGTGGAAAAAAAAACAACATTTTCAAAAAATGGTGCTGGTTCAACTCTCAGTCAACATGTAGAAGACTGGAAATTGATCCATTCTTTTCTCTTTGTACAAAGCTCAAGTCTAGCTGGATCAAGGACCTCCACATAAAACCAGATTCACTAAAACAAATAGAAGAGAAAGTGAGGGCCTTGAGCACAATGGGCACAGGGGAATATTTCCTGAACAGAACACCAATGGCTTATGCTCTAAGTTTGAGAATTGACAAATGGGACCTGATAAAATTTCAAAGCTTCTGTAAGGCAAAGGACACACTGTCAATAGGACAAATCTGCAACCAATAGATTGGGAAAAGATCTTTATCAATCCTATATCTGATAGAGGGCTAATATCCAATATATACAAAGAACTCAAGAAGTTAGACTCCAGAGAATTAAATAACCCTACTAAAATGGGGTACAGAGCTAAACAATTTTCAACTGAGGAATATTGAATGGATGAGATGTACTTAAAGAAATGTTCAACATCCTTAGTCATCTGGAAAAATACAAATCAAAACAACCCTAAGATTCCACCTCACGCCAGTCAGAATGGCTAAGATCAAAAACTCAGATGAGAGTAGATGCTGGCAAGGATGTGGAGAAAGAGTAACACTCCTCCATTGTTGGTGGGATTGCAAGCTGGTACAACCATTCTGGAAATCAGCCTTGTGATTTCTCAGAAAATTGCACATAGTACTACCTGAGGTCCTAGCTATACCAATCCTGGGCATATACAAACATATTACAAGGTCACATACTCCACTATGTTCATGTAGCCTTATTTATAATAACCAGAAGCTGGAAAAAACCCGGATGTTCTTCAACAGTGGAATGGATACAGAAACTGTGGTGCATTAACACAATGGAGTACTACTTATCTATTAAAAATAATGAAGTCATGAAATTCTTAGGCAAATGGATGGAATTAGAAAATATGCTGAGTGAGGTAACCCAGTCACTAAAGAAAACACATGGTATGTACTCATTGATAAGTGGATATTAGCCACAAAGCTCAGAATACCCAAGATAAAATTCACAGGCCACATGAAGCTCAAGAAGAAGGAAGACCAATGTGTGGGTGCTTTAGTCCTTCTTAGAAATGGGAACAAAATACTCAAGAGACAAATAGGGAGACAAAATGTGGAGCAGAGACTGAAGGAAAGGCCATCCAGAGATTGTACCACCTTGGGATCCATCCCATATACAGTCACCAAACACAAACACTTTTGTGGATGCCAAGAAGTGCATGCTGACAGGAGACTCATATAGCTATTGCCTGAGAGACTCTGCTAGAATCTGACAAATATAGATATGGATGCTACAGACAACCATTGGACTGAGCATGGGGTCTCCAATGGTGGAGCTGGAGAAAGGACTGAAGAAGCTGAAGGAGTTTGCAACCCCATGGGGAGAATAACAATGTCAACCAACCAGACCCCCCAGAGCTCCTAGGGACTGAGCCACCAACCAAGGAGTACATAGAGGGACCCATGGTTCTAGATGCATATGTAGCAGAGGATGGACTTGTTGGGAATCAATGGGAGAAGAGGTCCTTGGCCTTGTGAATGCTCAATGCCCCAGTGTAGGGAATTGTGAGAACAGGGAGGCAAGAGTGGGTAGTTGGGTGTTGGAACACCCTAGTGAAGGCAGGGGGAGGGAGATGTACCAGTGAGTTTCTTGGGGTAGGGGCCAAGAAAAGGAAATAATATTTGAAATGTAAATAAAGAACATATCCAAAAAAGAGTTTGGGGTTGTAAAAAGAAAAAAAAAGAAACATGTATTGAAAGTATATCAAAATAAGCATAATTTATTCCACATGTTGGTGCACTCTTTCTGTATCTGTGCATGCATGTACACACTAATAAAATTATTAGTAAGACTTTGTTTTCTAATGCTAAAAAGCAGCACATAAACATCCTATTGAAAGTATCTCCTATATCATAAAATAATTAATCAGAGATATTAATAATTTGGTGATAAAACCTGTACAGAATGCTGTCAGGTACTGGTAGATAACAATTATTCATTAAGCACTGAAGTATGAATGTAAGAAAAGCAATTATTGATTCTCAGCTGCATCATATATTCATAATCATGAGTCTTACCTATTTTAAAGCAGTTTGAGCACTAAAACCAGAATTTAACTTAAGTTTCTTCATTGATATGAGGGACAGTCCTATATCACTCACCTATAGATGGACTTGAGAATCGAGACTGCTTTTATCTAATTTAAAATTCAAAGACTCTTGAAAGAATTGATACATATGAATGAAACCTTATTTCTTTGAGATTATTGAGGTTAACTGTTTGGAAATGTGTCATTTTTTGTATTGAAGAGTAGAACATCCAAGTAGTGGTGGAGTTTGATGTACAGATGGGAAATCCCTTCAAAACATTTTTTTTTTTTTGCTAGGGGTACAGCTGAATTGAAAACCTAGATTGACTGAGAATTAGAGAGAAACCATGGGGAAGTCATAACATCCTTTATGTAGAAGATCACAGATTTTAAATGTCCATCTTTTGAGATTGTGAAAGGCTCTGAGGTATTCTGCATACTTTCTTATACGGAGTCATATCATGAGTGTCAGAAATGTCTAAGTTTAATACTGAACAACACATTGGAAGTAATGTTTGTGCACACCAGGAAAATATTAAATATTCAAATTTTCATGTGATAACTACTGTGTTGTTTATTAGCAATTATTATTAAACCAAACCAGCTGTACTTGATATGTCTGGCTGAGCATGTGACAGATCCCAGCACTGTACCATTGACTAGAGGCCTAGTAATTGAGTCTATGATTTTCGGACGACAGAGTCTAATAGGAATTGTATTTTCTCCTCCTCTCTCACTGTTTCTATTTTACGAAGATATAGTTTACTTCAATACTTAATGACTGTATTCTGACAGTTTCTTAAAATAAGCCTTTTTAACCACCACTGCCACAATTATTGTGATGATTTGTATATGGTAAGTACAGGGAGTGCCACTATTAGAAGATATGGCCCTATTGGAATAGGTTGTCACTGTGGGTGCAGGCTTTAAGATCCTTATCCTAGATGCCTGGAAGTCAGTCTTCCACTAGCTGACTTCAGATGAAGATGTAGAACTCTCAGCTTTACAAATTTTCTTTATGAAAGTGATTATAAATAATACTAAACAATACTACAATTATTTGTGTATGTGTACACATTTATTCATATATACTGTTAGAGTATGAATGAGTGTTTGTGTGTGTGTGTTGTTGTTGAGTTTATCTTGGGATGAATTTTTCTTCTTTGTTCAAACTTAAACATGTTAGCTTTACAGACAAGACCTGCTCCAATAATCTTATAGTGTGTTTCATTTCTTGTTCTCAGAATTTTGAGCTACACCAAAAATTTTCTGGAATCTCATTAGAGTAAAATCACTAAAGAAACTCTGACTCACTAAAGAATGTTGTGTGTATGAATATGAAGAGATTCATGACAGATTGTGTCTCGGTATCTTCTTACATGTATTCTTTGGGAGAGTTTTACAGGCTATTTGATTCTCTTTCTCTCTTTCTTCCATGAAACCACTCAATATTCTGAATTACAATCATTGACTTTCTTGTCCGTATTTTCTTCCATAAGAGTAGGGGCTACTTCTTACATGTAGAGCCTTAGGGATACAGAGATTGAAAAAAACTGGGGTGAATGATCATACAAATGTAAGTAGAAGGTTAGAAATACAAGCAGTTTGATCTTATTTATATGGGTTTTTGTGACTTCCCATCCCAAGTGATTAAGTAGCATGGCACTTGTTCAAATCCTAATAATTTCTTCCTTCTCGCCTAGGAATTTCAAAATAAGGTTGGGATGTCCTTATTGGCCATCATTCCAAGAGATAATGAAGTAGTAGTTAACATACACACACACACACACACACACACACACACACACACACACACACACACATACATATACATACACACAGATACACACAAACACAAGCACATTAATGGGTTTTAACCTAAATATGGTATTTACATTCCTTAAGTTACACATTATGATAATATTAAAATAAAACATCTTTAAAGTAGAAGCAAAATGTGAAACTGCTGCTGTTGTAGAAAGTATATTGAAATGAAGTTCTGTGTACTTTCAGTGTAATTATTACTAATGTTCTAGAGAAAAATACCAGTTATTGAATCTTTAACAGGTCATTCTGAATACTAATACAGAAACCAAATAAAAAAGTGATTATGAGAAGCATAGGACTTTAATTAATATAGAGACACAAGGAAGACTAAGGGTACTAATGACTTTAGTCTTGTCTTTCGTCATAAGGTGCCTCTTACCCAAGGAAGAGACAGAAGGAGTAGTCAAAGAGCATGAGTAGTTTAGTTATTCAGTGTTAATCATACTGTAGTCTGAGTGACTATTACTATTTTGGGGTTGTTCAGTCAGGGCTTTATTCCTATCAGAAAATCATTGGTACCTTTGGTAGATTTGACTATTAGTCAATACATGTTTATATGCCATACCTGATATTCTTAGAATCCAGGGTGACTCACAGCAAAACACACAGATGAAAATAGGAGGCAGAGATACTCATATTTTATATTGTTTTTATTTAGCTATTGGATGCCTAGAGGCAGGCTATGTGTCAGTTTATTTTTTCTTTTTCTTCTGTTTTTCTTTTTGTACACTGGCCACTAAGTTTTTGATAGATGATTAGTAATACAAAGAAAAATATATAAACAATATTATTGACTCCATTAAGAAAAGAAAAATACTAGTTCCAACCAACATTTAAAGTTATTAAACATGTAAGTTTCATTTTCAGAAAGTTTTAACATGGAGCAAAATACAGAGTTTTATAGATCCTATTTTTTTATTAGATATTTTCTTATTTACAATATCTCCTTTCCCAGGTTCCCCTCCAAAAGAAAAAGAAAAAGAAAAGAAAAGAAAAATAAATAAAACAAACAAAAACTAAAACAATTTTGATGGTACTGTTAGCTAGGTATATTTTTATGATATTGTTAATATAATTAATATAAAACTGTTTTAAAATTAAACAATTTTCTCTCATCACCTCTAAGTCTATTAGTAGAAATATTACCTGGACCTTGGTTGTAGGTCTGACTGAATAGCCTTGACAGGCAGGGAACTACTGTATCTACCTACAGCTATAGCTATGAATATTCAAATATCACTATAATAGTTCCTACTGGAGTAATCACAAATTATTTTTGAGTAATCCTTAGCCATTTTAAGACCATTTGAACCTAGTGCTATTTTTCATCCTCTGCCAAACTGAGTAATGCATTTGTTGGAATGAAGTTTGAACACATGAATGTATCACCAAGAAATTTTCAGGAAGATTAAGAACCCCGGAAATATCATAGGAGTATCTGAATTTAGCTAATCCAGACATACATCATGTCTTAATTACATTTTAATTTGTTGTTCAGTAAGAGGCTTTTAATTTGCTCCTGCTCTTAATTTGTCACATAGCATTTTAGAAAATGTGGAAGCATTGTCTCAAATAAGTAGGGAGTCTACTAAACATTTGTTATGATTCAAGTCCTAAACTTTTGTGAGATCTACAAACATAACAAAGACTTGTTCTAATAATTTTCAATACAGTTAACATTTTGAGGCAAATTATGTAAGACATACTACATCTGTAAATAATTCTAGAAGATATTCACAAAATTAGACCCTGTAACCTTACTTCAGGGAAAGGAGCTCAGGAGGCCTTCCCCTTCCCAGTGGATATTTCCCTGGAAAAGGAGAGCCATTTTTTTTCCAGTTATATAGTCTTTGTATGTTGCCTGTGCTCCAAGTACACCCTATCCATGTTGTGCAAACAATACTAATTATTCAAAAATAATAATTTAAAAGGAAGTGGTATGAGGCTATGAAAGTATAATATGGGCTGAATATGATCACAATATGTTATGTATTTGTGTAAAAATAAATTTGTAAAGTATACATGGAAAGTGAAAGGGATATGGATGAAGAAGAATGTATAGTTGAATATGAGCAAAGTACATTTGATGATATTTGTAGAGATGCATAATAAAATTCATTTATTCTCTGCAACTAGTATGTGCTAATAGTTTTGAAATAAATGGTTTATAAATGTAATTGTGGAAATACTTGCTGAAATCAGAGTATGTATATATTTTTGATAATATTTGTTGACCTGTTGAAGGTCATTCTTGAAACACTGAATTTCTCATATGAACAAAAAGGCTAGATGTACAGATTTTCTATGCTTTTGATTAATAATACATTGTTAGTCAATTATTATTTAATAAACTTCATGGGTTTAGAAGACAACAGCCAGATGGTCCTGTGGCTTCTGACCTTTATTTCCTCAATAAGACCATTTTGTTATTTTCTTTTTCATTTCAAAAAAACTCACTAAATAACCTGGGAGAGAAGTGTGAGCTTGGTAATGTACAGATAGATTTCTGTTTGCATGTTTAAGACTAACCACTTGCTTTTCCCCCTAAACATTAGTGTTATTCACTCTAAAAGGCAATTGATGATTCAAACAGTACATAATTATTAAGTATGCATTAATGATCCTATTGCTTATTGTTGGTAATTTGTAAATGTTTCTTTTCTTGTCACATTCAGATATTTATTTATTTAATGTTTGATTTTACCTCCGATAAAGGGTAATGCAAACTGTGTAAAAGCACAAAATTTCCACAGATTGAAAGGAAAGACGTTTTACTGAAAATTAACAATGTTTTGATCTTCCTGAGTAATGAAACAGTACAGCCTTTATAATCCTATTAAATAAAAAAATAGCTATGCCTTACATCAAACAAGAATGTGAACTTCACAGGATAAACAGAACACATATCTGATTGACACAAATTACATGGGCTGAAATAACTAATTAACCATTGTTTAGGAAAGAGTTAAATTTTTGAAATGAAAGAAAGTCAAAAGGATCTAGCCTAGAGTGTAGCAAAGATGGAATTCAAACTACAACTAATAACAAGAAGCTATCTTGGAGTGAGTCTGGTTTCTTTTCAACCTGGGGCACAATGAGATGCTAAAGGAAATACAAGGAGATTGGGGATCATTTTGAAAACTCAAATAAATGCATTCTTTATATTTCTAGCAATATGGAAACTGCATCATTGCAACCCTTAAGCATTTCAATTTGAACATAGTGGAACATGTGCCCCTGTGGCATAGTGGGGCATCTTTTGGGTATATTCCCAAAAGTGGAATAGTTGGGCCTTCATGTAGATCTATTTTCAATTTTCTGAGGAATCTCCAGATTGATTTCCAGAATGGTTGTACCAATTTGCAATCCCATCAGCAGTGGAGGAGTGTTTCTCTTTCTCCACATCCTCTCTAACATGTGTTGTCACCTTCAGTTTTGATCTTAGCCGTTGTGATTGGTGAAAGGTAGAATCTCAGGGTTGTTTTGATTTGCATTTCTCTGAGCACTATAAGGACTTTGAACATTTCGTTACCTGTTTCTCAGACACTCAAGATTCTTCAGTTGTGAAATCTTGGTTTAGTTGTATATCCCATTTTTTGACTGGTTTGTTTGTTTTTTTGGTCATTAACTTCTTGAGTTCTTTATATATTTTGGATATTAATCCTCTATCAGATGTGGGGTTAGTGAAGTTTTTTCCCAATCTGTAGGTTCCCAGTTTGTCTTATTGACTTATCACAGGTTAGAACTGTAAGCTTAAAAATGTTAGTAATTAACTAATAATCACTTGTCATATGGGTCTATTTTCTTTCTTTTACAAACATACAGCCAGTTAGGCCAGCACCATTTATTGAAGATGCTTTCTTTTTTCCATTGTATATTTTTGGCTTCTCTGTCAAAGGTTAAGGGACCATAAGTGTATGGTTTTATTTTTAGGTCTTCAGTTGTATTCTATTGATCAATGTGTCTCTGTACCGATTCCATGCGGTTTTTATCACTATTGCTCTGTAGTAAAGCTTGAGGTCAGGGATGGTGATTCCCCCAGCTGTTCTTTTATTGTTAAGAACTGTTTTCGCTTTTCTGGTTTTTTGTTTTTCCAGATGAATTTCAGAATTGCTCTTTCATGTTCTTGAAGAATTATGTAGGGATTTTGGTAGGAATTGCATTGAATCTGTAGATTGCATTTTGTAGGATGGCCATTTTTACTCTGTTAATTTTGCTAATCCATGAGCATGAGCGGTCTCTCCATTTTCTGAAATCTTCTTCAATTTCTTTCTTGAGAGACTTGAAGTTATTGTCATACAGGTCTTTCACTTGTTTGGTTAGATTATGCCGAGCTTTTTATATTATCGGTAGCTATTGTGAAGGGAGTTGTTTCCCTGATTTTTTTTTCTCAGCCTGTTTATCATTTGTTTAAAGGAAGGCTACTGATTTGTTTGAGTTAATTTGATATCCAGCTACTTTGTTGAAGTTATTTATCAGCTGGAGAAGTTCTCTGGTAGAATTTTTGGGGTAACTTATGAATACTACCATATCATCTGCATATAGTGATACCTTTATTTCTTCTTTACCAATTTGTATCCTCTTGGCCTCCTTTTGTTGTCTTATTGTTCTAGCTAACACTTCAAGTACTATATAAAATAGATCTGGGGAGAGTTGACATCCTTGTCTTGTCCCTGATTTCAGTGGGATTGCTTCAAATATTCCACTATGTTCATAGCAGCCTTTTTTTGTGATTGCCAGAAGCTGGAAACAACCTAGATGCCCCACAATAGAAGAATTGATACAGAAAATGGGGTTCATTTACACGATGGAATACTACTCAACTATTAAAAATAAGGACATCCTGAGTTTTGCAGGCACATGGATGTAACTATAAAATATGATCCAGATTGAGGTAACTCAGACCCAAAAGGATGTACATGGTATATACCCAAAAGAAAGAGAAAAAAAAGTGCTGAATACCCAAGATACAGTCCACAGAACTCAAAAAGGTCAACAAGCTGAAGTGCCCAAATGAGGACATCTCAGTCCCACTTGGGAGAGAAAAGATAGCAATCACAAGTCAAGAGGAAGGGAGGGACCTGGGAGTGTAAGTGGATGGAGGGGAGTGAGGGGAGAAGCTGGGAATCTGATCTGGTATTGGGTGAGAGAAAAGGACAGAAGCCCTGAGGGCCAGTAGAAAGAATGGAAACAGGCAACCTCAGGAAATAGGAGGTTGGGGGGACCCTCCAGAATGCGCCAGAGACCTGGGGAGGTTAGAGACTCTCGGGAATCAAAGGGAGGTGTTGAGGGAATTATTTTAAAAATGAATTTACCCCTTAAACTCTCTTTCCCTCAGGTCCACGGTCTTGTGCTGGTACCGTCTGGCCTCAACGCTAAGTTCTGGTGGGTTCTTGCTATTTTCTCCCAGCTAGCAGCAACATCTCACTCACACGTAATGCCTTATACACCCCCACAATCATTTATCTATCTAGTGCCTAGGACCCAGGTAATGCATGACTCTTAAGGCTTTAATATCCAATCAGTTTTATATAATAATAAGATCACAATTTATAAAATACCAACACAATAATTTCAGAACCAAAATAATAAAGACAATATTCTAACAAATTAACCTATTTTGTAAAAACCTTTGTTTAGTTTTATAACTAATGCAGGGTCTGACTCTCCATCATCCTCTGACTCCGTGATGAAAATTCTCTTCCTCCTGCTTTCTACCCTTTCTCTTCCTCCAACTCTAGCTCCACCTCTTTATTCTTGTCCAATCACAGGCCTGTCACTGCCCTAATGTGATTGGACAAGAAAATGCTGCAATAGAAAGGGACCTTAGATGAAATGCCTGACAGTAGGGAGAGGGAACTTATAGAGCCCACCTCCAGCAGGAAGACAGAACATCAAGTGAAGGATGAGATTGCCATCCTACAGTCACAATTCTGACCCATAATTGTTCCTGTTTGAAAGAATTACAGGGATGGAAATGGAGAGGAGCCTGAGGAAAGGAAGGTCCAGAGACAGGCCCAAAGTGGGATTCCACTCAAGGGGAGGTCCCAAGGCCTCACACTATTACTGAGCCTATGGAACTCTCACAAAAAGGGACCAATCATGACTGCCCTATGAAAGACCCAACAAGCAACTGAAAAAGTCAGATGCAGATATTTACTACCCATCAATGCACAAAAGCAGCTGACCCTGTTGTTGAATTAGGGAAAGCTGAGACAAGCTGAGGATAAGGGTGATCCTGTAGGAGTCCCAGCAGTCTTATTAATCTGTACCACTATGATCTCTCAAACACTGGACCACCAAACAGACAGCATACACCAGCTGATATGAGGCCCCTAACACACATATAGTAGAGGACTTCCAGGTCTGTGTTCATTCAGAGATGATGCACCTAACCCTCAAGAGACTGGAGGCCCCAGGGAATATGGATGTCAAGTGGGGTGGGGGATTGGGGCATCCTTGTGGAGACAGGGTTGGGAAGTGGTGTGCAATGTGGAGCAGTCGGAGGGTGGATGGGGGCACACAGAATGGAATATTAAGTGTAAAAAATAAATTAATTTAAAAAACATTTCAGTTTATGTGATTCTACATCATCCATAAAACTTAACTTTTCAGGAAAAAAATTAAATTTATTAAAGATTCCCCATAGTGAAACACTTGCAAAGTTCAGCCTACACATGAATAATCAGAGTAGACTCAAGTTTTCCAAATAAAATTCACCAAGTAGAATGTGGAGATTGTGTTTATATTCCTTAGAAACCTAAAGTAATGTAGACACTTTCCAAATAATAATTTACATACAGAAATGCAAATTATCCAAGGGCTTTAAGAACACCTTGTATCTCAGGCCTGCTCGTTTATGGATCCACTGGTATATATTGACAGATATGCCAATATGCTTATGATATTTTGTCATTACTTGGCCTTCAAGAGAATCTCTCTAAGCATCACAATCCCAAACATAATCATAAGAAGTGAGGGCAACTACAAATGACATGTACTTCGAGAGAGACATTGTTGGAATGGAATAGGAGTTGGGGCCTCACTTAAATGTAGACTCTGTTTCATATCTATGCCATTCTACTCATTATTTCACTTAATTACTTAGGTAATTAATTAATCAAATTAGTTGTTTCTCTGATTTTGTCATTCTAGCTTCACAGTAACAGAGTGCATTTAAATATTTCAGGATGATACTGAGAATGAATATCAAACAGAAACAAGGCTTCAAATATGTGTTCTATTGCAATCCAACTTCCCAAAACTGGTGGTTATCTAAGGGAGCTATTTACATTAAATTTCTTGAGGATATGGTATAAACTATAATTTTTAAAAATTGATTATGTCAAATGAATTACCAAATATTCTACATTTCCCTACAAGCTACCTATGAATAATGCCATTTTCTTTTTCCAAATTTAATACTAAACATTTTAATAATATTTTCAATTGCTTTTCAATGTCTGAGGCCACTGGTCACTGAAAAATGGTTGGCACTAATGTAGGATAAATACATTTCTATCTTATAAAGGTTTTTGAAAAGGAGTGAAACATGCTGTTTTCTTCCCTCAATGGGTAAAATGAAGTGGATAAATCAACTTCATTTGATGTTGAAACCAAAAGACTCCTTATATAAAAAGGTGTGTGTGTGCTCTTGCCAATGCCTGCCAAAATTATGAAGACCAATCTTAGAATTCCCTAAACCAGCAACAGGTGTACAACAAGAAGCAATTGGAGAAAATGTCCTCTTTATCGCTGATGTCATGGTATTTTGTAAGGATGGTCAGGGGATAAGATGATATAATTTGCCTATGAAAGATCTACATTGAATATGATAAGGCAAGAAACTGTAAAGTAGAGAAAGGTGTTTGGCAAGCAGGTAGTCAGTGGGAAGAAATGGGGTGATATGGTTGATTAGTTTTGAAGTACAATGTGATATCACCTTGAGACTTAATAGTCTGTATTCAGGACAGGAATGTCGAGCCACTTTTTTATTTTGTACATTGTAGGTCAGCTAAAATAAACTTATTTTCATTTTTTACTTTCCCATCCTGTTGTATAAAGCTAAATTTAGGACGTCTTAGTGAGTATGTCTACAGAAGCTGGACCACACACTATGTAAAATTAATGAGGGACACGAGAATTACTAGCTTAGTAGTTTTATGTACAATTTCACAATGATGCAGGGGAAAGAAAAAAATGTTCTACCTTTCTTTTCTCCTTCTCCTCCTCCTTCTCCCCCCCCCCGTTCCCCTCCTCCTTCTCTTCCTTCTTGTTTTGTGAAATAGTCCATGTAAGGTAAGACATATTTGCTAGAGAGCACTTAAACACTGTTCATATTAACAGTTCTCAAGCAGAGTTGCTGAAACTGTCCTTTTCACTTTTTTTCAGTACAATTTCATTAGTAATTTATTACATAAAACTGTATGTATAGTATTCAA
Organism: Mastomys coucha; assembly: GCF_008632895.1. Lineage (NCBI taxonomy): Eukaryota > Metazoa > Chordata > Mammalia > Rodentia > Muridae > Mastomys > Mastomys coucha. The sequence goes on from NW_022196905.1 coordinate 237,109,957, forward strand.
AGGACTGTTTTAGAAAATTAAAAATTATAGTACAACCCTCAAAACGAAAGACTAGTTAAAATTGAATGGAGTTCTATCAAGAACTAGAAATTAGCTCTGCGTACATAGTGTCACAAAGTTTCATGAAAATATAAAGTATTTTGATGAATGTGACTTTATCTGGGACAAACATGATTGGCTTCAAAGCTTGACACTAAAGGAATTTCCAATCTGCACACGCTCAGAGGCTTCACCCAGTAAGCGCCATTACAATGCCATCCTGAGATCTTAAATCCTCAGGTATACCCCGTGTGATCCACTGTTGTGACAGTGGTATAAAACATCTCTAATGCATAGTTAGATCTGACATCAGGATCTTTTACACAGAGCTTCACCTATATCACAGAGCTGTTCTCTAGCCAAGGGCAGGCATCTCACTGCTGATCCATTGATACTCTATGGCCTCCAGTTTGAGCAGTATTGTAGGAGCCACAAAGCTTACACTTCCTGCCTACGATACGGAACTGGACTGTGGTTTGGCCATTACAGTCATTGCAGAGAATATCAACAGTCACGTTCTGGTATTCCGATGGCATGGGAGTCAGTGCCACCTCATTATCTAATTGTCTTCAGTACCAAGTCATGTCTAAGGCAGAATGCATACACAGCGGGCATCTGTAACATGGCTGTTGGCAGCATCTGAATAGAGAAAGTTACTGTTGTACAGTGTGAAGGTTTAAGGGATTCTCTGGAATATACTAGGATCCCCAAGACAGCCGCCCTCAACAAATAATTATACAGATCATACACCATTAGTTAATACTATAAAAATATATTAAATATATAAATTAAATATCTTATACTATCCTCTTCCTCACAACTGTGTGGCATTTAGACTAAGAATCTCAGTATTTCCATGGTATTTTATAAAATAATCATCTAAATAAAGTCATCAATTTCACTCAGATAATAAAATTAAGATGAGTTTATAGTATTTAACAGGCTGACTGACTTCTTTCACCACTCAGTATTGAGTTTTTCCTAGAACCCATTTTATACACAATGAAAGGAGTTTTATAAGTTTTATAGTTCTGAGGTATCTCTTTGCTCTGACCATCTGTGAGTGATTTCTCACCATGAAATTTAAGAACTCTCTACCCTTTATACATTCATACATATAGTTTGTTTTACTTGAGAACTGAGGATTTAGCTTCTATTGTAGAATAGGACCTTGCAGTCTCTTTTTGAATTGAATGCTGAAGAAACTTCAGCTTTAATTAAAATGATACTATCACCATTTAAAGGCTTAAATACCTACAAGGACAAAAGTAATAATGGCCCAGTTTTATGTGGCTTAGTGGAATGGCTATCTCAAGAATACTGCTTTTGCGCCTGGTTTGCTTCAAGAAAGAGGAAGGCTGCTTTTCTAAAGATATGAATTCTGGATCTGATTGCTTCTGGGAAGAACATTTAAAGAGGGTTAGGCACCCCTGGCTGACAAAAAAAAAATCACTTTGTGTTAAAAGTTTCAGAGTCAGCTGCAATTTAAGTCTATCAACTTTTCATGTGCAAACATACCTGGCTCCTGAGCTATGGATGAACATATATTCCCAAGAGCTGCAAAAGGAAGGAGATCCTATGGTGGATAGTGTTATGACTATCACAGAGGCCAACTATGGCAAAGTAAAGAGGGCTGAGAAAAATACATGCAATCACAGGTACATACGATGCTGCTACTGCTCATGTTTTGATTTTGTAATGTGATCTTTCTCTATGCAAACTTGAAGATGACAGCACCTCCAAGACTGAGCACATATGTCTTTTTTTGTGTGTGTTGTTATCCCTTTTTTTATTAGATGTTTTCTTTAATTACAATATCTCCTTTCCCAGGTTCCCTTCCAAAAAAAAGTAAAAATAAAATAAAATAAAACAAAAACTAAAACAATCCTCTGTTCCCCTCCCCTCCCCCTGCTCACCATCCCAACCCCCTTCTGCTTACTGGCCTTGGCATTCCCCTACACTGGAGCATAGAACCTTCACAGGGCCAAGGTCCTCTCCTCCCATTGATGACCAACTTGGCCATCCTCTGTTATACGCATGCTGCTGGAGCAATGAGTACCCCCTTGTGTACTCTTTGGTTAGAGTTTTAGTCCCTGGGAGCTCTGAGGGTACTAGTTAGTTCATATTGTTGTTCGTCCTAAGGGGCTGCAAACCCTTCAGCTCCTTGAGCCCTTTCTCTACCTCCTTCACTGGGGACCCTGTACTCAGTCCAATGGATGGCTGTGAGCCTCTACTTCTGTATTAGTCAGGTACTGTCAGAGCCTCTCAGGAGACAGCTATATCAGGCTCCTGTCATCTAGCACTTGTTGGCATCCACAATAGTGTCTAGATTTGATAATTGAATATAGGGAGGATTCCCAGGTGGAATAGTCTCTGAATTGTCCTTCCTTAGTCTCTGCTCCATAGTTAGTCTCTACAACTCCTTCCATGAGTATTTTGTTTCCCCCTTTTAGAAGAAACTAAGTATCCACACTTTGGTCTTCCTTCTTCTTGAGTTTCTTATGGTTTGTGTTTTGTACTTTGTGTATTCTGAACATCTAAGCTACATATGTCTTCATACTCCATCAACTCAAACTTGCTTTCTTATGAAGCCAATTTTCTCTCAATGTACATATAGTTCAATAAGTATGGCTGTATTGTTTGCTATTTTATTCACTGCTGTATCTCTCATACTTTAAACATCTTTGTTTTCATATTCAACAGACAGGCTAATTATATTTGAAGTAATCTATCTATTTAATGCTCCTGTTTGTACAGGAATAAAGGCTAAGATTGACTTTCTAGATATTCCATGTGTTCTGTATTGAATAAGAGCTTCTGCTTTACACTGCAAAATCTAAAACCACCCCACAATGTTTCTTCATGGCTAATAATTGTTGAAGTTGAAGAAATAAAATACTTTTATAGTATGCTTATTCATCCAGCATTTATTAAATACTTGTTACAACCATATTTTATTCATTCCATAGTAGTCCATATTTTGAGTAAATGCTCACAGTAAGTTTAAAGGTATAATAATAAGCATATAGGCACAAATACTATAAATAATCAATTTTCAAACACAGATAAACCCTTTCTTCTTTTTCTTTTTTCTTTATTCTTTATTTTCAGGTCTCTTTTTCCTATTCCCCTTTACTTTGCCCCTGGTGTCTCACAAATGATATATAAACAAACAAAGCATTGGACTTTAATTTTTAATTTTAATATTCTGTATGGAATATGGATTTATTTGCAGACAAAGATGTGTAAAATCTAAGATGCACTTTAGAGACATTTGGTACTCACATATCAAACCAAAAATTGTGTTATTTTCCTTGCTCTTAATACTCATCAAGTGGGTTTGCATGTAGATGTTTGCTAGTGGGGTGGAATCACAAACAGTAAACAGAGAATAACTTAACAAAACTGGGTGTTTCATTCTCCTTGGTTTCTGTTTCTGCTTCTTAGGAGAGTCTGGTGGCTGGATATGGCTTGTAGGGCAATCTTCTGGGTTTCTGATAGGTATGGGGACTAGGGATTCTACGTAAATTATGCTTCTGTATATTGTGACTTCAGATTAGGAAGTGGAATGGTCTTTGGGTAGTAGAGAAACTTCACAGAAGGGAGTAAAGCCAAGATGCTATGCAAGATCTTTTAGTTCCCTGTGGACACACTGATGAATGGCCACAGCCGATAGTCTATTACCAAGCTGGAGATGTAGGGCTGAAAGGAGAGGTGAAAATATTCAGTTGGTTTATCTGCTTCCCTGGCAGGAGTCACCTATGGATTCTCAGGGAGTGCCTTCTGGAGTTGGGGGCTGGAATAATCCAGAGTGTTTGTTTTGGGGTGGGGCAATGTTTTGGAGAGTAAATATGTGTGATACACTGGAGATGAGTACAGGAGGGTCAGGGAAACTACAAAAGGTGCTGTGCTTCAAAGCTGAGACTAGTGATTTAATTTGGAGGAGCAGAGGGAGAAGTGAAGACCTGAAATTAGCCTATGTCCTTCCTGACTGCAATGGCCTGTGTTGAGAAAAATCTCAGCAAAATTGAAATCTAGGCAAAGGACTTAAGCTCACAAATGCTGCTCATTAAAAATGCTATGACCAATGAACTAGGTATTTCATCTCCATTGTAGAACTTATAACTATCTGAAAGTAGAGTCTACCTCCAGTAGAAAGACAGTGGAGGAATGGAGGTTGCCATTCCACAGACAAAATATCTGACAGAGAATCGTTCCTGTCTAAAAGAACTGCAAGAACAAAAATGTAGAAGAGACTGAGGGAAAGGAGACCCAGTGGCCGGCCCAAATTGAATTTCATCTCAAGGGGAAGCTCCAAGGCCTGACACTATTACTGATGCTATGGTGTGCTTATAGACAAGAGCCTAGCATGACTGTGCTCTGAGAAGCCTGACAAGCAAGACAGAAGCAAATATTTACACTTAACTAATGGAATGGACCTCAGTTGTTGAATTAGGGAAAGGCTGGAGGAACCTGAGGAGGAGGGCGAACCCATAGGAAGAGCAGCAGTCTCAACTAACCTGGACTCCTGAGGTCTCTCAGACACTTAGCCACCAACCAGGCAGAATACACTAGCTAGTCCTAGGTCCCTGACATGTATAGAGCAGAAGACTGCCTGGTCTGGCCTCAGTGAGAGAAGATGTGCCTAACCCATGTGAAACTTAAGGACCCAAGGAGTGGGGAGCCTTGGTGGGGTGGGAGTGGGGATGGATGTGGGAACTTCCTCTTGTAGACAGGGTGGGGGAGAAATGATATGAAGAACTATGGAAGGGCAAACAGGAAGATGGTAATGGCTGTATTGTTAAAAACAGAAGTAATAATTATAATAAGAAAAATCTGTGTCTGGTAGCTATGGACTTTATGAATAATTGTCAAAAATTTGCCACCTGTCTACTATGATGCTAGACTTCTTTCCAGCATCTCTGTATCTCTTCTTCCTACTTTTCATTATACCTTCTTAGATATAAGCCTGTTCTCTATACTTTGACATAAACCATATTCTGATGTTTTTTCTAATTTAAAAATGTTTGAACTGAACAGATGTATGATATATCTTACTTTATGCTTAAAGGGTTGAGGTGCTACTGGGGGATATGAACCGTCAGACCAAGAAAAGAAACCAAGGAAACAATAATCATAAAGAAAAAGTGATTTTGTTTTTATTCAACCCAGTGTTTTACTAGAGGAAAAGGGGCCCTGTTGTTGTGAATATCCTGCTTTTGGGTTGGTGCTCTGTGACAAGTTGGCAGAACTAGGCCTTTTCTCATATTTCAATTTGTCAGTGGTCTGTGAAACTATAATACTAAAGATGAATAAGATGGCCCAGTGAGTAAAAGTGCTTGCCACATATGCTTGAGGACTTGAGTACCATATCTGGAACCCATCACATAATGAGACAAATTATTCCTTAAGTGCACACACACACACACACACACACACACACACACACACAAAAGCATGGATGCATTTGTGCATGTACACAGTACATCATAAATACAAAATAACACTAAATAATTTTCAAACACCTATATTTTCTAACTCCTTAGCTTAAGCTCTAGCAGAGTCTCCCTTCTCAAATGTCAGCTACAGGACCAATATTTAAGGAAGTTTTTTTACCCAAATGTGCTTAAGAGAACTCTTAGTGTTGGCAGCAATAATACTGCAAGTGCAGGCGTTTTAATAGATATTAAGAATATGTGTATCTGCTATGGAGTCATTTAGAGTCTTCTATAACCAGGTACAGGTGGCTCATACAAGTGAGAAGACAAGAATAAAGAGCAGGCACATTTGAAAATCTCAGTACTCTTTCTGAAATTCATTACTGCTTGGGCAGGATTTTTCTGAACCAGCATTAGAAGGTAGGGATGATGAGAAGCTAGGTAAGTGCTGATCAGCAAGTCTAAACAGTTCACATCTAGTGGGGGCATCTCTCCGGTTGGCTTTAAAGCTGCTATGATAGACTAAATGCAGATGTTATCAATTGGTTCTGTAAAGAGACCTCCCATCTTTACAATCTAACTTTCAACTTAATCTCTTACACTTTAGGTAACAAATAAAACCATAGAATGGTCCAATTGTTCATCAGCAGTTCGCTTGCAGCTCCTATGGGCATTTCCCTTCTGTGACTGTGAAATCTGAGGAGCCAGGAGGCAGATACTGAGAGTATCCCTGCATACCACCAAGGAGCAGGGATGGCCTTGGCATTGAGCCTTTAATGGACACTCTATTTTTTAGTGAGAATGTTTTTCCCTCTTGTGCATCACCGATGAAGTGAAACCTCCTTCAGCCCAGTTTTCTGATGGTTGTTTTTGTCCTAATTTCCAAAAATCTCTATTTAATATGGTGTTTCTTTTAGAATCCCCAGACTTCTCACTGTAGTTAACAAAGAGTCTGCATCTACATTTTGATTTTGTGTCCTTCTTTAACAAAATCTTTATAAAGACAACAGGGGCTGATGCCTTGCACAGTCCTAGGTCTCAATGGAATTGGGAATATTGTCATTAATGAACACAAGTAGATTGGGTATTTTTTAATGGGAAAAACCAGAAGAGTGTTCTTCCTTACATTTCCTATTTTACACAAGAAGCCTTTATTTCCTTTTCTGTTGGGCTGCCACCTGTCCCTAGCAGATGCTTCCTTTATTAATCCTTTGACAGAGACTGCTGCCAGCTCCCTCCCTGAATTCTCACTGCTTTTAGCAGTCAAACTTCTTTTCATGAGTTACATTATTCAGTCATACTTACGTTTCATCTCTGTGTATCTTTTTCTGTCAGTCTGTTTGTTTCTGTCTCTGTTTCTGTCTCTCTGCTTCTCTCTAGTTTAGTGGTGTGTGTGTGTGTGTGTGTGTGTGTGTGTGTGTGTGTGTGGTGTATGGTGTATGTGTGATGTGTATGTTTGTAGGGTATGAGTGTGTGTGAGAGTGAATATGGTGCATATATATGGTATGTGGGGTGTGTGAATAGTGTATTATGTGATTATATGTCTACTTGTGTATGTGTGTCTTTCCTACCTCTGCACTTTACTGCCTTTGGTGTAGTCATCTTTATTCTTAAATCCATTAGAAGCAAGGAGTGAAAATTTTAAACCCTTGATAATGCGAAACATTAACTTAGGATCTCCTAAGAGGCAATGCCTTCTCCTTGATTGCTTTCTCTGTGTATAGGGGAAATTGTGGAAATTTGTGATAAAAATGGGAAATACTAGCTCTCCTTGCTTTTTCTGGGAAAATTAAGAAAACCTCATAATGATGTCATGTCCACTTTCTTGAACTAAAATAACATGGACATTCATATTTGTCCTCAAGTCGGAATTCCAATTCCAAGAATATTCTCAGTTGACTACTTTTTGTGGGACTAAGAAAGTGTGTGATATGGTTATAGAGGAGAAGCTCTTGTGGTTGGTTGGATAGTGAGGACTTCCTATGTGTCCTCAATAATGCTGACACATCATGCCCATTTCTCATGGAAAAAGCTTTCTGACAACTGTAATATCTACTCCATGGTTTCAGAATCTGAACTGTTAAGAAATTTAATTGTAACTCCCCTTATCACTTGAGCATCACTTACAAGTGATTATGAGTTAATTACTTAACATTTTTAAGCTTATATTTCTAACTTGTGATACAAGGATGACTAATACCAAGCTTCATGTTGGAATATCTTAGATTTAGAAACATAAAATAAAAAAGAATGGGTACACACCTTTGATACAAAGCACATTTTTAACAAACTTAGCATCATGTGATTTCATATTTTCTGACATTTTTAGTTATTTTACTGGAGAAGATGATTCTAGAGCTGTCAAATCTCTGATGCAATTTCTTCATATTCTGTTTTAGCCCTTTCAATTTTTACTAAAATAATAAATGCAAGTATTTTCCAATAGTCTTTACTGTGTCGATAAACAAAAGTTGTTCCCACATTTTTATTAGTTGTCCACATAGTTCCTGATATCCTCTTAAACAATTTTGTTCAGAGAGGGGATACTTCAAAGAGTTGATCTATCTAATCCACAACTAGAAATTTTGACAACAGTGAAATATAAATGGAGAAATTCATGACTTGGTAACTGGATCTGTGAATGACTAGAATGAAAGTTTTCCCCACTTTTCTTATCGCTACCTCCAAAGCCTCTCAGAAGCATCCACAAAAGTTTCATGTGAAATGAACAGATGTCCTGCCTTTTAATTTAATTTATATTTAATTTTATGCAAGGAGTAACCATTTTTCTTAAGTCATTTTTATTACAGTTCATACAAGAAAGAGCTCTTGCAAGTAATTACTTCATAAACTTGAGGGAATAAATCATAGAACTTCAGGATTAATAGCAAATGCAGGCATGAATCTTTCTTACATGCCAGGGGAAACCTCCTGAAACAATATTCTAAAATCATATCGTGTTATAGAGAATAGTGGCATAAATTGAAAGGTTTCCTTTAACACTTAACTTTGACTCCTCAAGAAACTGACATCCAAATAACTCAAGTGGACTACACAATTTCATCCTTTAATTTGTATTGTTTAGCATGTATCAAAGCCAGGAACAAAGCTTTACAAACATACATGGATCCAAATTATTCTTTCCTGAGAATGAAATTTATGTCAATAGTGGTTGATTGAATTAACACAGAAGATGCAGGCTTTGTCAATAGAGATGAAGTTACTAAGGATTAAAAAAATAAAATTTGCATTTGCCTAGTTTTCAACTTGCAGCAAATGTGGTATGTTGGATGTACTTCTCTGATAACTCTCTTCTCTCAAATGATACACAGATGATCTGAAGGGACAATAGAGGCTCAGCCAGAGACCCATGTACATTCCAGTTTGCACCTGTGCCAAGAACAGAGACTCTATTCTGGATTCCCACCTACTCAGCCCATATCCAGTTGCAGCTCAATCCCCCAGGGATTCGGGCACATTTAGGATCACAGGTGAGACCCCAAACCCTGCCCTAATACCTGGTGTAACTGAAACCACCCCCTCTTACCTAGGGACACAGGCACCCCAACCAGCCAGAGACCCACCTTCTTTCAGGTTTGCCCCTGAGCCTGGAGCAGAGCCTCAGCTGTGGATCACCATCCACTCAGTCCACGCCCAGACACAGTATTGCCTGCCATAAGTTCTGACTCATCCAGGATCACAGAATCACAGGATCACAGGCTCCCAGGAGAGACAGGCTCCAGTCAGAGACTGGGAATCCAGTTAACACCAGAAATAACCAGATGGTGACAGGCAAGCAGAAGGACATAATCAACAAAAACCAGTACTATTTGCCAACATCAGAACCCAGTTCTCCTACCACAGCAAGCCCTGGATACCTCAGCACATCTGAAAAGCAAGATTTATATCTAAATTCGTATCTCATGAAGATGAGAGAGGAATTTTAAAAGGACATACATAACTCCCTTAAAGAAACACAGAAGAACACAGGTAAACAAGTAGAAGTCCTTAAGAAGGGAACACACAAATAACTTAAGGAAATACAGGAAAACACAATAAAAAAGGTGAGGGAATTGAACAAAACCTTATATGACCTAAAAATGGAAAGTAAAGCATTAAATAAAACACAAAGGAAGAAAATTCTGGAAATGGGAAAAACTAGGAAAGAGAGCAGGAGTTACAGATGCAAGCATCATCAACAGAATATGAGAGATAGAAGAGGAATCTCAGGTGTAGAAGACACCACAGAAAACATTGACACAATAGCCGAAAAATACAAAAAAAGCAAAAGTGCTCCTAATTCAAAACATTAAAACAAAAATCCAGGACATAATGAGAAGCCTAAACCTAAGGATAATAGGTGTAGAAGAGAGTGAAGATTCCCATCTTAAAGGTCCAGTAAATATCTTCAACAAAATTATAGAAGAAAACTTCCATAACCTAAAGAAAGAGGTGCCCAAAAATATAAAAGAAGCTTACAGAACACCAAACAAATGGGGCCTGAAAAGAAATTCCAAATGTAAAATACCAAATGTACAGAACAAAGAAAGAATATTAAAAGTGGTAAGAAAAAAATGTCAAACAACATATAAAGGCAGACCTATCGAAATTACACAAGACTTTTCAAGAGAGACTCTAAAAGTCAGAAGATCTTGGTCACATGTCATACAGACCCGAAGAGAATAAAAATGCCAGCCAAGACTACTATATACAACAAAACTCTCAATTACTACAGATTCAGAAACCAAAGTATTCCAAGACAAAACCAAACTTAAACAATATCTTTCGACTATTCTAGACCTACAGAGAATAATAAAACGAAAAGTCTAATACAGGAGAGAAACTCTACCCAAGAAAAAGCAAGAAATTAATCTTCTCACAACAAACTCAAAAGAAGAAACAACATACAAACACAATTCCACCTTTAACAAAAAAGAACAGGAAACAACAATCATTGGTCCCTAATATCTCTCAACATCAATGCGCTCAATTTCCCAATTAAAAGTCAGAGGGTAACAGTCTGGACCCATCATTTTGTTGCACACAGGAAACACACCTCAGTGACAAAAACAAATACTACCTCAAAGTAAAAGGCTAGAAAAAAAAATTTCCAAGCAAATGGTCTCAAGAAACAAGAATAAAATAACCTTTCAGCCAAAAGTTATCTAAGGAAGGATACTTCATAATCATCAAAGGAAAAAATCCACCAAGATGAACTCTCAATTCTGAACATCTATGTCCCAAATGCAAGGCCACCCACATTTGTAAAAGAAATGTTACTGAACCTCAAAGCACACACTGAATCTCACATAATACTAATAGGAGATTTCAACATCCCACTCACACCACAGATATACAGTGAAACTAATAGTAATTAGGAACTGAAAATATTTAACAAATATCTATAGAACATTTAACCCTAAAACAAAACAATATTCCTTCTTCTTTGCACCTCATGGTACCTTCTCAAAAATTGACCATATAATCTGACACAAAACAAACCTCAACAGATACAAGAAAATTGAATTAATCCCAGGTATTCCATCAAACTACCATGGACTAAGGCTCGTCTTCAATAGCAACAAAAACAAGAGAAAACTCACCTAATCATACAAGCTGAACAACTACCATCTGGCCCTACTTTATTTGGTTGGGAGAATTCTAAAGACTGGTTCTGCCAGGCGGTGGTGGCGCACGCCTTTAATCCCAGCACTTGGGAGGCAGAGGCAGGTGGATTTCTGAGTTTGAGGCCAGCCTGGTCTACAGAGTAAGTTCCAGGATAGCCAGGGCTACACAGAGAAGCCCTGTCTCGAAAAAACAACAACAAAAAAAAAAGGTTCTATTTTCTTAGGGATTATAGGACTGTTTAGATGGTTTATCTGATCCTGATTTAACTTTGGTACCTCTTATCTGTCTAGAAAATCAACAATTTCTCCTAGGTTTTCCTGAGTGAGGTAACCTAATCACAAAAGAACACACATGGTCTGCACTCACTGATAAGTGGATAATAGTCCAAAAGCTCTCAATGCTAATGATACAGCCCACGGACCATATGGAACTTAGGAGGAAGGAAGTCCAGAGTGTGGATGCTTCAGTCCTTCACTGAAGGGGTAATAGGATGATCAGATGATTGCAGGAGGGAGGACTTGGGAGGGAGAGTCTAGGAGGAGGAAATTATGGCCCAGGATAAGGTACTGGAGGGGACAGGAAAGAGGTACATAGAGTCAGGAAATCGAATAAAAATATGTAGCAGTTAGGGATCAGGAACTGGGTGTAGCCACTGGACAGTCCCACATTACAAGGAAGCAAGAGGCTCCCAGGACCCAATGGGAATGATTTTAGCTGAAATATGCACAGTTAAGGGGAGATAGAGCCGGTAGAGATCAGTTTCCATAGATAGGCACAGCCCTGAGGAGAGGGATAGGGCCACCTACCAATCATTTTAACCCAGTAATGTCCCTGTCCAAAGGAAAGACGGGGACAAAAATAGAGCAGAGACTGAAGGAAGGGCCATCTGTGGATTACCCCACCTGGGGATCCATCCTGCCTGCAGACACCGAACTCTAACTCTGTTGCTGTTGCCAAGAGGTGCTTGCTGACAGGAACCTGGTGTGGCAGTTCCTTTGGAGGTTCTGCATGCCACTGACCAATGTAGATATGGATGCTTGGAGCCAACCTGAGCTCCGGATGCGGGTGGTGAAGGAGGTGGAAGGAATGGAGGAGCAGAGTGAGATTGCAACCCCATAGGAAGAACAATGTCAGCTGACCGGATCACCCAGATCTCCCGGGGACTGAACCACCAACCAAGGAGTATATAGGGGAGGATCCATGGCTCCAGATACACATGTAGCAGAGGATGGCCTTGTCTGACATTAATGGGAGCGGAGGTCCTTAGTCCTGTGCAGGTTTGATTCCCCAGAGTAGGGGGATGCTGGAACAGTGGGGTACAAGAGAGTGGGTGAGTGGGGGGAGCACCCTCATAGAGACAAAGGGGAGGGAGGAGAAGGCAGATGGGGTTAGGGGGCTTGTGGAGGGGTAACCTGGAAGTGAGATATCTCTTGAGATGTAAACAAATGGAATGATTATTTATAAAAGGAAAAAATAGAAAGAAAAATAAGAAAATAGTAAATAAATGAAAAGACAATAAAAGGGTGCAGGTGGGGGGGTCAGTGTCATACTCTCAACTCAGAGACTGTGATTAATCTCTGTGTAAATTGAAAGGGAGTGGGTAGTTGAGAGCTTGTTTTTTTTTAGAGTGAGTGCTACAGACTCACTTTTAGGATTTAGCACAGAATCCCTGCAGATCCCTGTTCCATTTCTAAAGAGAACTTCCTTCGGTCTTACTCAAGACAAAAAAAAAAAATTATAGAAAAAATTGCATATCAAGGCAGTCATGTTTACTAAACCATAGTTTCAAAAATGGCTAAACTTCCATAATACTTTCTAAAAGAAGGCTAATCAGAATTAAAATGCAAAGTTCCAAGTGAGTATCAACATAATAAAATAATAAATCTTTAAATGAATCTGGCCATTGTTTATTTAAATGTTTTTCTTACATGGAGTCATCTCTCTTACTTGATATTACATTACTTGGTTTCCTTAGATTTTAAAGGCAGAGTAATTAGTGATATTTCATCAAAATTTTACTTCAACACTATGTAATTCACCATTTATGTCTACACTGGTAGAAGTTCACAAAGGTAAAGGAATTTTCAACGGCCTTACAAACGCAGGGAATGTTAGAATACAAAGTTTGTTATCCTAAGTCACTTATAGTGGTTTTGAAGTGTTGTAATGTTAGCTACTTGCAAGTTAGCAAGAATAAAATATCCAAAGTGTAATTTCTAACCATGTAAATGTTTAAGTATGTGCCATTATGATGAATCAAGAGAAAGAGAAGGAACACAAGAGGAGAAGAAGGAGGAGGCTAAGAAGGAGGAGAGCAGGAGTGTGAGGTTATAAAGAAAACTACGAATTGGAGATAAGGATGAAATCTAGTGTTATGTCTTAGCTTTAACAACAACAAAAACCCAAATAACAACAAAGCAAACAAACAAACAAAAAACAAAACCAAAAGTCAAACAACCAAGCAACAACAACGAACTAATTCACAATATTGACTGAGACCTGAAGGAATGATAGAAGAGAGATTGAAAATATAGTGAGAGACAACTGGACCCAAAATAATCAGAGACAAAAGCTAGAGACAATTGACAAATCAAAGTGCGTGGGAAATGGAAAAAGTCACAACCATTTGGGAGCTCACACATAGAAGAGCAGAAAGCTGTCATTTAGGTGTTGCCATTTGCATACACACACTGTGCCTAATTTTATAGATTCTCTAATATTCCAAAAGAAATTGAAAACCCAGTTAGTTTTGTGATATGTTATCACTGTCTCTGGATAAAGCAAAACATTTTTTGTGATAAAATGACATAAGTGACTAGTTGAAGTGCACAATACAATGATCTTGGCACAGGAATGTTTAAAATGATGTCTGCTAACACTATGCCAAAGATCATGGATAGTGCCCTCCTTGATGCCTAAGAAACAATGTCAAGGCTTAAAAATTTGCCCAATAATAACACCAAGGAGAATGTGAAAGGGAAAACTCTAAAATGGAGTAGTGGAATAGAAATATGTTCATGAAAGTTGGAGTAGAGAAGAAAACTTCAGTGTAGCAGGTACAGAAGATACAATGTATTGTTCACAAAAGCAAAAACTAAAATGAACATATACTTTGTTACCCACCAAGGTATCAGTCATCTTGATGGGAATCAGTTCACAAATTCGATGTAAGAAAAGAAGATTCTCAAGTTTTGGGAACAAAACAGATGGCATTGCAGAATACAAAATCTATGAGCACCACTTTCCTGTGTAAGCATTGCATTAGACTGTCAATGCCCTCTTTTCTTCTGAATGCCACAGGATTTTTAGAGTTATTTGATTGAGAAGACATTTGACTTATCATCATTCTTAACTAGAAAGACTGTGAGAAGCTTTATAAAATAAATTAATCTAGAACAAAATAATATTAAAGAAATTATAAAACAACCAAGAAAAAATGAAACATTGACATTAGCCAGCAGAAAATTATGAATGCCATTGGAAATTCCAGCTCAACTTTCTTTTTCTCTCTCTCTTTTTCTCTTTCTCTCTTTCTCTCTCTCTCTCTCCCCTTCTTTCTTCCTCTCTTTTTCTGTGTGTACATCTCTCTCTCTCTCTCTCTCTCTCTCTCTCTCTCTCTCTCTCTCTCTCTCTCTCTCTCTGTGTGTGTGTGTGTGTGTGTGTGTGTGTGTGTACTAAACTTTATGTATAATATATACTATTCATTGTGGAAAATACTGGATCAAAGCAGTTCCACACTTCCACTCATAGTGAGAAAGGTTTTGTGCTGTATTTCCAGAGAGTGTAACGTTAAGTTATAACCTTCATAATACATGCCCCATTCTTTCTATTTGCAACTACTACAAGAAATCCTCAGGTACTAAAAGAACACTCCATCTAGAATTTCTGACAGATCCCACTTAATATTAAATATACAATATTTTTTAATTAAATAAACTCCCACATAAGTTGGAATTTTTGAACCTTATGCTTTGGCCTCCCAAGTGATGAGGTTACAGTGTGGTAACATAGCTAAGAGTGGATCACAGTACTTTGACAAATGCTTGAGAAGCTGTTCAGCTGATATGTGGAGCTGACATTATCAGTGTTGCTTAGCCTAAAACAAAGGCAAATGGAAATTTATGAACTGATAACTCTACCTTTAACACTTCAGTGGATGTATTCAACAAGGTGTCTCCAGAGCGACAGTAGGATTAAAATGGAGTTGTTCTCAGTTTGGAACCAAGGTTCTTTCTCAGTATTTGGCTTCAAATTATACACAATACTTAAGTAATTGTTGAAATTGTGTAGATAGAACTATACCTAACCTTCAGAATTTACTATTTGTTTTAATAAGTTCTATTTATTTAAATTATTACAAGCAACACAAAAGCAAAAAACAAAAAAAAAATGTATTTGGAGTAAGATTTCTGCCTATCTTTGTTTTTTCTTTCATTTTTCTTTCCTGTCTTTCTTTCTCTTTCTTTGTTTCTCTCCTTGTTTCTTTCTACCTTTCTTTCTTTCTTTCTTTCTTTCTTTCTTCCCATACTTCCTTCTTCCTTTGGTAGGACACTCACAAACAAAATAGGCAGGGCTGAACAGAAAGAAACAGAGAAATCTTTATAAGGCAGCAGTGTTCTTGTGTTGCTTTTTCCAAAGCACAAAGACCAACAAATGAGAAACCTCTAGTTTTGAAATGGAGGAAACTTTCTCTCCAGCCCTCTCTCCTGAGCTTCCTGACCCCTCTACTTTGCTCTGTTTCTGGTACTCATTGTTCCATTTGCAATGCTAGCAATATTTTTGACACTCCATACTTGCCTGCCATTTCCAAAACATCATGTAATAAGGAAATAGCTGAGTGCTTAATTTCATAAGCATTTTCAAGAAAAGACAAGCATTTGCTTCCAGTGTTGTCATCTCTTATCTTAATGAGCCTTAAATTGATAGATTAACTAAGCCAAACTTATGAGATTGTACTGTTAAACTTAATAAAGGTTTAACAAATGGATTTGACAGAGTGTTTGGATGCCCACTTAATGTACTAAATCTCTTGAGGCCAGGAAAGTGAATTATTAAAAGAAACATTGGGGCAAGGAAGGACAAATTACTTGTAAATCTATCTGAGACAAAATTATTTAAATAAAAAGAAACATTAACCTTGACATTCTCTTACACTGGGGCACAGAACCTTCACAGGGCCAAGGGCCTCTCATCCCATTGATGATCGACTTTGCAAACCTCTACTACACACATGCTGCCAGAACAATCAGTCCCACCATGTATAGTCCTTGGTTGGTTGAGTCCCTGGGAGCTCTGAGGGTACTAGCTAGTTCATATTGTTGTTCGTCCTAAGGGGCTGCAAACCCCTCAGCTCCATTGGTCCTTTCTCTAACTCCTTCACTGGGGACCCTGTACTCAGTTCAATGGATGGCTGTGATCCTCTACATCTGTATTAGTCAGGTACTGTCAGAGCCTCTCAGGAGATAACTAACTATATTTAGGCTGGCTTGTCTTTCCTTCAGTCTCTGCTCCATAGTTAATCTCTACCACTCCTTCCATAGGTACTTGGTTCCCCCTTTTAAGAAGGAATGAAATGCCCTTGGCCCTGTTAAGTTTCTGTGCCCCAGTGTAAGAGAATGCCAAGGCAAATAAGTGGGAGAGGGTGGGGTTGCAAGCAGGGGGAGGGGAGGCAACAGGAGTTTGTTCTTGTTTGTTTTTTTTGTTTTTTGTTTTTTGAGGGGAAACTGGGAAAGAAGAAATCATATGATATGTAAATAAAGAAAATATCTAATAAAAAAAGAAACATTAAATTGTACATACTGAAAATATAACCTACAGAAAAAATAAACAGTAGGTTCCATGTGATTCAGCATATATAGGAGAGGGGTCTTCCTAAAAGAATCCAAGAAGAAAGACAAACAAAACTGGAGCTGTGGCAATATGGAAAGGAATGTAATGTGCAGAAAGCCCAGGGTTCAATCTACAGACTTACAAAAACATATCACATAAGGTCGAAACCAGTATGTTTTCTTGAAAGAACATACTATACAATGGAAAGCCTCTGTCCTTCCAATTCCAGAAGTATAAAGGTGGGTCTGGTGACATATATTTCAGGAGGTTGCTTTAAAATTAAAAAAAAAAAAAACCTTTCTTATCTGATAGAGTGAACCCAAAACTCCCTGGCAGGTAATGTAGGGAAGAAATCAAACAGGAGATAAGAATGAACATTGGAGAGGTTTCAAGATGTGAAATTATGACTGGAAAATAGTCCGTGTATTTTAATTTTTAGTGACCACAGTTTGTCTTAAGAGACATTTGCTAATTACATTCTGAACCCTTTGTGGGTGTATATTTGTTGAAGCTAGCTCCCTACTATACATCGACCTTCAAATTCTTTTTGGATCTTTTCTTTGATAGCTCACAATGTCTAATACTATATACATTGTACAATTAGACTTTTATAGTTTTATTTATTTATGAGGATGCATGTGTATGTGTGTATATAAACAGTGACTGTGTTTTAGAGAGAGAGAGAGAGAGACAGACAGAGACAGAGACAGAGACAGAGACAGAGACAGAAACAGATTGTGTTTGTGGTGTGAACCATAAACATGAAGGTGCCCATGTACACCAAAAAACATGTCTGAAAGTACAGAGAATTTTGAACTGCCTTATGGGTACTGGGAACTAAATCCAAGTCCTCTGCAAGAAGTTAAGTAAATGTTCTTAAATACTAAGTCATCTGAATAATCCTTCAAGGGATGTTTTAAATTACAATATTCAATTTCTTATTCCTGTAACAAGTTATCTGATAAAGCAAATTCAAGGAAGAGTGGTTTCTTTATGTTCAGGTTTTGAAGACCATCATCGTAAAGGAGTCCAGATAGTGAGGTTCTTCTATCTGTCGCAACAAGAGTTTGAGATAGCTGGTTAGATCACACCTCTAGTTAGGATGCAGAGAGTAATGCATGGCAATCCTCAACTTGACATCTTTAAGTGCAGTTGAGTTTCTTTACTCTTTAAATATAACTTAGTCATGTGATTCTTAAAGTCATACGGCTAAAATGACCATACCCACTTGCGCTCTTCCCATTTACTAACTAATATCTATTCCTACTCCCTTTTCAGTGAAAGATGTTATCCCTGTGATCTTTGGTCTCGTTGGTGGCAAATGGTGAATGAATAGTTTATAAAGCATGAAACTCAGTCTCTGCTCCATATTTTGACTCTGCAACTCCTTCAATAGGTATTTTGTCCCCTTTCTAAGAAAGATCGAATTACCCATACTTTGGTCTTTTTGAGTTTCTTGTGGTTTGTAGATTGTATCTTTGCTATTCCAAGCTTCTGGGCTAATATCCACTTATCAGTGAGTGCATACCATGTGTGTTCTTTTGTGATTGGGTTACCTCACTCAGAATGATATTGTCCAGATCCATCTATTTCCCTAAGAATTTCATAAAGGGGAAGTCATTTGAAATGAAAATAAAGAAAATATCTAATAAAAAAGAAAGGAATTTAATTTTCCAAAACAAAAACGAAACAAAAAACCAAAGCAAGCAAACAAACAAAAAAAAACCAAGGCAAGCAAACAAACAAAAAAGCATGAAACTCCTAACATACTTAGCCTGAAAAAGAATGGAATAAAACAGGTTGGAAGGAAAATGTTGATCACAGTTGTCCAGAGGAATAAGGTCGAGAAGGGAAGCTTTAAACATACAAAGATATATATAGAAGAGGATATAAGGCATATTTCCAGAGGAAATATTACATGGGATGCAATACTAAAGCGGCTAGGACTATCAGCATTCTGAGTACATTGTCTTTATGCTGAGTCTCTATTGTGTTTCTTAGGGGCCAGCTTCTCCCTTCTGGTGTCCAGGCTGTGCTGCACACCATGCTTGAAGGATGAAGCAGAGTCTGTTTGTGTTTTGTATAAGTTCTGCCCTACAGTTACCAGGCAACAGCCAGGTGTGCCTGACTCACTATTATAAGGGCTGCCTCTCACTCTTGCCTCTCATCCACTCTCCTTGCTCCCCTCTCCCCTCTCTCTCCAGAAACTCATGGCTGGCTATTTCAAAGATTCTTAGAGCTTCTTAATATGTAAATTTCATAAAATCATTAATAATTTTAATTCAACAATTTTTTTGGTTTTCAAATTTTTATTGACAAAATATATTTCACACATTCTAATCTCTATTTCCTCTTCACCCAATACTGGAAATACTGAGGCTCGTAGTCATTAATAATACAGAATAAAAATCAGCTATTTGTGGAGTACACATAAATACATGGGAATATTTTTCTATTTGCTGAAAAGAGGCTATTGCTAAAACAATGTAAGATCCAATAAAATCATCAAATACATGTGTTCATTTTATTAAACATGAAATTTCTTTAATTGTAATGTAAATTATGTGCAAACTTTTGGATTATAATTCTTCCGCTACTGTCATAGGACATTTGGAAGTGTCCTACCTAGACAAATAAACGAATCAACAGCAACAAACAACAATCCACAAATACAACAATCCAAAAACTGTAAGTAGCTGATGAAAAATTATCAGTCACTTCCAGTACTCTATAAACTTTGAAAATAGATTTAGAATTTATGATTTTTTCATTTTACTCAAAGAAAATGGAGGATATGACCCATTGAGAGCATTAAAGTCATTACCTTCAGGTGATCATGTGGCAGAATCCCATTGTTCCCTCCTGAAATAGGCTTTTGAGTATGACACAAGATCAAGAGCAAAGTACAAACATTCCTGTGAATTAGGAGGTACAGAAAGACATTTACTTTGCTCTTTAATTAGTAACAAGTATTTTTAGCTTTTCTGTTTGTACAGAACCTTCTTATTGCTGTGCCCTTAAAGTGAGCTGTTTCCTTTGCACCTTACTCCTGGGAGTGAAAATTGGTATATCACTTTTGCAAATCTGTTGCAAACATGTACCAAGAGTTTGCAAAATGTTCACACAACGTGACCTAATAATTCAAGTTGCACATGTAGGAATTTTAGTCTGAATTGAAACTCAGAAATTTCAGTAAATATGCATGCATAATGTTTATTATATCCATAGTTACACATTGTAAGCCATGTAAATAGTCTGTACTTACTATAATTGAACATAGATATTTAAGAAGTGAATAGACCTTATATCATAAAATACAGTAAAATATAAAGCAAGGAGGTGACTTTTAGACACACACATGCTATCATACATTTTTTTTCTTTGCTCATTTTTATGAGTAAAGAAAATAAGTAGAGCCCAACAGTGGTGGTACATGCCTTTAATCCCAGCACTTGGGAGGCAGAGGCAGGCGGATTTCTGAATTCAAGAGCAGCCTGGTCTACAGAGTGAGTCTAGTACAGCTAGGGCTACACATAGCAACTCTATCTCAGAAAAGAAAAAAAAAAGGAAAGAAAATAATTAGAAAGATGCCAGAAAAAAGTTAAATGTCATTCTTGATAGTTTTATATATTATGTGTTTTATTTAAATTTATATGATAGGAACATTTCTTTAAATAATTACACTAATATAATTTGTAACTAAAAGCTAATTATTCTATGTATAAATTTACCCTAGAAAGTAGACTCTCAATTTGTGGTAAACTACATATATACCCATAAAAAAAATAGCACACCTCACTTCACTTTCTCTCATACCCAGTCAAATAAATTTACAAAAGAGTCACAATTTATTTTGAAAAAGTCAATCTTCAAAATGTTATTTTTAATGTTTAAATGTTGTGAGACAGGAATACAAAGAAGCCAATTAATTCAACTCAGGCACTTTTAGGGAGCATAGGAATAAAAAGCTAATGCTATTAATAATGTAAATATGTATGAACATTTTTAAATAATAGGACATTTCTTTCTTAAATACAATATATATTAAATGATTTCACACTCTAATTACTAGTTTTATATCAAAAATCAAACTGTATACCAAATGAGCTCCATATCTGATAGTTTTAAATGCTATTCATCATAATTGCTAAAAGAAAAATATCATATTTAGTTTCTTCCAATATATGAAAGAATCTACAGAGAGAAGAGTGGGGAGACTGGTAGAACAGTGTTTTAAGTATTACAGTGAGAAGTAGAATTCCATAAATAGTGTGGTTTTTTCCAGTCTCATTAACCAGCCTGAGCTTCAGTATTTCCATGTGCGAGGTGTTGCGGGAGGGGATACAGTAATCAGTATATATTTTATAATAGAATTTAATCATTAAAATTTTTGAAAACAAAATTCAAATTGTTAAAGACCTTATGAATTTGTAGTAAGCACCTTTTGGAATCTTTAGCATATGCAGTAATGTTACAGTTGCCAATTAACCTCTCCTCAAATTAGCCCAGCTATCCTGGCTCATTCCTCACTACCTGACTGAATGTTTTGCATTCCTGAACAAAAGACACATACACATGCAGTCTTCTATTTTAGTATGACCTAAAGAGCTTAATGACTGTGCCACTTCCAAACCTCCACATGGCTAACACCTCCCCTCTATTTCTTCTGAGTCATTACTTACCAAAATCTATATTCTGTCATTGCTGCCCTAGACCCAATTGGGGTTGACACTGGCCAGTCTTCCCTTGCTCTTAAATGATTGCTATGCTCTCTTTCATGAACCTCTCAAGCCCGGACTTTACTCCTTTCCTGACATGGTGGTTGTAAATCCTCCTTTCTCTCTCTGTTCCCTTGTCCATGAAACCTAAATTGCTGTCTCTCTCTCCCTGCCCAGCCAGTCAGAACCTACTGGGGGCTGGTACCTTCATGATCTTACCTGTAGATTCTCCTGCAATTTTGGGAACCCAATTAACATAATACAAGGTTTAGACCAAATCCACAAGACAGTAATATAAACAATAAAGCTGAGAAACAATACAAAAAATAAAATAAACAACTGTATGTCACTTCTCTCAAAACACAGAGGTATATTTTAATTGCCCCCCACCATAAAATGATTTGTTTTCTATTTTGCTTTGCTTTTTATGGGAAAGGGTCCCACTTTGGAGCCCTGGCTAACCTAGAATTGACAAAGATCCAAATGTTCCTGGCTTCTACATTTTGAAACTAACCGCATATGCCACTCTGTCTAGCATTCCATTAATGTTAATATTCTTATCAATAAATAAGTGGTAAATATAAGTACTGATGGATATGCTTGTAACCCTAATTTGAGCATTATACAATGCATGTTTAACATAAAGTTGACTGTACCCATAAATATGAAGTATAAGTGAAATATACATGATATAAATATTGATGGGAATCTATGGGAAATAAATAAACTAGTAGTTGAGTAAGGGAAAGGGGAATAAAAGAGACGGATGGATATATACTGAAAAAAATATATAAATTTTTGAAAAAATGTAAAATATGCATTTACAAATCTAAATACCTATCTATATCTATAGATAGATAGATCTATCCCTCTTCTCTCTATATATATGTATGTATATTTGTATGTGTGTAGATAGATAGATAGATAGATAGATAGATAGATAGATAGATAGATAAATGATAGACAAGCAGTCAGATAGGTAGGAAGAAAGATGATAGACAGAAAGACAGACATACACAGATACATAGTACATAGATGTATAAGTACTTTAGTGTATAGAGTATATAACAGCTCTATAGTTTGATGTGAAGCAAATTAAATCTTTATTAACACTTCTAGATTGCACACTTAATAAAAGGAAGAAAGCAGATTTTATGATATGCCTTCCTTATCAGAATTTTAAAAACACTTATGAGTGTTAGTGAAGGGTAGCCTCTTAAAAATAGGTCTTAAGGAAGAAGATCATTGAAGAGAGACGAGTCACAGTAAGCCAGGATTTTCTAGGAAGTAAGAACAAAATTTAAATGACTCTAAATTAGGATAGAGTCAGTGATTGAATATTTGACATCATTATGCTAGACATTAGGAACTAGGTTTGGAAAGAATGAGAGAGTCAAGAAAGCTTCAAGTCACAAAATAATCCTGTATTGTAAACCAGGCAACAGACTGAGTTCAATTTTTAAAATAATGGGAAAATCAATGGAGGGTTTGAAGAGGGATGATGATCTGTTACTATTTAGGTTTCCCTGGTGCTGAGGAAAGAGTTTTGTAAAATCAAGCACAAACCAAGGAGTTGGTTTGGAAGCTATTTCATTTTTGAATGCCAGAGGAAGGATGCTCTTGGATGACTTGTGGAAGTCCAATCTTCTGACAGAACTATAAAGCATGTGAACTAGTTTAATCTTTGAGTTTTGAATGCAAGATCTATATGCCTCTGCATTCCTGTAGTGGCATCCAGGAAGGGAGGAAACCAATAGCTCAAGAGAATGAACTAAATTTAGGAAAACAAGTTGCTGTCTGTTTTGTTTCTGCCTGTGGCTTTCTTGCTTAAAGCTGAATGGGAAGATTTTGGAACCAACAGTCTAAGATATATTGTTATTTCTCATCTCCCTTTTGTTGAAGAGAAGTTCCATGTGGCTGAGGAGATTGTAGTTACAGTCAGGGAAAGACACTGAACTAAAGAGTATGAAAACCAGCATTAATAGGGGTTTCTGTCTTAAGATTTTAAGAGTTCACTGTAAATGTTGCTTGACAAGAAACAAACAAAACAAAACAAACAAATACAAAACAAAGCAGTACTATAAAATTGTATTTAGACAAATTTATTCCAGAATCTAGTTCTAAGAGTTAGGTGTCATTTAAGTAAGGTATTTTTTCAAGGGAATTAGTTCCAGCATCCTCTTCATATACCAAACCCCAAGCATGCTCAAGTATATTTACATATGACTGACAAATGTCCTCTTACCTATGTCAAACCCTCTGTATCACATGTCATCAGTGCACTTACTATGCCAATATGTCCTATGGTATTGTCTATGACAAGTGAATTGTCTGTACGTTTAGTAATGACAAAATATCTTTTCAAATATCTTATACACAATTACTTGGATTAAGTGGAAAATGTAAGTATACTTCTTTTATAGCTAGCCACCCATCAACATTTGATTATGTTGAATTTATTGTATAATTTATTGTTTTATTATGGTATTATTTTTATCATTATTTTCATTTTTTAAAAACATTTTAGGTAATTTTGTGATGCTGGCTGAGTTCTAGTTTTCTTCCTAGGAAAGATTTAACAATATACCCCTTGTAACAAGCTATGGTTCTAATAACCATTCATTAATGTTTTCCTCCTGTTTTTAGTTTTGGTGTAGGTAGAATTGATTTTAGTTAGTTTGCACATATGAAAAGTATAAGACATATATAAAATATTCCTAAGAAGTTCAATTCAGTTACTTCAAAGATGTACAAACAAAACAAAACAGAACAATAACAACAAAACAAAGAAACAAAAACAAAAAAAGAACAGGAGAAAGTCTATAAATTACTCATATAAATGTTTCTTGTAATGAATGTGGAGTAAGTGTTCTTGTGTCCTGTCATAGTAAACTTGCACTAGTTTTTGTTTTGTTTTGTTTTTAATTTTTACATCTTCAAAAATGCTCAGTTTCTTTACTTAGGCCTCATTGTCTTTACCTAGAATTGATCTTGGAATACTTCAACCCTCTTACAATATCTTCCTTTATGTGGCTATAAATATTCTACCACAGATTCTTTTCCTATAGAGAGAAGACAAATATTAAATATCATTCTCATTCTCTCCCTTTACTTCCATTCTTCTCTGTGTGCCTCATCTTTCTGCTAAAGGTAGCAACTATTCAATGGGTGTGGTAGTAATTATTCAATAGGCTTTCTTGCCTAAATGAGTCTCTAGGGTTGGATAGTATAACAAAGACTTGGGGAATTGGGAGAGGAAACATTTATGAATAAGCAGCTTAAGTCATCTGTACTGGCTAGTTTTGTGTATCAACTTGACACAGGCTGGAATTATCACAGAAGTGAGCTTCAGTTGGGGAAGTGCCTCCATGAGGTCCAGCTGTGGGGCATTTTCTCAATTAGTGATCAAAGGGGTAGGGGCCCCTTGTGGGTGGTGCCATCCCTGGGCTGGAGGTCTTGGGCTCTATAAGAGAGCAGGCTGAGCAAGCCAGGAGGAGCAAGCCAGTAAGGAACATCCCTCCATGGCTTCTGCATCAGCTCCTGCTTCTTGACCTGCTTGAGTTCCAGTCCTGACTTCCTTTGTGATAAACAGCAATATGGAAGTAAGCCAAATAAACCCTTTCCTCCCCAACTTGCTTCATGGTCATGATGTTGTGCAGGAATAGAAACCCTGACTAAGACATCATCCAATGCTAATATGTCAGAAAGCAATAGTCAAAATGCTTGCTGATGCTTACTTAAAGATGAACAAGGAGATCAGCAGGGACATTTAATGTGGACAGAGAATTCTGTGTAGCAATGGCAGGCATGGTCTCTTCCTTCCTGCTCCAAAGCAGGAAGCCAAATTACAGACTGACAGTAATCAATTTGGCTAGCTACCTTGAGGGAAGGTCAAAACCCATCCTGAATTTTCTGCCATGTAAAACTGCCTTTAAGTGAGCCCAAATTAAATTCAACAGTAATAGAAAGCATTTAATTAGTTTTTTCCTTACTTGGCCCTGAAATTTAGAATGCAAGTTTCTTGCATAAGACTCATGTCATCATGGATGTATTCAGATTTCACTTCCACCTTAATAAAAAAACATCATCAAAAAGGCTCAAAGTTTCAGTTCTTTAATCTCTTCTGGTAGCCAAATTTGACACCCCCATCCCAATACATATATTTTCCTTCTACTTATTTAAAATCCTTTTTATCCTTTCCTCACCTCTCTACTCCATAATAATGGGAGAGTACTCAACGGGAGTTTTCATCACCTTTACACTACTTCTCCCAGGAACTGAGGTGATTTTCAGGGCATTATCTAATACGAGATTCAGAGGTCTAGTCATGATACTCAACTAACCCTGAAGGTAGACTAGACTAGAATTATATTGAACATTGTAAATGTAAATGTCACTTTTATTTCCTCAGATGAAGTAAAGAGTTGAGAGCTGTACCCAAGCTGTATGAGTACATGACATGGCCTGAACCCATTGTACTTCTAGCTAACTATCCCTTGGTCTAGGCTTAGAAGCTTATAGCCTCCATACAATGTAATCTTCTGCAAGCCGGGGCCTTAAAGACTTCACCTTCCTACCTCTACCTCCTAATCCAGGCCTAGAATTTTTTCACCTCTGAGAAGTATTGCTGAATAAACTTACACTTTTTACCTCTTTCTCAACTCTGGCTGGCTGGTCCAAATCAGGTGTTCTGGCTCAAATTCTTTTCCAAGCTGAATGATTCAAACTGGCTTCTCTAGACTTCAGACTTAATTACTTTGCTTGGAAAGACTGCCTCTGAACTCCATGAACTGAGCTTTTCTGAACTTTACTGCATTGAACTGAATCAAACTGCCTTCAGTGGTACTGCACTGAACTCAATTGAGCTTATCCCCCACTCTCTGGCCTCTCCCTGCACTGCTCCTTAGTGGCCTCTATTTCCTGGGCTCTTCTCGTAAGAGTTGCACAAGTCCTATCTTTGATTCATTCTGTAAAATCTTTTTCTGGTTCATCACTTTGTCTGCCCCTCAATTAGCAGTGATTTTCAAATCGAGATGTTTCCTTCTAAGAACTAAGTTTACTTCCATTGTTTGGGATGACTGCTAAGAGTGTGTCAAAAATAATCTATAAAGGATAAAAGGAAAAGAGTGAATTTTCTTTCCATTAGATAGGAATTTCTATTTAGATTACCCTGTTCCAATATTCCATGAATCTCTATTTACTTTAGTTATGTCTTTATTTTAATAACAGACTTTCTTCTAAGTATGCTTCCTATCTATTTCTATCAGAAGCATCTAAGTTCCCAGTCATATAGTAGGAACCTAGAAATTACAGGTAGATATTCAAGGAAAACACATTAAAATATATTTTTGTATTTGTTTGGCTATATAAATTTTTGTTTTGTTAAAGCACACTATGAAATCATTTATAAAAATACTGTAAGATTATATAGTTTAGAATTATTTTTTCAATTTTAAGCTGTATAGGAGTCAGATTGTGGTTTTTGGGGGGATTGCATTGTATCTGTAGATTGCTTTTAGTAGGATAACCATTTCTACAATACTAATATTACCAATCCGTCATAAGAGGTCTCCTATCTTTTAGTGATTATTCTGTTTTTTTGTTTGTTTTTTTTAGTGTCTGTCTTAATTACTTTTATATTGCTGTGATAAGATACCATGACAAGTGCTAGCAAGATGGCTCAGCAGTTAAGAGTACTGACTGCTCTTCTGAAGGTCCAGAGTTCAAATCCCATCAACCACATAGTGGCTCACAACTACTTGTAATGAGATCTGACACCCTCCTCTGGTGTCTCTGAAGAAAGCAACAGTGTACTTATATATAATAATAAATAAATCTTAAAAAAAAAAAGATACCATGACAACGGCAACTTACAAAACTAAGTGTTTATTTTGAACTTATGGTTTCAGAAAGTTGGAATCTATCATAGCCAAGAATGGCTGAGGACTCCCTTCTTGATCTACAGCAACAAGGTAAATTACTGAGAATGATACAGGCTTTTAAAATTCCAAAGCCTTCCCAAGCTACACACATCTACAGAGACTCACAGTTGGCTAAGACACAGAAAACAGGAGACTAAAGATTCTATTCTTAAATAGAACATATATAACACATCTTGTTGGTGTTCTGGATTATGCAGGATGATTACTAGAAGAAAGAGATCCATTTCTGAATGAATTTAGGCTTCTCAGCAACAGGGAGAAACAGTCTCTAAAGGACTGAACACTGAAACCTTCCTAGAAACTTTTTCTAAATTACACAAAAGGCAATTTCTACATACCAAAACTTATCTGATCTAACTTGAAAGACCCATTACCTAAGCAACTATATATGCTATAGTAGATGTTCTGGTTTGCCATGCCTGTTTGAGGATTAAGTTATACAAAAGCTATGAAAATCCTTCAAAGGAATAACTCCATAAAATCTGAGATAACAATCACTGACAAAAGGCTAATTCAAGGCTTGTGTGACAACACTCAAGATCTATGCCAGATTCTGCTACATCTCCTCATTGCAATGCTCAGATATAATTTCAGAATAACAGGTGAAGACAGTACAAGAGTCAAGCAATTGAAATCTCCAAGGAAAACAGTGTTTTCTGGACACAGCAGGGCAGTACCACATATAAACTGACAGAGATTCTTTTCAGCAAGGATATGACATACTCAAGCCCAAGACAGAGCAAATCCCAACACAGAAAGGGGAGTTAGGCAAGATATCATACCCCCTACCTGTGAAGCTACTGGCAATTGTTAGCTATTAGGAGAAGAAGAGTCATTTTTCTATGAATGCTCAGACATTAGTAAATTGACCATGCTCCAGTGGAAGGTCTTATATCCATAAACTTTTGGACAGAGCTAATTGGCCTTGTGGGGAAATTAGCAGGATATGGAGTGTGTGTATGAGGAACTGGAATGGATCTGAGAAGAGTCAGGTAAAGGGTTGAATTTGATCAAAACATGATTTTTGAAATTCTTAAAGAACTAACAAAGATTAGTGAGTAAAATCATGGTTGTTCAGAGAGAAAAAGAATCATGATGGGCATTAAAGGCCACAACCTTTGTTTTGTTGTTGTTAGTTTTGGTTTTGTTTGGTTTTGGTTCTATGACAGCATTCCTAAAGAATAACTGAGATTTTTTTATTATTATTTATAACAGCATTCTTAAAGAAATTAACTGAGATGGGAAGACAAATCCTGAATGTGGGCAACAGTGTTTCATGGGTGGGAGCCCCACTCTGAAGAAGAGAAAAGGAGAATTCAGGTGAAAACAACATTCCCCATTCGGACTGCCAACACTCTGACTGTCAACTAGATTTAACCTGTCACAGTAGATCACGTCCCCCATCAAATGCTATTCCTTACCATCCATGACGGACAGAGAAACCTGAACCTTGAGTCAGAGTAAATCCTTCCTTAACTTGTTGCTATTAGTTTTTCTGTCACAGCAATGAATAAAAGAAGCAATCCACCATCTTTCAGGACTTAATCTCTTCAAGAAACATGTCCTAAATAGTACATCATATCTATTTCAGGGTCACAGGATAAAATGGTCAACAGATTCCATTTACTTTTACAGGGAATACATGAGAGTAAATTAATCATTATTCAATCAGCATGGCTGAGTGTGGGAACATATCAAGCCCCCTAAACTCAATTTTGATCACAGGCTGCTTGATTTTAATTTTTTATTCTTATCCATAGAGAAGCTCAGTAGAGATAACATCCATTAACAGTTCTCATCTATGTCTCTTTAAGAACTCAGATGAACGCAAGGTGAGAAAGTTTTAACAACTTTTTTTATCCTCTTAACATTTGTTGTTTACAGTTGCCTCACACACTGATTTGATGGAGGAAAAAATAAGAAACTAAAAATAAGCAAGCCTTTTCATTCACAGGGGTAATGCAGTTACATAAGTCAAAGTGGCAGGTCATATGAAGCCTTCTATGATTCCTTGGGGTTTCTGTCTCATTTCACAGCCTAGCAAACAGTGAAACAGTGGGATATATATTTTTCAATTAGGTTGTCAATATTTTGACCAAACAACCTATTTATAACATTCAGGTTTACTGTTCTGTTGTGAGACCCACTAGAAACTGCTGTGTCCTAAAGTCAGTTTGAAGATTTGAAGCTCTCTGATGGGGTAATTCAGGACAGCTCCATGCCCTGGTTCTTCGGCCTGTTTGTCAAGCAGGGACAGCCCATTCAGGAGCATATTGATCATGATGTAGAAATATTCATATGTGGATACTTTGCTGCCTTTACTAAAACCCACAGTAGAATCAATAAAACAGGTGAGATGAATTATTTTGAGATGAGTCTATTTTGAGATGTGCATTAATATGTAACATATAAAATAATCCTAGCATTCAAACTTACTTAGTAGATGGATTTCCTAACAGACATGGAATCTTGGGTTTGGTTCTCAGCAATGCATAAAACTAAATGTGGAAGCTAATGTTTATAATGCCAGCACAAATTAAATAGATGCAGAAGGATAAAAAGTCGAAGGTTGTTCTCAGCTATATTGTACACTGACCGCCAGCCTGGAATACCTAAGTCCCTGCCACACTCCAAAACACATCGAAATTAATTTTCTAGAACAACAGTGGATGAGTTGTTTTAATGCAAAAGTTAAATAGCTACTCTCCTTTCCTTTCCTTTCCTTTCCTTTCCTTTCCTTTCCTTTCCTTTCCTTTCCTTTCCTTTCCTTTCCTTTGCTTTTCTTTCTTTGATTTAAGGAGGAAGACAAACCTTTTCTTTCCTTACATACTCTTTAGCCTTCTTTGATCATAGGTTAACTGTCTTTGGGGAAAAAGAATGGATACATTTGTTGTCTTCAGTCTTACTCTCCACTCTGTGTTAGCCCTCCTTTTCTTTGAGAACAAAAAGGGCCCTATAAGGTGCTTGAACTAAGACATCTTTTCTTCGTCTGTGTTATGTACATGAGTAATGTTTATTACCAGCTCATACTTTACATAATTTGCAGATAATTCAATAGAAAAATGGAACTGAGTGTATCATAAAATGAATAACACTATACAAATATTATTATTGACATTGAAAGCCAATAATCTTTAATGTTACAATTACAGAAAGTTTTATGTATAAAGATATAGAGGGTACTAATTGAATTATTACTTCTTAAAACTTTACTGGTATTTAGGTTTAAACAACTGGACAAAAAACACTAAATAGCAATGTAAATAAGCAAAGTAAGTAAGAGGAAAAGCAGTATTTAGTTGATATAGTACAAATCAATGCTTTCTGCTTTGCTTGTACCAGGTTCCCATTTGAAATGGAGATATTCACTGTCAATAACCAAATGATCCAAATCACATTAAGAATTCTGGGAAACAGACACCTATCAAGCCAAGCAAGTTTAAAGTATGTCCCAAAAAGGTCATTTAAATATTCAGTATAATTATAGAAATGCATAATGTATGTAACTAGACAGTGAGGCTATTTAGAATTCAAAGTGAATAACTTTGGGGATCTTTGCTTGGAAGCATTGTTTGGAAAGTCAAGATATTAAGAGGAGAGCAGTAGAGTCCTTTAAAAGGTATTTTTATCCTCTGTGTATGGAAAGAAAAGCAATGTTAGCCCACCCAAAGTGCTTATCAAATTCATGAAGCCGGATGCTGTCCAAGGCCTGATAGCATTCACTTGGTCTGCTTTTCTTCTGAGACTTTACATGTGTATTGCTTCTAATCTGGGCTGACCCACATTCTTCAATCATTCCTCCTTACTATTTGAAATGTAATACGTTTTGAATGCATATAAAATACAATTTTTTGTGCACAGATATTTTTGTCTAGTGCATTGAAATACCACTGTCAAAATCCTCTTGGGTACTTAATGAAACATTAGATAAATAAGACCCAATAAGTAGATAGTGATCTATCTCAGTCTTGAACAGTCTTCTAGATGTTCACAGCCATGCATTCAAAAATGAGAACAGCATAAAAAAGTGAACAACAAAGAAAAAAGAAGCAAAAGGATACAGCTTGGTGACTTGATACAGAAAGTGTTGTCAGAAACCTCTTTGAAGAAGAGAAATACACTCCAAGTCCTTGAAGACAAAAGGAACTGAGTCCAGTGGTTGGTTCTAAAAACTCAACTCTGTCAAGGCCAAGAGTAGACACGAATGTTGAGTGTTCTAAGGTGAATCTTGTCCTGGTATGTCTGAAGACCAGTATTGCAACAATATTATTTAGAAAAGCAACAATTTCCCACCAAATGGTGAAGAAGAAAGAACATTGCTTTGTGTACTGTGCTGGGCTTTTATTTCTATTTGTGGAAATAGAATTCACAAGAGGCTTTTAAAGATGTGACATAGTTGTCTTCATGCTTTCAAACATCACTGTGTGTACTCTAGGATAAAGATTGTTTGAAAAGAAGGAAAGACACGGATATTGGATGATAAATGATGAGAAGAAAAGCTTTGCGCATTTTTAACAGTGTCATATACTGTATGTTAAAGGCTAGTTACTTCTAGGAACAAATCAAACACTTGTCTATATAGAATTTTTTGTACTCTTTTTTATTATTAATTAATCCATTCATTTACCCCTCAAATAGTACCCCCTTCCCAGTTACCTCTCCACAAAATGAACCCCTCATCCCACATCTGCCTTCTCCACCCTCCTCTTTGCCTCTATGAGGGTGCTCCCCCACCCACCTACCCACTCCCACTCCATGGCTCCAGCATCGCCTAATGCTGGAATACATAGAATTTTTAACCATAAGAGGACATTGGAGATGGAATAATGAATCATGAATGTAAGGAGAGACTTCATTAATAGATGACTAATGTAGTCTTATTTACTTTGAGAATATAGAAATGGGTATATGGAGAAGGTCCATTATTTTTACTTAGTATATTTGTGGGATAACAATGAAGGATCTGCACTTTTCACAAGAATACATTTCGGCATCTCATAATATTAATTCAAAGCAACAGTCATCACATGCCAATGCTTTGTGTATTTCTGATTCACAGAAAGCCACATTGAAAATAAAAATTCAGAGAAAAATATGCTTTTACTAAAAAAGTATAATTACAAATCACTTAAAAGTCTCAAATTCCTTTAATATTTCTATGACAAATATGGATCTTTTGAAAAATCATACCCTGAAATCTCTAATAAATGTTTGATTACCATGAGGGAAAGGATGAGGCTATGAGGGCAAGGGTTTAATGTGTCATGTTCCCACATCAGGGCCTCCAATTAGCTCACAGTCTTTACACCATTTCTCCCATCCTCCATCTGTGTTCAAAACATAAGGTTGAATTCCACATGGTGTTATGGAATGAAAGACCTAAGTTCAATTTCAAAACCTCTTGGATTTGGCCAAATTAGATTTATCTATCATCTGTCTATCTATCTACCTATCTATCCATCTATCTATTTATTTATTTTGCATTGCTAGACCCTTTGCAGATAGTGTCACAGTGACAAATCCCATTTTATTGGGCCTTTAAACACTTTTAGAATACTCTAAGAGTGTAGGATGGATGATGCTTTGCACAGAGATAAAGCTTTGGAGGTTGGGAATGGAAATGATGAGCTTTAGTGTCCAGAGCACCTCAATAATGCAGCTGCTCTGTTTTCTATGATTTATAAGATATTACATATTCTATTCATCACCATCTTTTCAGATAGCCATCAACTATTCTTCTTTT
Source organism: Mastomys coucha (assembly GCF_008632895.1). Classification (NCBI taxonomy): domain Eukaryota; kingdom Metazoa; phylum Chordata; class Mammalia; order Rodentia; family Muridae; genus Mastomys; species Mastomys coucha. The sequence continues at coordinate 237,143,294 of NW_022196905.1, forward strand.
AGGTTCCATAAATGAGATAATTTGGAAAATCCTCCCCCTTTGCCTTCTCCTCCTCTTTTTCTTCCTACTCCTTCTTCTTTTCTTCCCCTTCTTCCTACTACACAGGCACACACACACACACACATACACACACATCAAAAATGAAACAAACTGAAAACATCATGGCTAAATCCATCAAATCATTTAAACTGAATATATATATATATATATATATATATATATAGGTTAGTAAATTTATATTTGAAGGGAAATACCCTATATTTAGTATAATATAATTAACATACTTAAAATGCTAAAGTATTATGCTGAGTATATTAAATACACTGAGACCTCACAGTAAATAGAATTAGAGTTACTGAAATCCAGTATTTAAAGATGACAAGTAGACATAATAGAATCATTTGGCTTTGGTTTATATAAAACAGAACAAATAGATTAACCTCTGCTTTAAACAACAAAAAATGTGAAGAGACAAACCACTCTAAATAATAGCTAACATTTTCCAATGTTCTTTGAAATTATTGTACACTGATTACATAAGTACATTGGCATGTGTGATTATATATTACGTTTTAATCAAAACACATGTATCTTACTAAAGAGGATATTCTTTATTTCTTCAAGTAATGTCCAAGCCCATGGTTAATCTTTGAAGTTTGAGGTGCCTACAGAGAATGGCAGAGAGGCATTTACGCCCGAGAGCCTTTCTCTGTTCACTTCCCTGTATCCTTTGCTCCCCACACTGCCTCCCATGCCCCCAAACAGAAATACAGACAATTCATGTCTTTCTACACTCAGCTTCTCCATTGTGAATAAAGAATAGGGAGACAAAGGTACAAAAGGCTCTGGATCAGGGAATTCATTGATAGAGAGAAATGTAACCTTTTGATACTTAAAGATGGGAAATTTCATCTATGGTTCTGAACTAGATAAGGAATATTAGTCACTGACTCCAAATAGAGAGAGAGGAGAGCAGCAACAATCACCTGCTATGAACAGATATTAATAGATGTATGTGGCTCCAGGTGGAGAGCAGAAGAGATAGATTGTATAACAGGATGGCTGCTCTAGGCAGAGAGCTTAACTTTTAAAATCTATCTGCTTCCTATGGGCAGATATTAGTGGAAGTTTGAATTAATTGCTTTAAAGATGGTACAAAGATATATTGCTCTAATAAGTTTTACAGGATACTCATATTATGTCTAATGTGGGCTCCATGGAAATTTTAGGTTTAAATCATGGTTTGACAAGCTGCTTCTTATAAGCAGGCATAGATAGAAGTGTGAATCAATTGTTTTAAAAATGGTATAATAAAATCTGCAGGAGACCCATATTCTCTACTGTGGACTCCATGGGAATTTTGGGTTAGTATCCTGGCATGATAAATTAGGAAAGCCTAAATAGGCTAAAATGTGTGTGATTTTGAGTATTGTGGTTGTTGTATTGTTACTCTGGGACAGAGGGCAAGCTACAGGCTTTCCTGGTTACTAGATGAAGGATACGCTGATTTGGGGAAAAGATTTTGTCTTTGTGTTTTTGGAAAAGATGATTAAAGTATTTATACCTTCCAGAGTTATATGGATCAGATTTGACAGAGGGAGACCCCCCTGAAGAACTAGATTCCAGAGAATCAAACAAAAAGTTTATCTTGATGATACTAAAATTTTGTTTTTGAGATTTCTATATTACAGAATATACAGCCTTAGTGAATTTTATTGTCAGACAAGCTGAACTGACTTGCCTGAACTCCTGATGTCTTTGTTTTTCATCCAGATCCAGTCAGGACACAGACATCAGAGATTAATACAGTCGTTGCTGTGGCCTTCTTAAAGCCAACCAATTCCCCCATTTTCCTTACCCTTTCCTGTCTCTTCAAAAATATCTCAACATGCATATTAAGCTTGAAGAAGTTATGAAGAGTCATCGTCCCAGTTGCCTAGGCTTTGGGGCTGGGGATGGTTATTATATGTTGTCTTTCTAGAGAATGTAGAAATGACCGTAATTGGAACAGTGAGGAATATCTAGAATTGATTGCATAGCTGTAATCTCATTTGGTAGAAATCTCTTTAACTGTTACTAAGCTGAAGTCATAATTTCTTAAATGGTACATAATTTAATGCAAAATCAAAGGTTTTCATTGGTATAAAATTCTATTGGTACTAAAAATTTTGAACTGCAGGGCTTAGACCCAGTCCTTCTATTGCTGTTACTATAAACAGATCTGACATGTTTAAGCCTGTGATAGGAAATTCATAGCTCTGTGTTTATTGTTAGGGTGTTTTTAGTTATTTTAATTGGAAATGACTGAGAGTAGGTAGCAGAGTTACTTCACTTAGAGAGCTGATTTTCAAAAATGTCAGAAATCCACAGAATGTGACGTTTAATGTTATCTATTCACTTGTTGTTGAGACTAGTCTGCTCCTGACAGCTTTTCCTGTCTTGGATTCAAAGAAAAAATTGAGCATCTTTGAATTACTCCAGTTGTGGCAAAACAGCCACTAGGCAAGAATTGCCTCATTTCATCTACAGACATAATACTGTCCAAAGAAAGGACACAATTACAGGTTAGGACAACCTGATTCTGCCTAGACAGAGTAGGCTAGTCCTTAATATTCCTGTTTCTCTAAGTCTGTCAGATGATCCTGCCAGTAGTTTGAAGACCGGTGCTCCAACATGTTGCAGTATGGGACTGTCCAGGTGAGCAGTGGTCTCTATTAATCGGCTAAGTTTTGGAAACTGTGTTAGGCTCCCTATATATTTTCAGTTAATTCGGCTGTTCTTAGATTTCTGATGGTGTTAAAAACCTGCATAGTCTCTTAGTCAACACAGGCTTTTGAGAGGAACTTTCAAATGAGGCAATTCTTGCCTAGTGGCTGTTTTGCCACAACTAGAGTAATTCAAAGATGCTCAATTTTTTCTTTGAATCCAAGACGGGAAAAGCTGTCAGGAGCAGAATAGTCTCTTTTTACTTTGAGAGGAACAGATTTGAGAGGATGGTTTTCAGATGGCATTCAATATAAAACCAGGACATAGCCAGGTGCAGAACTATATAGTCTTTTAAGTAAGGATAGATGACAGAGGTTCTATTTAATTAACAAAGATGATGTACTGGGTGTTAGTTCTCTTTTACTTTATAAAGTACAAAATAGTTATAGTTGTATTCAATTATATCTGAGATAAAATAGTCTTTAAATTGGACAGAAAGGGGGAAGTGTTTCGGATAGCCCTGGGACTAATGATATTTGATGCTAATTCCATTCACCTGTGAGGGGTTGTGAACAAGGAATGAGTCAGTACTCAGATGATTTCTTGTAAACCTTCTTCTCACCTTAATTTATAAAATAAAGGCTAGAGCTGGGGATTAGGTGGAGAAAGAGGGGAAGGTTTTGGGAGAAAAGGAGAGAGAGAAAGACAGAGGAGGTGGTAGAAGGAAAGCTGAGCAGAAGCACGTGGCTTGGAGAAACCACAAGTTATAAGGGGTCACATGCAAGGGGAAGATGGTAGTGTAGTGGTAGATCTGCCCAATCTAGGTGCACAACTTGTATTCATATTAATTGAGCTGTGTTTTCATTGCCTGGGCTTATTTGGATTGGAGATTTACTGCAACAAAATGAGTTTGTTTCAGCATGTGTTTTTTCATTTCCTATCATACCATCACAAAAGATCACAAAGTCAGGGTAGATATACAGTCTTAACTAGGGTAGATATAAATCTAGTTCAGTCATTCTGCAATAACCAGGTCCATGAGAAGAGAAAAGAAAAGGCTTTGTTTTTCTAACAAAGTTTCTGAAGGAAACGTTCAGATTTGCTAACAATGTGCATTTCAACATACATGGAATAATTGAAACCCACAGCCAAAATAATAAACAAGTACAAAGGTAGCTTTTGATTCTTGTTTTATGTGTTAACAGATTTTTATGCAAAACAGATTATGGAAGGATGATAAACTACATTTATGTATCTAAAAGTGTCTAATTGATAGAAACTTAGATCTATTTTACACTAAATAATGCTTACAAATATACAATATTTTTAAAAAGCACCAGTTTTACATTTTCAAATGATAATTCTTGCAAATTAAATTATATTATTCTGTATTAAATTGTCAACATGTACCTTCTCTCAATGAGGTGCTTTAGAAATTAGTAATAGCATTTCTGTTACATTTTTCAGTGGCCCAGGATATTGCCTCCATGTCTCATTTGTCTTATTTATTACTTTTGGTCACACATATAGACAGACACATACACAGAAACACACACACACACACACACAAAGTGAGAGAGAGATTTCAAGATAAAGAAATAAAGGAAAACTCAAAACAAATAAATGAAAAGTATATAACACAAAATACAGGTTATTTATAAGATAGTCCTAATCCATGCTACTTTATAACCTGGATTAACATTTGTTTGTCTTTGATATGTCTCAATAGTCTTAGTGTAAAACTGAACTATAGAGTTCTAATATCATATATGTGTATACATATATATATATATATTATTTTAAATCTACAATTAAAATATCATTGTTGATACTTTGAAAACCTCCTGAATCTCTTTGTGAAATAAAGATTGAACCCATGTCCAATATATTCACGTTTCAACTGGGAAGAGTGTATGTAATAATTCAGAGGGGGTCTTACTCTGTGTTCTTGCTTGGGTCACTCCACCAAAGTTTCTCTCTCTGTTTTGAAGTTATAAGCTCTTTAGAAACCCAGCCAAGGGACAGACATCACTATGGTTTAGATAATAAAAGTACTTGCTAGATAATAGCATGAGTTTGATTCACAAAATCCACATAGTGAAAAGAAAAAAAGGAAGGACAAAGTCTATCTGCAGCCATCCACTACCATGGCCACATACTTACAAAGGTGGACACCAAAGAAACACATTTCAAAAGTAAAAATAGCTCAGCTAGAATGTGACAATTCCAGAAGGGTTTCTTATTTTAACTCATTATTGAATTTTCTTGCTATCATTTTAATGGCATTTACTGTATCTCACACTCACCATTATCACTTAACCATGCAACTTTCTTTCCCGTTAAGCCACAAACTTTAATGATAGAGCACCCATATATTTTCCCTATTTGCTTACATATCAGAATCCTCTACAGAAGAGATCCCTCTGATCCCTGCTGATAGAAAATTCAATACTAAAGGTTATGATAAAACTAACTCTACATATACTTACACAGGTTGTTCTCAAATACATACCTAAATACTAGACTTGAAAAACTGAACACACAATGTGATGACTTGAATATACTTGGCACAGGCAGAGGCACTCTTAGGAAGTATAGCCTTGTTGGAGGAAGTGTGTCATTGTGGCCTTTGAGACCCTTCTCCTACCTCTTTGGAAGAGACAGTCTTCTACAGGGGTCCTTCAGGTCAAGATGTAGAACTCTTAGCTCCTCCCCATGACATGCCTGCCTGTATGCTACTATGCTCCAGCCTTGATGAAAATGGACTGAACCTCTGAATCTACAGGCCAGCCTCAAATAAATGTTGTCTTTTATACTAGTTACTTTGTCCTAATATACTTTAACAGAAATGAAAACCCAAACTAAGACATAGAACACTTTTGGTGAAAATCCGTAACTAAAGCCACACTAAGGAAAAATGGATATAGTACAAGTACAAGGGGATCCTCTGTTGACTGCTGAACTCTGATTGTGTTTATGAATTTAACACAATTAAGAGGTGTGTGCAGAGACCGTAATTTGCCATTGGGAAACACATCAGTGTCTGTAATGATGTTATAAGTATTTCATCCACATTTAAAGTAAAAAATGAATAGTGAGGTTCTCTGAGACCTTCTTTAGCAAATCTGTAACAAGGTCAGTCATATTGTAAAGTATAGTCATGAAAACTACAATGATGTATATGGTTATGCCATGTTCTGTTGATATATCACTGTGAGACCTGCTCTTTTTCTGAATGGGAAGAAGGCACAGTAGATCTGGGGAGATAGGTAGTGGGAGGGGGCATGGGATAAAGAGTGGGTGGGAGGCTATGGAGCAATATACTGTATGAGAGAAGAATATAAAATGGAAAACTAGAAAATTAAAAAAAATGAATATATCATAAACAATGGATTACAGTTCATTTTAAATGAATTAAAAACAACTATGTTGTCAAAATGGGGACTGGAAGATGAGGGCATGGAAAAGTACATGAAAGATATGCACTAGGTGAGGATGTTTATTTGATAGCAGGCATTGAACATAATATGTGGAAATGGTAAGTGTCTTATGTATGATTTATGGCATACACATAAACATACACAAGGGTAAAAAATAGAGAACCTAAATATACTGTAGTCGTTCACAAATTTAGTCATTTATGAATACTACTTTTTGTTTTTGTTTTTGCTTTTTGTTTTTGTTGTTGTTGTTTTTTGAGACAGGGTTTCTCTATACAGCCCTGGCTGTCCTGGAACTCACTCTGTAGACCAGGCTGGCCTCGAACTCAGAAATCTACCTGCCTCTGCCTCCCAAGTGCTGGGATTAAAGGTATGTGCCACCACTTCCCAGCTTGAATATGACTAATATTAAAATTAGAAATAAATGGGTGTTAAAATAATGTGTTTTAATTGTTCTGATAATTGTTTTAAAAGTTTGACAGTTCACATTTTAAACATATTTTCAATGGAATACATTGCTTAAAATTTTCCAAAGCTGCTGAAATACTCAGAAATGATCCATTTGAATAAAGAAGTGACTAGTATTAATATGAAGTTTCCATTAAAAGAATCCTTACTGAATGATTCTCTTGTTGATTTTGTAATTAAAGGTGCCTGCTACTCTTCCAGAGGACATGAGTTCAGTTTCAAACACAAACACATACACAAACACATACACACACATACCCATCTAAATAAACATAGGGAGAAAGACAGACAAACAGATAGACAAACAGACAGACAGAGACAGAGGGGGGTATTGGTATTCAGAAAATATTTTAGGATAAAAATCTGGGGAAGACTTCACTGTGCATTAGTTGTTTTGTATTTTTAAACTTTTACATTGATGTGACCTTCCCCATTGCAAGAAATGACCTTTTATTTGGGAACACACAAATTTGGATACAATTGTATTTTATTGAAACATTTGATAATATCATAGATTGTAACTAGCAATTCACACTTGAAAAGTTGGTATATCTAATAAGTACCTACAAACCTAATGAAAAGATAAACAGTCTGTTTCCCCATCTCTTTCTCAAATGAGGTAGAAAGATGCTATCATTGGAAATACAACTCCATCAAAACATAATTTATTTATTTGAGGCATTCTTATGTCTTAATATACTCATCTATTGAGTGTAGGTTTTCTATGTGTGAGGTTTCTAGTCAGCTTCTGTAACATGAAACCCTTGATTTTCAACGTGCCATAAGATAAAACCATAAAACTAACTTATTTCAGGTGTGCAGAGAACCATTAGAAAAAGATTTCTTCAGTCTAAGCATGTTGAAAGTTTTTTTTCTTTGTTTTGTTTTCTTTTGTTTTTTCGAGACAGGGTTTCTCTGTGTAGCCTTGGCTATCCTGGAACTCACTCTGTAGACCAGGCTGGCCTCGAACTCAGAAATCCACCTGCCTCTGCCTCCCAAGTTCTGGGATTAAACGCGTGTGCCACCACTGCCCGGCCATGTTGATTTTAAGTGGAAGGTTTCTAGATTATACAAGATTGTCCTGTGTTGTGGATTTTTGAAAGTCATCTATACATGATAGCTGCATTCCTTGACTTCAGCTACAATTAAAAACTTTTCAGATATATCTGCAAGTTATTTATGGGTACAAAATGCATTCTTAGAGTTGAGATCTACTGCTTTTGAGTTGTTTTTCATATTTTACATATTAGATATTTTAATTTGACCAAAGATGATATATATGTATTACATTTATGTTACAGATAACATTAGTCATTCTTACATAATAAATGTAACCATATCAAATTATTAGTTGTAGTTTTCATTATTGGCAATAATGATTTCAAAGTAAAGCATGGGTAGTGCCACATCATCATCGTATGTGATGGCATAACCATCATGGACAAGAGCAATGGCTTAGTCTATAACCACTCACAGTGAAAGCATAGATAACAATATTCTCACAGAGCAATTAACAGTGCTTCGAACTTCTATTAGTTTCTTTTTATTGTTATCATAAAATGACTACCAAAGGAACTGATGAAATCTTCTTTGTGTTTATGGATCCAGAGGCAGAGTGTATAATAGCATAGGAGGCATGAAGTTGGTGGTCCTAGCCGAGAGCTTCCACTTCCCATCCTCAAGTGCAAACTGGGAGCATAGGGAGAACTAGAGTTGACAGCTTTATGAACTCCATGCCTGCAAAAAGTTACCCATTCCCTTCAGCAACACAATAGATGCTAAATATTACACAATCTCCTACAAACACCACCACCAACTGGTGACCAAGAGTTCAAATACCTGAACTGATGGGGAACAGTTCTTACCTAAATCATCACAGAACACTAATATATTAAACAGTGGGTAATAAACTAACAGTCCTTATAAGGTGTTCTTTGCTTAATCTCTGTGTAACATATAACTAAGACTCTGTGTGTGTGTGTGTGTTTCAATAGCTAATGTAAGTCATTAAGTCTCTAAGAATGAAGCTTATAAATTAACAATAGTTCCAATGGGGAATTCACAGATTTGTAGTTGAATAAGTAACATAAAAAGTTACATTGCTAGCCTGTTAAAAATTATGCACAGTTTTTAGAATTTTTTTTTCTAATTAGTGTAATTAAAACCAAATCTTATGCTGGAGCAAGGTGATAGATTGTGTCAACTGCTTTTTCTTCATCTTTTTTGAGCTCTTAAATTGCATATTCATAATGTATTCAAATTAAGCAAAGTAAGGAAATGAGAGAAATTTGATAATATGAAATATAGTACATACTAAATTTTTGTAAAGCAGCGTTCTGAATGGAATGAAACTTATCTAATTAAATGCCAGAAAAATAATTTTCCATAGTTATATGCAATTTACCTAGTCCAGATGTCTGCTTATTTTCCATCTTGGCAAGATTCCACAGTTTACAGTCTTAGGATGAAAATTATTTTTGAGAATGTCTTAGTTTATTCCTTAAATACTATTACTACTTATAATAATTTATGATACTTTGTTGCTTGACTCAGTTATAATAACTGAGCATTTACTAGTTATAGTAATATACACAAATTATATTTTAACATATCTAGGTGCTATTACTAAGGTATAGAACATAGATATACCTTACTTAAGGCAGGAATTAGAGATAGGAAGTCAAATGGCATTTCCTCTAAATTTCTCTCTCTCTCTCTCTCTCTCTCTCTCTCTCTCTCTCTCTCTCTCTCTCTTTCTCTTTCTCTCTCTCTCTCTTTCTCTGTTGGAAAAGCTCTATGTACCTCTCTTCTGCCCTATTCACCCTTACTTTCTATAGGAAAAAAATGTTCTAATTAGAATCCTTTGGTTAAAGAACTAGTTAATGTCTGATGCCTGGTAAGGAAAGTTGATATGCAATGCAGTTTAAGTCGTTTATCAAAGGGGGTGGATAAGAGGGCAGCTGATAAGAAAGCACTGAGAATTTCTGTACACTACAAAAGGCTCTACAAATATCATCACCCTATCATGCCACTGAGAAAATTCTGAGGTTGGACAAACTTTCTTCTTTTCTGGCCCATCAGTTAATACTTGCCTTGTCTCCTTCCTTATCAACTTCTTGTCAAGGTGTATGCCAGAATGTGAATATATCCCACTGACTCCACTGGCCCACAGAAGGATCCATGCTCCTCTGAACTTGGTTATACAAAATTCAGCCAGAACATTTCAAACTTTGTATTTTCAGATTTTATGTCTGTTACTAGATTTCCCTCCCATTGCCCACCTACTTTAATTATCCTGTTCTAATTTCACCATTATTCCTTTATACTATCATATTCTATTTTCTATTCCTTGGATGATAAACCTCCTACCCCCTAGTCTCTTATTAGCTACCCTGACTTTGTGGGAATTATAAATGAGTCACTCACATTTTTACAACATAAAAGTTAGCCTTCATATATACCAGAAAACACACAATGGTTGTCTTTACGAGTCTGGGTTATTTTACTTAGGAGTATTTCCAACTCTACCCATTTGCCAGAAAAATGTATAATTGTTGGTTTTTTTAAACAAATGAATAATATTCTATTGTGTAAGTGAACCAATACTCGATATCAAGTCATCAGCTGATGAGCATCAAGGCTGTTTCCAATTTCTGTCTAGTGCAAAGAGAATAGCGGTAAACATGGACTTGCAAGAATCTCTGTAATAAGGTGTATAGGCCAAGAGTGGTAAAGCTTGATGTTGTGGAAGATCTGTTTTTCTGTTTTCCTGTTTTCAGTTTTCAGTGAAACTCATACTGATGTCCATAGTAGCTGGAGCAGTTCGTATTCCTATCAGAAATGAATATGTGCTCACATTTTCTGCAATCTGTTGCTGTTTCTCTTTATAAATCTTAGAAATTCTGATAAAGGTAAGGTGAGATCTCAATGTAATTTTAGTTTGCTATGTTAGAGAAACATGCTTAATACTATTTTTATTCTATACCTTTGTCTATAATATGAACAGCACTACACACACACATACACACACACACACACACATACATACACATACATACATGTATATATGAATGGATTTATTTTTGTGAACTTGTTGACTTGTTAGGAGGTAAAAGCAGTCTTCCTCTGCCATCGATGTTTCCTGCTGCCCCTAATATCATTGCTAGTTTCTCTGTCAATGTTCTTGTCAAAGTTAATGGTGATGCTTCTCTATGGCTTGCACAGACCTGGCAGTCTTTGGAGGTGCATTCTCTTTGTTAATAGCTTTTCCTTACTCTCCAGGCTGCAAACAAAAGTGATGTCTTTTATGTGGACCCCTAGAGCCAAGTCTAAAGTTTTCCAATCTTTTTTTCAGATATCTTTCTTGGGTGAGAGGATCACCTTTTAGAAACATGAACAAAAGCTTTAAAAATGTATCTGATTTTAATTCTTTCATATAATCATATTTTTTGATAAATACATAATGAAGGAGTTACCTTCCTCACCATATACCAGGTAGATGAATGGTGTCCAGCCTCTTCGATTTGTTAGGTGTCCCCTCCTTGGATCCCCTGGGGTGAATATGACTGTGTAGGAGAGGTGCTTTATTTTATGTTCTATTTCTGCATCTGAAACAGAATCTTTGTCCTTTGTTCAAGGCTAGATTCGCAAGTATTTCACTAGTGAAAATATTTAAAGTCACAGTCTGATCAAAGAAATTCCTTGTCTATGTTATGTTCCACAAGAAGGTGATAGTAGCACGTCAAAATTCCTCATGATGAATGTCAAGGTTTTGCAAGGAATGGATTATTTAATTTAACTCTTAGACTCTGTTTTAAACAAGAAGAGTGAGAGCACAACCTTTCAAAGTATTATAGTGATATGTTTAAAGTCACAAAAATAGAAGAAGTACTACGAGTAAGTCTTCTTTTCCTTCCCATTTAAGACTGTTTTCATTACACTATGCAAAGGGAGATAAATCTTTTCTTGCAAGTGAAAAATCAATGGTTTAACTAATCATTTGAAATTGAGTGTCTAAACAACTACAGTGTGTAGAGATCAGTATTACTAGTTTACAGGGATTGGTAAGACATTAAATTAAGCTTGATATGTTTGATTGTTTGTTTCAACTGCAGCTGTATTTAGTTATAAAGGTCAATAAAATCCTCATTCTCCAGTGTGTGGTTACAAAGGCTCTTCTGAATATGTAGATATAGATATAGACATAGATATAGATATAGATATAGATGTAGATATAGAGGTAGAGATAGAGGTAGAGGTAGAGGTATAGATAGAAAGAAAGATAGATAGATAGATAGATAAATAGATAGATAGATAGATGATAAATAGATAGATAGATAGATAGATAGATAGATAGATAGATAGATTCAGTATATATTATATACTAATAACTAAACTATACTGTCAACTAGATTGGCTTGAAAATACTTAAGGCATTAGACAACACAGCTTTATCTGCGACCATGTGGGTTTTTCAGCAAAAATTAACTGAGGAGAGATTATATTTCTTTGGGGTGGATGACACTATCCAATAAGTACAGAGAGTTATTTGTTAGAGGAAGAGGCACAGGAGGGTGGCTACTGTAAAAAATCTTTATTTTTGCTCCCTGGAAACCATGGTGTGAGCTCCTTTTCTCTGTAACACCATATCGGTCTTCATAACTGGAAACACAAAAACTATCTGCAAAGGTAAGTATTTCTTTTCTTCTAAATTGCTTATATAGGCATTCTTTGTCAGCAAAACTAAAACTGACTGATAAACACAATAATTTCTGGTTCGCAGGACATTATCAAAGGTATCTATTGTGTAGTATCTTCCTTGAATTGATTCACATACTGGAAACTTAGTGTCTTTGTGCAATGTCTTCCCAGCTTTGATTGGATCTTTGAATGTTGCCCCTGATAACAACCATATTGTTCTTATCTTCAAAGGGTTTAAACCTTTTTACATTTTTTTACATATTTTAGTAGCTATTTGTTACATTTGTTTCAAGTTATATATGCTAAAGTTATTTGTATTTTTATGCCTGATTTATTTTATTGAAGATCATATATTAAAGTTCATTCTCATTATTATAATATAGAAGATATTTTTAATAATTGATCAGTAGTATCTCAACTCTGATATAGACCACATTTACTTTGTCCATTGTTCAACACTCAAGATGTTCCACATCAGGATTATGTGAATAATTTATAGTGAATGTTAGAAGGATGATAACTTCATGTGTGTGTATATGTGTGTGTGTTTATGTGTGTACAACTGATGGATTACTTTACAGTTTAATCTTGCTTTTGTGGGGAGAATTTCACAATGTTTTCTACCATGGAGTGTTAGTGTATGTTCCTAACAGTTTAAAGGGTTTTATTTAATCTTCACCGTTTTTAATCGTTCATCTTGTGGATAACAATTATTTTAAGAGTTTAAGAAATTAAAATATGATGCTTTTAATTTTCAGTGCTCCTGCTGATTAATGCTGTGGATAAATTTTATGTACCAGTTGATTATTATGTTGTTTTCTGTAGAGACAAGTCTAGTCAAATTTTTATCCATTTTTATGCTAGTTACATGAATGCCAATCACAATAGGACAAGATTGTCTTTTGAATAGATGGTATTATATAAACGACATGCACATTCAGTCATTAGATGCTTATCTCATCTCATATTTAAAGATTCAATGCAAAATGAAATAAATACTTAAACATATTATATGAAGGAAACTACTGAAAATATCATGTGAGGGAAAACCTAAAACATGGGCACTCAAAATTATGTTGAATGGCCTATAAAACACAGGAAAATAATGCAAAATGTGCAAATAACACTATGTTACACTAAGAAGGCTTAATATAAAACAATAATAATTTTCAAGTGTCAAGATTCAACTTATGTAATGGCAAAAAATTATACATATCAATATTTATATACACATATAAAAGAAATTATTATCATATAAGATAAGGAATTCAACTAGCTATCAAGCAAATAAACGTGGTAACTAGCATTTAACTAAGTATTATCATTAAAATTCCTTTTTAAAAGTGTCAAATGAAAACATTAAAGGAAGTTGTCTAAAGAAAAGTAAATTTGTTTTCATTTTTTTCTTGTATGTTTCTATTTTTTGCTTTATGGAAATAAGGACAGTTGGTTCAGAATATATAACAGGAATCAGCTGTCTCGTTCAGTCTCTGTCTTAATTAGCATTACAAAAGAGACACACAGCATATATTAGGCGTAATTTCTAACCTCAGAAGAAAATGTTACCTTGAGTTCCTCAGCGAGCAGGAGCTGAATTACTGTTTTTGCTCAAGGGAGGATATATTTAGGTTTGTTTGTAAAGTATAAATTAGAGTAAGTACTATAGTGGTGCAGGTAGCTCAATGGCCTGGAGCACCCCCTCTCCTTTTCAATAATTAAGATCTGATTGATGCCTATGCACAGACCCATGTATGCAGCTGTACAAGTGTGAGGGAATTTGTATACATACACATTTAATGAACTCAGTCTTCAACCTCTAGACATGAAATTCTCTCGAGGAAATCTGATCCATCTTGCTCTTGTTGTGGTTAAAAATAATAAAAATCATAACAATAATAACTTCTTTAACCTTGTAAGCCTTGGGAGGGTAATTAGTGCTAATTACAGTTATTTAAAAAAAATAAATCTATTCTGAGAGATCAGCCTTGTTTCCTTAGGTGCTCATTTTCATAGTGAAGAGCAGGGGACTCAAAATGCCACAGGAGAGAATAAGAGAAAAGCGGTCGCTTCATATTTATTGTAACATTGCAGAAAACACAGGGGTACATGGAGGTGGTGCTGAGGTTTGGAGGACTGCTGAGTCCTAAAGCAGATGTCCTTTAAAGGGGGGTCAGCCTTGAACGATTTTATCACGTGACTTGTGTTTCTGTTTCTTTTCTTTTCTTTTCTTTTCTTTTCTTTTCTTTTCTTTTCTTTTCTTTTTTCCCCTGAGATCAGATCCTTAGACAAAATCAGAATTTGAGAGAATTCTTTACTTTTGTCTAAAGTTTCCAAGTTTATCCCATCATGTGCAGGAAGGCAAGGCTTGAAGCACGGATACCATTGGGTGAGTGCATGCTTGCTATTCTTCAAATATTCTTCCTTTCTTTTATGAGGTTCAGTTTCCCAGTACTGAGACTGTTTATTATCCACAATGGGCAGCTTTCCCCACAATGATTAACATAATGCAGAGAGTCCTCCACAGGCCTGATCAGGGGTCCATCTCCCAGGCAATAACAGATTCGCTCACACTGGCAATTAACAATAATCACTACAATCCAAATGTCTCACTTCTGAAATACGGTTCTGATATTTCTTTTAATCACATATTGAAAGAATATATTTAATGTAGGACTTTAACAATACCTGTGAGGGCAAAAATTGGTGGTGCACTTGTTCTGTATCTATTTCTCATCTCTATGTTAAAAATAATAAAAGAAAGCAAGCAAAGGAAGAAAGATTTGTTCTGACTAAAAATTTGAAGTGACACAGTCCATCATGGTATGAAAAGTGTAAGGGCCACTCCCAGAGTACATGTCAGTGGCAGCACCAGCAAGCTCGCAGAAAATTAGACAAGAGTTGAGGATAGCCTATAACACACAAAGGATGGCTTTATCTACCAGGTAGGTCCACGTCCAAAAGTATCCAAACCGCAAGTGCGATAGCACCAAGTCACCAAGTGATGATGACCAGAGGAGATGGGTGTCCCCTAGACACATGGCAGTTGTATCCAAAACTAAGCCATTTACTCTGTACACTTACAATATGTCCCATTTAGATCTCCTAAAACCTTTTTTGTTACAAAATGGGAGTTTTAACTTTCCATATGAAACCACGAAATCTTTTACGCTGTGTGCCCTATGCAATAGCAGTTCCAATCTCGCCAATCCTGACTTCCTTCTGTTTTGGCCACACTGAGGTAGCTCACAGATGTCTTTTGAAATTGGTAAAGCCAAAATAATCTGGTAAATGGGAAGAAAAATTTCATGCGTAAAGGTTAGTCCTCTGGGCAAGGACAGGTGAGTCTTCCTGCTGTGCAGATCCCAGCCTCAGTGGTGATCTTAAGAATAGTAACAAGATGAAGATGCAGTTAAACTTAGGCGTAAGAAAAGCCTATCACTTTCACTAGAGTCACTTGCCTCAATGTACTTTCTTTTCTGATTGGTTGGTTTGACCTTCTCTACTACAAGTACGATTTATGTTTTATTCACCTCTCCTCCACTCCCATGCCATCCTTCCTCTTCCCCCTCCCCTCCTTTCTCCTCTCTACTTCTTGCACCTCTCTGCCTCTTCTTTCTTCTCTGTCTCTTTCCCTGTAGAACAATTCAGGAATATATGTATATTCTATATTCTGTATTCATATATATATATATACATATATATATCCATATATTTACATACACACACATATATATGTACAACATACCAATTAGATAAAATAATGAGGTATTAGTTCCTTCATTATAACTCCATATTTCATGATGGGTTTCCTTTTTGTAGGCAGAAGGATAGCTGTGGAATATAGTGTGTAGAGATTTAACACTCATATATTTTACAGAATTTTTGAGAAGGGTTCAACATTTGACTTTAAGTTTATTTGAAAGAATAATACAGAGGCTAAATTTCAGATGTTAGTTTTCATGACGCGTCCTGGATGCTTCCATCAACTGGACAAACCTTGAGTCCATGCGTTTCTGCTACCTGTCTTCCTATGAGTACAAATTAATGACTTCTGACAGCATGACTGGCAGGAACAAATCATGTATCCACATTTTAGCTGCAAGGGAAGCATCACATATCAACTTCTGAAAACTATTCCCTCTTTTCTTTGTTCAAAATCATATATTGGATTGGGAAATGTGTAAACTATGCTTTGAAAGATTCAGGTAAAGGCGAACAGCCTATGCTTACTCTGGCTATATTGTCTCCAATATAGATAACATATGGTTGTCTGGGGAGTGAGTTGTATTTATTGTCACAGTCTCATTGTAAACCTTGGTACCAGTCAGCAGATTAAATTTGTGAAAGGCTTATGTTTATGGAGCCCCAAGCTCACTTGTAGGCCATCACCAGCTGGATATGCAATTAAAGGTGTTCTTCAGGCTAGAGAAGCAAAGGTCAGCTCTGCCTCCCAGAATTATGTATTCAATACTTTCATTTCTGGCACTCTGACAGCAGATGAGGTTTTCCTTTTAGAAAAATTAAATGCAGTGTCACAGATGTTGGTATTCATCTTATATGACAGCTGTGTATAATCAGTTTGATAATCAGAAAAACATACACAAAGTACAATAGATTATGCTTGGAGAGTCATACTGATTTTCAGTCTTAGAACTTACACAAATGTCAACCTAGATTTCACTAACTTCTTAAATAACCAAGTAAAATAAAACAGAACCTAGAAATCCTGGTACTCTAGCTCAGAGATCTCTGTTCTCAACACAACACCTGTCCTGGAAGACATTCTGATTTGATGGGTGCATTTTGAAAAGATTTTTCTATCCCTTTCTGGCCTAAGTGTCTTTCCTGCAGTAATGACAGAGATGGAGATGATGATAGAGGCGATACTGAGAAAAGTCCCCTAAGGATTGCAAATATCACCTGGGTGTAGGGACACATAGCTAGAACCTTAGCTCCTGGGAGTCTTGGGCAAAGGTGATCACAAATTCAGGTTACATACAAAGAGCCTGTCTAATTCTCAATAAAAAGGATGAGAAAGAAAGTACATGTCACATTTGAAAATATATTTTCTACTAAGCACCTACTCTTCTTAGTCATCTTATGGGAATGCTGACACCTGTCTAGACCCATTTTTATTATTACTTAATAAGATTTTACCCTAGTCCTGAGCATATTGCTGACGCTGCTAATCCTCCATTTTCTGACACCTCTCCACCTATCTCCATCAGAACTGCTAATCCTGAACCATACAGGTTAGCTACCCTTCTGAGTTCTTGGACACCCCAAGTTGCCCTGAGCAGTCTGCTATCCCCAGTAAATCTTGGTTCTCTCCCCAACTCTCCTCCAACCTTCATCAGATCTGTGCATTCTGAACCATACAAACCTTCTGATCCAAAACCATCCATCTCAAGGATATGTATCAGAGGCCTGCCAGGCCAGGATCATCGAGATTAACTCCCCTTCCAATACCTACTACAACAGGAACATCCGGGGACCAAAGTCATTCAGATGGCTTACAGCTCTCAAAGGAACGTAATCAACAAAAGCCGTGGCAGTATGGCATCTTCAGAGCACAGCTACTCTACTAGCACAAGCCCTTGATATTCTAACGCAAATGAAGCACACACACACAAAAATGACCTTAAATCCAAACTTATAAAGATGGGAGAGGCTTTTAAGAGAAATGAAATAAATCCCTTAAAGAAGTACAGGAAAATACAATCAAACATAGAGATATTTGAAGAGGTAACAAATCTCTTAAAGATATACAGGAAAATACAACTAAACAGGTGAGAAAAATAGAAACCACAAACTGAGAAAATCCTGGATATGGAAAACCTGAAAAAAAAAAAAAAAGCAACAGGCAACAGATGAAACATCACCAACAGAATACAGGAGACTGAAGATAGAATTTCAGGCATAGAAGATACAATAGAAGAAATTGATACATCATTCAAATAATTAAAAAATCCTTACACAAAGCATCCAGGAAATATGGGATATCATGAAAAGAGCTATCCTAAGAATAATATGAATAGAAGAAGGTAAAGAGTCCCAGCTCCAAGGATCAAACAATATTTTGCACAAAATCCTAGAAGAAAACTATCCCAAAAATGCCTATAAACATGCAAAGTGCTTATGGAACACCAATTAAACTAGAACATAGAAAATTCTCCTACCACATAATAATCAAAACATAAAATCTACAGAACAGAGAAATAATATTAAAAGTGGCAAAGAAAAATGACTAGATAATATACAAAGGCAGCTGTATCAGAATTACACTTGACTTCTCAACAGAGACTCTAAACACTACAAAAGCATGAACAGATATCTTATAACATTTTCAAAAAGAACAGACACATACCAATCTAGACTGCTATAACCAGCAAAACTCTCAATCACCATTGATATAGAAAACAAGATACTTCAAGACAAACCCAATTTCAGCCACTATCCATAAATCCTGCCCTACAGAAAATAGTAGAAGAAAAACTCCAACCCAAGAAAGATAACTACATCCAAGAAAACACAGAAAATAAGTAATTCGATACCAGCAAAAACAAGGAATGTGTGTGTGCAAGTGTGTGTGAGTCTGTATGCATGCATGCATGTGCACACACAAACACACACACACACTCACATACACACACACACACACACACACACACAAATACTACCAACATTAAAATAACAGGAATAAACAATTGCCGATCATTAGTATCCCTTACGTCAATGGACTCAACTCCCAAATAAAAACACATAGGTTAACAGAATATGTGAGAAAACAGGATCCATCATTCTGCTGCCTACAAGAAACACACCTCAGCCATAAAAATCTGACATTACCTCAGGTAAAGGGCTGGAAAAGATTTTTCCAAGAAAATGGATCCAAAAAGCAAGATTGAGTATCCATTCAAATATCTAATAAAATAGACTTTGAAGCAAAATTACTCAAAAGAGACAGTGAAGGACACTTTATACTCATCAAAGAAAAAAATACCTACCAAGGTACATCTATGCCCCAAACACAAGAGCACAAACATATGTAAAAGAGATATTAGTAGAGCTTAAATCATACATCAAACCCCACCATTAATAGTGGGAACCTTTAGCATCTCACCCTCACTAATTGACAAAAACTAACAGACATCGTGAATCAAGTGGTCCTAACAGTCGTCTATAGAATATTTTATCCAAATACAAATGAGTGTACCCCCTTCTCAGGTCCAAAATTGACTATATAGTTGGTCACAAAGCAAGCCTCTACAAATACAAGAACATTGAAATAATGCCCTGTATCTTATCAGACCACTATGTCAAGAACAACAGAAAGACCAGAAAGCCTACACACAAATGGAAATTGAACAGCTCTTTATTCAAGGACTCTGAGTCAGGGAGTAAAGAAAAACAGTAAAGATTGTCTAGAATTCAATGAAAATGAAGCCACAACATATCCAAATTTATGAGACATAATGAAAGCAGTGCTCAAATGAAGGTTCCTAGTTTTAAATGCTTCCATAAAGAAATTAGAATGTACTCATACCAGCAATTTCAAAGTATACCTGAAATTTCTAGAAAGAAAAAAAAAGAAGCAAGCACATCAAAAAGGAGTAAAGGACAGGAAATAATCAAAATCAGGGCTGAAATCAATTAGTTAGAAACAAAGAAAACAATACAAAGAATTAATGAAATAGAGATCTGGTTCTTTGAGCAAATCGATACATAGAAAAACTTCTAGCCAAACTAAACAAAAGACAGAGAGACATTATCCAAATAAACAAAATCATAAATGAAAAGAGAAACCTAACAACAGACACTGAGGAAATTCAAAGAATCATTAAGTCTTATTTCAAAAGCCTGTATTCCACAAAATTAAAAATAAATAATGAAAAGAAATTTTTCTAGACATATATCACTAACCTGCTATTTGCAGGTGATCTTATAGGATACATAAACGATCCCCAAAATTGTATCAGAGAACTCTTACAGCTGATAAACACCTTCAGCAAAGTGGCTGGATAAAAAATGAATTTAAGAATCAGTAGCACTTGTATATACAAATGAAAAATGGGCCAAAAATAGAAATTAGGGAAATAATACTCTTTGCAATAGTCACAATAATGTAACCTTTCTTGGTATAACTATATCCAAGGAAGAATAGATCTATAGGATAAGATCTTCAAGTCTCTGAAGGAAGATACTTAAGAAGATATTAGGTGATGGAAAGACTTCTCATGTGCATGCATAGGTAGGATTAATGCAGTGAAAATATCCATCTTACCAAAAGGAGTCTTCAGATTCATTGCAATCCCCATCAAAATTCCAACACAATTCTTTACATACCTTGAAAGAGCAATTTTAAACTTCATGGAGGAAATAAAACAGGGTAGATAATCCTGAACAATAAAATTCTGAACCAATTCTGAACAATAAACCAATTCAGAACAATAAAAGAACATCGGGAGGTATCACCACCTCTTACTTCATGTTGTACTACAGAGCAATAGTGATAAAAAAAAAAACTGCATAGTATTGGTACCAAAAAGACACATTAACCAATGAGATCAAATCAAAGACATAAATAAACTCACATATCTATAGACACTTGATTTTTGATAAAGAAGTCAAAATCATAAAATGGAAGAAAGGAAGAATCTTCAAGAAATGGTGGTGGTCTAACTGGATGTCTACATGTAGAAAGATGCAAATAGATGTTTATTAACCAGTGTGCAGAAAGCTCAAATCCAAATGGATCAAGGACATCAACATAAAACAGGATACACTAAATCTCATAGAAGAGAAAGTGGGGACTAGCTTTGATTGCATTGGTACAGAAAACAGCCTCCTAAACAGAACATCAATGGTTCATGGAACTGAAAATCTTCTGGAAGGCAAAGGACACTTTTGTCAATAGGACAAAATAGAAGCTTGCATATTCAGAAAGTATCTTTACAGAGGGATAATATCCAAAATTTAAAAAGGATTCAAGAAGTTGGACACCAACCACCCAAATAATCCAATAAAATGAGGTATAGAGCTAAACAGTATTCTCAACAGATAAATCTCAATGTCTGAGAAACAAGTAATGAGATGTTCAGAGTCCTTAGGGATTAGGAAAGTACAAGTGTAAACATCTAGGTGGATCAATCTTACATTCATCAGAATGGCTAAAATAAAAATCTCAAGAGGGAGCACATGTTGGTTAGGATATAGAGCGAGGAAAACATTGCTGGTGGGAATATAGACTTGTACAACCATGTTGGCAATCAACTTGGTAGTTTCTTAGAAAACTGAGTATACTGACCCAGCTATATTGGTCTTGAGGTATAATTCAAGATTTTACACCCAAAAGATGGTTCACTATCCCATGTGGTCACTTGCTCAGTTACATTCATAGCAGTTTTATCTGTGATAGCCAGAAACTGGAAACAACTTATATATTCTTCAACTGAAGAATAGATGAAGAAAATGTGGTGCATATGCACAATGCAATACTATTCAGTTATTAAAAACAAAGACATCATGAGTTTTTCAGGCAAAAGGATGGAATTACAGACTATCATCCTGAGTGGTAACCAGTCCACAAAAGACATTCATGGTATATGCTGACTAATAAGTGAATACTAGCCATAAAATATAGGATATACATTTTATACTCCACAGACTTGAAGAAGCTAAACGAGAAAGGAAGAAGAATCAAACATGATTGATTTTCACCTAGAAGGAGGGAATAAAGTAGGTATATGAAAGAAATGGAGAGACAAAATGTTGGGAGAAAGAATGGAGATGAGAACTGGGAGGTTCAGGATCAGGTGAGGGAAGGAACAGGAGAGATGGGCAGATGACCATGAAAATAAATGGATATCTGGGGCTGGTGAGATGGCTCAGCAGGTAAGAACACTGACTGCACTTCCAAAGGTCCTGAGTTCAAATCCTAGCAACCACATTGTGGCTCACAACCACCCGTAATGAGATCTAATGCCTTCTTCTGGCGAGTCTGAAGACAGCTACAGTATACTGTACATAATAATAAATAAATCTTTAAAAAAATAAAATAAAATAAATGGATATCTGGAACTCTGGGAGGTGGGGGGCACATTTTCAGGAAGAGACAGAGAGCTGGCATATGGAGACACCCAAGAATCAATGATGTAACCTTAACCACGACTCACAGCATTGAGGATATGGCCCCTTAAGGGGTCACCAGCTGTAGCCAGGCAGGAACCTCAATGACAAGATAGGAGCAGGAACCCACCTACAAAACTTTTGATCCCAAAATCATCCTGGCTACATGGAGAATGGAGCAGAGACTGAGGGAATGGCAAGCTAATAACAGACTCAACTTGAGACCCATCCATGGGCAAGTACCAATCTCTGATACTACTAATGCTATGCGGTTATGTTTTTAGACAGGAGTCTAGCATGACTGTCTTCTGAGAGTCTTCATCTAGCAGCTGACTTAGACAGATGTAGCTCCATAGCCAAATATTGGCTGGAGCTAGGGTACTCTCATAGACAAGTAGGAGGAAGGATTTCTGGCCCTGGAGGTAAGAGGAACTGCAGAAGAAGACCAACAGAGTGAACTAACCTCAACTCTTGGGGCTCTCAGACACTGAACCACCAACCCCAAAGCATACAGGGGCTGGAACTAGGCCTCCCAGCCCATATGTAGTGGATGTGCAGCCTGTCTTCATGTTGGTTATGCACAACTGGAGCAGGGGCTATCCCATGGAATATGTTCTTCTAACTGAGCTGCCTTGTCTGGCCTCAGTGGGAGAGAATGTGCCTAGTCTCTGTTATTTCTGTATAGTCAATTTTTCTATGTCATGGAAACCATAATGAGAATGTCTGGATAGTAGGAAGCTACACACACCTGTATTATTGCATACTTGGTCTAAATTCATTCTTTTATTACTTGTGTTTCATTGGCTTTCTCTGAAAGCTCTTTAAACCTGTTTTTCCCATTTGATCCTCTACATAACTCACAAGGTCTCCACCTGACTTAAATCCTGAATCATATCATTGACTTCCCCAGAGAAAATCAGGCACTATTCTGGAAAGTCTCTGTCTGTCTGGTTATTGTTATGTAAGAATCAAACAGAAATTAAACAAATTTACACAACAGTATAAGCTAATGTGTTGCATATATGTATAAATATCAAATGGCCATATTACTCCTGTATATTTTTATTTTTATGCTGAGGAGAAAATCAAAGTGCATAACCTTTTCAGTTTCTGAGTTGAACATTGAGTTAAAACTATTGTCATAAAAAAAGCTAAACATAGCCAGATCCTGAACCAAACTCAAGATTTAACTCTTGACCTTAGAATTGAAGAAAAATCTAATCATTCGTATTGAAGAGTAGTACACATTATAGATGCATTTTGTCTGTCTTTGCTAAGATCTCTACTGCTCACCGCTTAAATGTAGAGAGAACATCTTATGTCTGTATGGATATGGTATCTGTCAATAATAAATCTCATGTCCTATCGCATAGGCAAGAAATAGGAGATGGGACATCCAGGATATAGAAAAAAATTCTGGGATATTGCCAGGCATGGAAGATTGGCCTAAGAAGATGCGACAACATGGATGCATGGTACCTGAGCACATGCAGTCATAATGAATTATGGCTATTATGTAGCATAATGTAGATTAAAATAAACGTGTAATTTTAAATTATTATCTAGTCAGAGAATAGCCTAGCTATATGCCCAAGGTATTTATAAATATAGTTTAATTCTGAGACTTATTTCTGGGAGCAAGGGTCTGTTAGGGAGAACCAGACCTAAATTCTACTCTTGCGTAATTCTTTCTCTAATATTCTACCTTCGAAAATCTCAGTTTTGAGCCTGATATGACTCAGTGAACACTTACCACATACAACGTTAATGTAATGGGCTTCCTATTAAGAGTCAAGCTTGCACTATTAAGTTATGATAAATAGCAGTGCTGGCACTAGACATTATTTATTATTGAACTCTAATGTCATCTTCCTTAGCAACTCAAAATAAATGGGTGATGCAATTAATCTGATAACTAAATTTAGGGGATATTGCCTGAGAGTGAAACCCTAACATTTTATTATACCATTACATCTGACCTTTCATGGTTTCCTTCAATATTTAATAATAGGCAGGAAGAGCAAGAGGCCAGCATTATCAATTATTTTTATTCTTGGGATTAATATGTCTAACACTAATTCTCCAACACATGCTAACTAAAATGATAAAAAAAAGTCTAACATAAAGGTTTAATATTTCTTGGGATATATTGCACGGCTAGAATCAGGTAAAAGTGAGTTATCCTATGTAAACCTCATAGATAACTGTGACTTTCATATTTCATCTTCAGAGTAAGAAAGTAAAGTAAGTACAAATATAAACAGATTCTTTACAGACTAAATGAGTCCTAAAGACAGGAGTATTTAATTCCTCAATCACAATTATGTTGTTTCCATTTATATAAGTCTAGATTTGAGTTTTCCTAAACTTAAATCAAATATATGTTTTTATTTTAAATCAACATATGTTATTATGTTGTAGAGAATCATAATTTCCCTAATAATAGTTTTATGATTGGCAAATTAGGCAACAATTCAATTATCATGTTTTGAGCACAATTTGCCGTGCTGATACATGCAATAAATAAAAGTTAGGCATTTTTTGAAGATAACATTATAGTAGTAGAGACAGAAAATAAATACATACACTGAAATATGCTACACCAACTCCCATGAGAAAATTTTGCTAATAATTAATACAGAGATAGCATTTACCATATTCTCACATAGAACTCAAGAACAGCAAGATTTAATGGATGTCACAAACTGATACTAGACAGCAAAGTTAAAAGGCATACAGAGAGTCCAGTTGATAAGCATAGCAAACTAAGAGGAATGTTGCAAAGAACAGGTAACACTGATAAGAACCTTTAATGCTAATGTTTTCTTTTTCCAACTCTTGTGCATCGTCTTTTAAACTCTTAGATTTGAGCCACTTCCTGAGTTCACTGGGATATGGTTTTATTCTCTACAGCAGTGACTACCTCTTTTATCTGAAACAAAATCTTGTATTTTGGCAACTTGGATAACTAATTCTGATTACATAAAATAGTTCCAATTTCTCTTATGGTTTGATTTTCTGTTGCTGTAAGAAAGCACTGACAAAAACTAAAATTCAGGGAGGAATTCTTTCATTTTAAAATTCCAGTTCAATAATCTGTCACTGAGTGCAGTCAGCATATGAACTCAACCTAGAAACTGGGAATCATGTATCTCACCTCTTTAAAAAAGGAATCACCAACAGTGGGCTGAATCCTAATATATCAATTAGTACTTAAGACATGTCCCACAGATATACCATCAGGCTAGTCTAATAGAGGTAATTCCTAAGAGTTAGAATTACCTAGGAATTACTAGAATTACTTAGGAATTCCTAAGATGGGGTTCCCTCTTCCTGGTGATTCTAGTTTAAATCAGGTTGACAAAAATGTCACCAGCACAGCTGCAAAATTAATATCTGCTTGATGAGCTAACTGCTGAGAAACCAACATCAGTGATAATGCTGACTTACAAAAAGGTAGAGTAAGTAGAACAATTTCATTATTAGGAGGTACCATATTTATAACATAACTGTATCTAAGTCTTTCCAATCATGAGAAAAAGAAAATGACTATTTTCCTCTCCTAATTACTTTAAGTATATCTGTAAAAAAATCATCTTGTAATCTTTAGAATTATATTTGATCATATTATTTTTATCTCACCATTAAACTGAGGACAGTTTTCAAATTAAAAATCTTCCATTCCCCCATTTGTATTTTCTTCCTGAAAATACAGAATGGAAAATGACAGAGATAAAGGAAATCACAGAAAATTTTGTATGAGTTATTGCACAGTAGCTAGAGTTTTAAGAAGAGTAAGTTTGACTCTATGGACTATGTGTGGTAATGTTACATTACTTATGCAGATGGGTATGTTTATATAACTGTAGTAAAGAGATATGTCGTTCTAAGAACCATCCATCTGCCCCCACAGCCTAAGCATTTCTATACTATACTGATTGTGATCCAGATTGAAGCAGGGGTCTTTCACTATGCTCTCTTTGATTTCCTGCTAAGTCCATTTTTTGCTAGCCTATCTGAATGCCCATCTTTGCATAGTGCCCTATAGATATTAAGTACCTTAACTACAATGTTATCTTTTAACATCAATTCTAGATCGCTTACTACTTAATTATAGATGAACATATGGTTTAACTATTTACAAATACTGAAGAGTAATATTAACAATCTGGCTTGTTCCATTTACATGTATGTCAAAAATTATTTGAAGAAAACTCAGAAAATATTAAGAAAATGAAATGTTTGAATTGCTAACTGTGAAAATCATTGTTTATATAATTTATTATCATCCTAAAACTAAAATATGACAAGCACTATTTATTCAAGATACTGCTAATTTTTCAGTGTGTATTTCTAATCTTGTTATCAAAAGTCATGTATCCATAAGTATTTGACATTTTGTCTGGGTCTTAAATATGATTATTCATTTATCAACTTGTTTGTTGCATTGTAGTGGGGAAAGATGGAAACTCCAGCAATTCTTTTAATTTTTGAGATGGGTTTTTTAGCTATCCTGGGTTTTCTTTGTTTTCATATGAAGCTGGAAATTCTTATTTCATGGTCTGTGAATAATTGTGTTGAAAGTTTTATGGATATTTCATTGAATCTGTGGATTGGTTTTGGTATGATGGGCATTTTACTATTTTTCATCTTACCAGTTCATGAGCATGGGAAGTATTTTCATCTTTTGACTTGCTATATACTTTGAATGTAGAGAAATGAGACACAGAACACGAATAAACAAGGATGAAATGTTGAAAACATCATGGAGCAAATGGTTTACAACAACTATGACCAGTATAAAAAGCTACATCTTGACACTTAATAGAAGTTTCATGTCCATGAAACATGTAAAAAGTTATGTGTTATCCTCAAAAAGGATGAAATTGAACACCGTTCTCAGATTGGGAACTTATAAGAAAGTATTATGTACAATTGATAAGATGGATAAGAAAATTACTGACTAAATATTTCTAATAGACTGTCCAATTCTCTAGTGATTTCCTGAAAAAATTGCCAAGTCTGATTCTTTTGCAAACAACATCATGACGAGTTAATTGGCCTTTTATCAAACCAAATATGGCAATATTTATATGACTATAACATACAAACCATGCTCTGTATACATAAAAATCAGTGAGAAAGAGAAAAGACAGAGAGAGAGAAGAGAGAAGAAAGAGAAGAGAGAAAGAATGAAGAGAGAGGAAAGAGTATTATTTGACCTTGTTTAATATTCTAATTTTCCCAGCATTTGGGAGGCAGAGGCAGGTGGATTTCTGAGTTCGAGGCCAGCCTGATCTACAGAGCGAGTTCCAGGACAGCCAAGGCTACACAGAGAAACCATGTCTCGAAAAAACAAAAAAAAACAAAAACAAAAACAAAAACAAACAAACAAACAAAAACAATAGAACACATCTTAAGGATCTTTCACAGTTATCAATACATAATATGTTTTGTACAGAAAAGCTTTCTGTTCACTATGCTGAATGTTTCAAAATTGAATTTACTTCTTGTATCATATTTTTGTTTTCTTCAGCAATAGATACGAACATATAAAATAATGTCTAACACTTTTATGAATATAAACAAATAGGAAAAATAGAAGTCTGAAATTTAAGGATTTTGCTTTCCTGCAGAAGGTCAGTTTAGATATTCCCTAAACTATATCTTATGTAACAGCTACCTCAAACAGTCTTTGAATTCACAAAGAATTTACACATAAAGACATATGAAATGGCACCAGATATTTTTACTTTACATTACCGTCCACTACAATTCATATAGAATGCCAAATGAGAAAGCTAAGGTAGAAAGGTAAATAATGTGCCCATGTCTACACTTCCAGAAAGAGGTAGAGCTCTAAGTTGGGTTACATTGGAATGCAATCAAAGACTCTATTCTTAGTCATAAATGAATAACAAGATGTTTCTGCAGCTGTGCACACTGTATAAAAGACAATGTGGATGCTATTAAAGAAATATCGGTAAGAACTGTAGGTTCTAATATAAAACTTGAGGCTATACCAAATGCCAGTAGCAGGCAAATAAAGGGAATGGATGCAGTCAGATGAAATTGTCAGTTCTGGGCATCAATATCCATTAAATAGAGAATGGTACACCTCAAGATCAGCCATTTTGGCCCTTTATTAACAATGCTTATTCAACCCAGTGTGATCCTAGAAATTTAGGCTATTTGTACAATTCCTGTTCTTATATATTTGAACACTAATAAAATTATTTTAAAAATTTTATGGATAAACCAAATAAATTGAGAATAACACATTGTCAGATAAGATGTTGGAGGTAGAGGCAGGTGGATTTCTGAGATCGGGGCCAGCATGGTCTGCAGAGTGAATTCCAGGACAGCCAAGGCTACACAGAGAAATCCTGTCTCAAAACCAACAACAACAACAAAAAGATGTTAACAATAGACTTCGACTTCAAATACAAAAACCTCTGCTCCAGGCATAAGTGGGATTATCCAAGGGTTTAGACAGTTGATTTAAGGATTCCCCTATGAAAGATATCCAGGCATGGTTAAAACTTGTGTGTGTGTGTGTGTGTGTGTGTGTGTGTGTGCGTGTGTGTGCGTGTATGTGTTTAATGAGCATTTGAAAAAGGACTAGGGAGTCTATGTAATAGAAATAAGTACATGACAGAGGTATTCTCCTTTCATCAACCTTCTCAAGCCTTATGTGACCATAACTGAAGTTTCCAGAGGATGCAACCAGGAAACAATCTGTGAATCCTGCAAATATTCCAAGTGCAAATTCCTCCTTTTAGATTACATTAACTTCTCTATTTTGTCCTTTTATTATATTATTATTACTAATTTATTTTATTATTATCATATTATTATTCAGCATGAGATTATAGGAAAGTTGCAAAATTCCAACAGATCATGTTGATTGTGAATGTAAACACAAATGAACCATAAAAGTCTGAAGTTTCAGGGTTTTATATTGTAACTGAAGGTTGGTCAAAAAATCCTAACCTGAATATGTCTTAGATGATGTCTGCCTCAAAGAAATGGTTTGAATTCACAAAGAGATTGCACTTAAATGATTTCAGAGCTCCTGGCAATGTAGTTCTCTAATCTTGCTTTTGAGAATTCATCAAAGCTTTTGAACATTTATATCCATCACAGGATGCCAGAAGATATTAAAGAGCTTTTTGATTGTACAATTATATCACCATGAAGGTACTATCTCAAGAGGGGAAAAAGAAGAAATGATATCTTAGGACTTGATAATATAAGAATGAAAGGATCAATAAAACAAACAAACATGAATATTTTAAGATTCAGAAAATCCTTGTTATAGATGTATGTATATTCATAGAAGCATAGATAGATAGATAGATAGATAGATAGATAGATAGATAGATTGATTGATTGACTGATTCTCACTCTCTCTCTCTCTCTCTCTCTCTCTATATATATATATATATATATATATATATATATTACTTGAAAGCCATATCTATTTTTCTGTGAAAAAATCGATGCCAATAGCTTTTTAAATTGTCTATCAATATGTTTAGACAGGTATAATATTATATTTAGTATTGCCATATGTACAATTCAAACTAACTTCAAGTTCAGGATAGAAGGAACAACCCAGGCAGTTTTAACAACATATTGTTCAAGTAGGGGTGATCAGTGTCTTCTAAAGTTCCATCTGCTATATAGTTTTGACACAGATTATAGAGTTTATGGGAGGTAGGAAGACCTTTAAATGCTTGGAGCTAGTAGAAGAATGTCCCTTTATTAGATATAGACTCTTGGATGTTTATTTGGGACTTTTTTTCCTTATCTTATTCTTTCCTTCCTTTATTAAGATTAGATAAACGGTTTCTTCATTTTTCTAATCCAATCATAATTTACTGTCTTTCCATTCAAAAACAATAGGGCAAAACACTATGTGTTAAAGCTTTGACACTGGTTAAAAATAAAACTACTTTATAAGGTATGTATCTCCATACATTTTTATGGTGAGAAAAGCTGGCCAATATTCACACTGAACTTTATTCAACTGTATGTATGTGAAAAAAGTTTTGAATAAGCTTAAGAATAGAAGTATATCCTAGCTTTCTGCCAACCAGTACCAGTGAGCTTGTGGAAGTTCACTAGGGAGTACTCTTTACCTCTTCCTATGCCTTGGGCATGATTTAAGTGGACTCTGCCATGCATAGCATTCTTCTCCCATATTTTGAATTCATGAAATAGTTTTTCTACCATTTCCTTCTTTTTCATGGTCTAGTGTAGCAGCAATACTTTGGCTTATTTCACTATCATTTGTATTTTCCCTTTGTGGGTTTTGATCCTTTGAAAATTTAAAGTTTCAAATTTCTGAAGTCAAGCTCTTTGAAGAGGCTGGTTTTATTGAGAACAACACAAGAGTATTCTTAACTTCAGATCCTACATGCATGTTTGGTTTGGAAACATTGAATGAGAAACTTGGATATTTCATTTGTTTCCCCTTCTGAGAAATTCAATCATCCTCACTTGTGCCCTCCTTGTTATTTGAATGCTTTTTTGAGTATGTTGATTACAGCATGGCTATCCTGTACCTTATGGCTAATATCTACTTATAACTGAGTCCATACCATGCATGTCCTTTTGGGTCTGGGTTACCTCACTCAGACTGATATTTTTTAGTTCCATTTATTTGAAAAATTCATGGTGTCTTTGTTTACTTTGTTTGTTTGAGGTTTTTTTCTTTATTAAGTATATTCTTTATTTACATTTCAAATGTTATCCCCTTGTGAGTTTTCCCTCTAAAAACCCCCTATCCCCTCCTCACTACCCCTGCTTACCTATCTATCCATTCCCTCTTCCTGGTCCTGGCATTCGCATACACTTGAGCCTTCAGGGGGGAAAGGGCCTCTCCTTCCACTGATGACTGACAAGCCCATCTTCTGCTACATATGCAGCTGGAGCCATAGGTCACACCATGTGTACTCTTTGCTGGTGGTTTAGTCTTTGGGAGCTCTGGGAGTACTGGATAGTTCCTATTGTTGTTCCTCCTATGGGGCTGCAAACCCCTTCAGCTCTTTGGGTCCTTTCTCTAGCACCTCTATTGGGGACCCGGTGCTCAGTCCAATGGTTGGCTGTGATCATCCACCTCTGTATTTGTCAAGCACTGGTAAAGCTTCTCAGGAGATAGCTATGACTGGCTTCTGTTAGTAAGCACTTGTTGGCATCCATAACAGTATCTGGGATTGGTGACTGTATATGGAATGGACCCTAGGTGGGGCAGTCTCTGGATAATTATTCCTTCAGTCTATGCTCCACACTTTGTCTCTGTAAATCCTCCCATGGGTATTTTGCTCCCCCTTCTAAGAACAAATGAAGTATCCACACTTTGGTTTTCCTTCTTCATGAGCTTCATGAGGTTTAGGAATTGTATCTTGGGTATTCTGAGCTTCTGGGCTAATATCCACTTATCAGTGAGTGCATACCATGTGCACTCTTCTTTTGTGATTGGTTTTAGCTTTTAAATTCTTATGTGTAAAATGTCACCTGTGGCTGGACAGTGGAGGTGCATGCCTTTAATGCCAGAACTTGGAAAGCTGAGGCAGATAAATTTCTGAGTTCAAGGCCAGCCTGGTCTACAGAGTGAGTTCCAGGACAGCCAGGGCTATACAGGGAAACCCTGTCTCAAAAAATTAAATAAACAAGTAAAAAGTCACCTGTGAAGCAGGTAGTATGAAAGAGGACTGCAATTCCACATTTTCTTTAGTTTGTTTTTAATAATTCTAATGACATAACAGGTTCCACAAAACAAGTTCAAACATATGTATATTTTATACATTTTATAAAAAGCTTTTGATGATGCTATGAGAAACTTATTATTATAAAGGTAAAATGTATATGCATATATAGACATATTATGTGTAGAGATACACCCAAGCACTTACATACAAATGCACATCTATGTACCTTGACTTTTTCTATTTCCTTAGTAAAAATTTATTTTCATTGAATGATTTTTCTTTTAAAGAAATGAGAATTTTTGTTGAGTTTGATCATATTTTACTCTACCTAAACTTTTCCAGGACCTACCTTCTCTTCTCCTTTCTATTGAATAATTATGTGCTTTTTTTCTCTAACAAGGCCAATTTATGGTGCAAAAATATTCTAGGATGTATTCCTTTCCACTGGAGCATGGTTGACTTAGTAAGAGCTACATTGTAAAATAAAAGGGACTCATCCTTTCTTAGAAGGTAAGGATTTCACATAGCTCCTTGACTAGGAATTAACCATCTTACCTGGTTTCCCTAGAACACAATTTTTGTTGATTTTGACTTTACTACTTCAATTCTAGCTATAAGAATATACATGTTAATAAGTATATGGTTCTTTAATAAAATATATAAATATAAACAATATAGTCTAAACATCAATATGAGTTAGCATTACTACAAAATCTGAGTTTGTTTGTTTTATAAACATTTAATACTTCTGTATGTGTTTCTATCACTTTTTCTATGATAAAGACCTTCATGATCTTAATTAATTTCTTAATCTAGGTTTTGTCAGAAACCTAAGCGTTGACCCAGAAAATGAAATGTAGAAATGATACTACACACACAGTGTATTCTGAACACTTCCACCTAATCCTCCTCAAATAAACACTGAATTTATTCAAAATATGTATAAGCTACCCAAAATAGAGGCATTCTAAAAAAAAAAAAAGTACAAAATTAATGCTTCTCTCTAAAAGTATAAACTCCTCACTCAGTATTCATGAATAGGTGAAGAGAGAGCTCAGAGGCTTAGGTAGATCAATAGCATGCATTTAGGCTCAGCACTTTCCCTTGCTAGATCTATATTTTAACAGGTCACTCTCCTAAGTGTAACTTTTCTACTTTTAAAATGAACTGGTTAAAAATATATATGTCATAGAATTTCAAGTTCAAGGAAATGTTTGATCCTGAGTTTGAAAATCTTACTTTTGGATATTTTCAAACATACAATTTCATACCCATTTGTGTCTACATTTTCATTACTTTCTAAGAATGGTAAAAGTTTAGTATGTAAATTTGTTAATAGAGAATGGACTTGGTAACTAAGCACATAGCCAACCCAAGAGATTACTGACTAGTTTCTTTGTTGAGATTGATTTATAAAAATCCTCAATAAATATTAGCAAATTGAATACATCAAAATGAATATGCATTATGCCAAATGGGATTTATATATGTAAGAATGGTTTTGTATCTATCAATCAATCAATATTATACATTTCATTAACAGAATAAAAATAAAAACCATGTGATCATCTGAATTTCTGTTGATAAACCTTTTCAAAAGTTAAACATTATTTCTTCATAAAATCTGTCAGTATTATAGGTAGAGAAAATTTATTATTGTAATGAAACTAATTATGAAAAATTCATAAACAATGTAACAATGAGAAAAAGAAAAAGATGAATATTTCCTTCTGACATCTAGAACATAATAAAGGTGTTTTTTCTTTCCTTTTCTAGTACAAGTAAACTTAGGAGAACTATCATAAGCTCTCAGACAAGTGAAGTAAGTAAGTGTTTGCAAATCAGAAAAAATAAATTTATCTATTATCAATTGCACATAACATTGCTTAATACTTAAAGTAATCTTTTTATACCCTTAGAGGCATCAGGACCTGGGAAACTGCAGCCAATAAACAAGGCAGACTAAAGCCTCATGAAATAGTCAACTTTTTTCAGAACCCCAGAAAATGTATATGCTAAGGGTTAAGAAAGCACAGATGAGTAAAGTTCTCATGATTTCAAGCTATTTGTAATTTGTACTGAAATCTACACTAGAAAGAGAAGTCGACTCATGCCTGGATCTTAGAGTAAAAGCTTGGGATTACAAAATTCATTTATTTAAGAGCATCAACATTCTTTCTTCTATTCAGAACACTGTGTATATATAGATTGGACAGACATTTTTACCATAATGAGGAACCCCTGTATGTCTACACAAAGAAATTTAAAGTTTTAAGCTAGTTACTATCATAATAGTAGTTGTTACTTACCAGAGTTAGATTGGTAATCAGAATTTCATGGATTAACATTAAAACTCTTAATTATTGAAGTCTATATAACAAACCCTAGTGAGAGAAAGAAATCTGGAGCATTTTCAGTTTTTATAAACCTTAGGTCGTGTTTTCTCAAATTATTTAACATGTGGCACAGGTGGTTGACTTCTGACAGCAGTCATTGTTAAGCAAGTCATTTTAAACGACAGAATAGGAATAATGACTTTGAAACCTGTTGTGTGAGTTTATCACTTTTTAGAGTCTAGAAGGGTAAATTTCAATTAAGTAGGCAAGAAGTATATACCAAGTAGCTCTCAAATCTATGAAAAATTACAAAAACCTTACTGGGTACCTGGACAGTAACTTACAGCACACAGGTACATAAAGTCATAAGAACAAGTAGACCAGATAGCTCTGAAGGCTCAGGAGCAAGGTAAGGGTTACACCTCACATATTAACAGTTCCTAGGGGGATTTGGGATGTTCCAGGAAGAAGCTGAGAAACTGTGAGGAAACAGAGTGTCAAGGAACAATAGACTTGTTAGAAATGTTCCAAATCACAGAGGAGAGGCAACCCTTTTCCTGTGATGGGGGCCCAGGAGGATAAAAGGAAGCTTCCTGGCATACTGGTTAGATTAGGTGGAGGAGAAAATAGCTAGAGAGGTAAAAGAATCTTAGTAAGAAGAATTATCTATCTGGTGGGGCCCCAAAGAGCATAGTAGGGTGATAATCATGTACTGGGTGTCCCAAAATGGCTTAGAAAGGAGAAGTCCATGTAGTGCATGCCCCCAAAAAGGTGTAGTAGGGACATAGAGCACTTACTGAGGAGTCAAGGAGAGGTAACTAGATAAGGTATAGAGAAGAAGGGGCTGAAGAAGTGAGCTCCAGAATGAAATGTGATGAAGAGCAAAATCATCACATTCAAATGATTCATACATCTTAGCAGAGTGAATGAAAGCTTGGTTCAGAGTAGTCAAGTTCCTCAAAATCCCCATTTAAGCTACTTCCTGAGTATTGGCACCAGGTGAAAGAAAGAAAGAAAGAAAGAAAGAAAGAAAGAAAGAAAGAAAGAAAGAAAGAAAGAAAGAAAGAGAAAAGAAAAGAAAAGAAGAAAGGAAGGAAGTAGGAAGGAAGATGATAAGAGGAAAGGAAAAGAAATGATTGTTCATAGGTATGATAGTATGTGTGAGAGAGTATAGTTGTGTATCAACTCCCTCCTCCACAATACCCAGGAGCAGTCATTTACTTCTCTTTCCTTTTTATTTTTGTTTTTCATTCCAATATAGAATCAATATACAAAATCTCTATTATGTCTATGCACAAATTGTTATTAGTTTTGAAAATGATATCAAGAACCTTAACCTTATTTATGATACTACATTTAATCAGACAAAGAAAACAGATCCCTGCATTCAAAACTAAAAATTGCTAATAAAGCAATTCAAGAAGCAAATGATGTAGGGATTCTCTGTGATCAGAAACATGATAAAATAATGTTGAAATGTCAATAGCACTCAAGATAGCTGACACATTCAAAGAAACACCTTTCAAAATAGCAATGTCATGACTCACAGAAATATAATTTTTAAGACCTAAAATCTGTGTACCAGCATGAAAGACTGCAAGTGGCCAAGGCAATTTTGAAAATGAAAGGCAAATGTGCAGGTCATGGGCTATAATTTTTTTTCTAGATCTACTCGCTACTGTGTCTGAATACATTGTGTGCCTCTGAAAGCTAACTTCTAAGGATTTGTCAATGAGACCCCATTGCTTCTAATTCCGGTTGTTTTCGAAGCATGGTAGACACCAGCAGGTGACTGGGCCCTGAAAGTAAAAGGCATGGAGGCATTTTTCCTGCTGGGCTTCACTTTGATAATGTTCTCTTCTACCTGAAACCAGGCCTCCTGCCAAGAGGCACTCTCACCAAAGCTCAAGGTAAATGTGTAGGAAGGTGCAAGGAACAGCCTGTTTTAAAAGTACAGTCATGGGGCTGCATTATTCAGTGTTATTGTAAATGTTCTGGAGCTTAAAATCTTGGCTGTTGAAGAGAATTAAAGATACTACCTAACTTCGAGGACTAGGACCAGGTCTTAAATAATTCAAATAAAACTTGTTTGGTGTTTGGTTTTGGGATTTTTGTTCATTTGTTTTTTTCTTGTGGGTAACTACCGAGGTTACACTTAAAATGAATCTGAGTTGTCAACATAGAATCATTTGGTAAAGATGTGGGAAGTTAGACACTATATAGGAAAAATAGATTTTTGAAACAATTTCTGATATTGGCTTTGTACATAAAGTCAAAATAGGAATGCCTCACCAAAAAATGCTTTTGAGAATTTATTTAAAAAAATGTTTAAACCACAGCACAGAAAGGCAATTCTTTAACTAATTATTAGAAAAGTCAGAATTATGAAATACATTCAGATGACAAAGGCAACTTCTAGACAGAAGGCTTCATTTGGTCTTATGGTTGCAGAGAAATAAGAGTCTATTGTGATAGCAGACAGGCATGGTGTGGCTGTGTGAGAAACCTGAAACTCATATCCTCAACAAGAAAGAGGCAACTGCAAATGGTGAGAGTTTCTACCATATCAAAATATGCATTCAGTGATCTAAGTCCTCTATAAAAGTCATTCATTCTTAACTTTCCGAATAAGCATAACCAAGTGACCCACTGGGTAATACATGCTGAGATGGATGAAGCTTTGGTATGGGCGTGGTTACATGTGTAACTTTGTGCATTATCCAAAATTGATTTTTATTCATAATGTACAATAAAATAACTATATAACTACTGATAAGCAAACCATAACCATAAAGAAAAAAAAACCTTCTAGAATTAAGAATTCTTGTCATTTATATTGGAACCATGATCAGCCAAGTAAGTTTTATCAACAATCGAATAACTTGTTATTTCACAGAGCAGATATTTAATTCAAGTGACCTTATACCAAACAGATTTCCTGTCATTTTTATAAATTAAATGCTATATGATGATCATTAAGCATATGAGTACAAAAGTTCATGATATAGTTAATGAGGTGGCATTTATTAAAACATTTAAAGGCATACATTTTGTTTCTAATATCAAATCTTGAGACATTAGTGTCCTCAAGCACAATGTTCTTGCCTTGAACGCATTTTCATGTTCTACATATTATTCAGAATTTAAATTCTGAGTCAAAATTCAATCCCCCCCAGTAAAATTAAAAAACATTAATTTTACCTATTGGCCATGAGGTTCTCCCTCCCTGTTACACATTACTATTGCTTTAAGAATAAATCATGCTTTGATTTTTTTACAGTAACTTGGAGTGGACCTCTTACTCATTGCCAGTTACACACTGTTGCAAGTCCATTGTTGTAAATCTTTACAGTTTTACTAAAATTTCTTTAGTAATTATATTTAACACCAATGTCCCATAAGAAAGGAAAATATAGAAGTAAGAGAATATTCCCCTTTTTATGAATTTATGACTAGCATGACAGAATGAGAAAGACAATAAAATCAAAATGCCAAATGTTATAACGAATCCATGGATTATTTAATGTATCATGTTATTGCTTGATATTAGACTATAATTATTTTTCAATTCATAGAAAAGTACACGACGATATTAATGAGAATTTTCTTTACGGTAGTCAAAGTTTACTTCATAAGCTGTGATAGTGACGTATGACATGACATTTTTATAGATCTATGAAAATTTATAACAAGTAAACTCTAATATGTTCAAGTTAAAATAGAATTTATATACACAGTTGGAACAATCCCAAGATGGAATGCAAAACCGAATAAAGGGGTAAAACTATAGCCCAGATACAACGAACTATTTCATTGCAAGTTCAGGGGAAGATCTCAACCTCAGTGATTATGGAATTTAGTGGATTAAGATTAAAGTCAAATGGAAATATTTATTTTATATTATATCTATATATAGTTGAAGCCACTCACACATACACACACCCTAAACTATAAGATAGGAGTCCTGGAATGATTGTGTTGCTCTTTTGTTGTTGATTGTTGTCCGATATAGGGACTGTATCCAGAAATTTGTGTTTTCTAAGTCAAGGCTCTCATACCAAGTTAAAAAAACCATCACCTCCCCCGTAGTGAAATACGTAAATAAATAAGGAAGAACAGGAATGAGCTTTCCAACTCTTGAAACAGGAGGTTACAAAGAAATAATGGCCAAAATGATTCATATAGGTATAGGTTTGGTTTAGAAATTACAGTGTAAGCTTAAAATACTATTTTTTACTATATGTATACAGATGAACATACTTTTTCTATGCTCTCTCCCTCATAGTCTCTGGACAACCAAAGATCAGTTCATTCATTATCTGTGTAATTTTTACTTTCTCAGTATGTTGTGTATTAGACACATGGCAAGTCACCATTTTCTAACTGGATTCTTTCGCTTAACACTACATATTCCAATGTCATCTATGTTGGAATTAATGACTATGCATCACTTTTTAATCACTACACAATACTCTGTCTCATGGATGTGTCAAAATGTATCAATTTCTCTTTGGAGAACATATCCATTGAAGCAAACCTCATCTATAATGAATGAAGCTTATCTAAACACTTCCTGCAAGATTTTATGTATCAATAGTAACTTACCATTTTTTTTATTCTGTTATTCTTAAAATAGATATTCAATTTGAAGAAATCTTGAAATGTCACTGCATCTCACAAGCTAAGCAAGTGGCGTACACAAATGAGCTGAACGATAGAACTGTCATCTAAACAGTTACATTCTGAGTACAATTGTACTTCAAATTTCAAATTCTGCCTCTAATCCTTTAATCTTTTCCCCAATTTGATGTAGTACTTATGGTAATAACATTTCTCATTG
The DNA here is from genome assembly GCF_008632895.1 of Mastomys coucha. Taxonomy (NCBI): domain Eukaryota; kingdom Metazoa; phylum Chordata; class Mammalia; order Rodentia; family Muridae; genus Mastomys; species Mastomys coucha. The sequence continues at coordinate 237,182,628 of NW_022196905.1, forward strand.
TCTGTCTGTCAGTTTAATGTAGATGGACTCTTGTAGTTTTAACAAGACAAAATGCTTCTAATTTCTCTATTAGATTTCCCTACAGAACTTTTTTGAATGGTTTACTAAATGCTAATCAATTACACTCTATGAACAGGATTCAACTCTAAGGAGAGTTAGAGAAGGTTATCCATTGTGTCTGATATGGTTCACTTTTCTCATCAACTAGTATATGTCAGAGAGCAGACACTTTGTATCCAAAAAAGAGACCTTTGATACATTCACTAATGCAGTGTTAAATGTTGATGGATTCTTAGATCAATCTAACATTTTGCAAGGCATCTGAAAATGCCATTTTCAATTGTTAGTAATTTTGTCATTCATTTATGTTGTTCTATGAATACATTCTGGTTTTAACTACTATCTATGTATTTCTACACTTATTCTATTTATAAAAAGTTTCCAAATTGTGAATCATTAATTTTTTAAAATGATTTTATTGTTGAAATTGGAATAAAATTACATAATTTTCCTCTTTACTTTTCTTCTTTCAAATGCTCACATGTACCACCTCCTGCACTCTTTCAAATTTGTGAGATTTTATATATTTTATAATAAAACAGTGACAGGGTGAGCAAGATATATATCTTTTTAAACTTTCTCTGTCTCTGTCTCTTTGTAGCTGTCTGTACCTCTCTCTCTCTCTCTCTCTCTCTCTCTCTCTTTCTCTCTCTCTCTGTGTATGTGTGTGTGTGTGTTTGTGTGTGTGTGTGTATATATGTGCTATATACTCTATAGATGAATATATAGGTGTTTGTGAGCCACCTGATGTGGATATTAATGACCAAATTCTGATCTTTTGAAAGTGAAATATGCTCTTTAAACTACTGGACCATCTTTGAAATTTTCTCTACTAAAATTTTTGATGCAAATCAAAAGAAAATATGAGGTGGTTCATCATAAGTAGAAAGCATTAGGAGTCAGTGTAAACTTTTTAAAAAGATGATCTCCTTCATATACTGTAGACAAAAGGAAAGTGCTTGAATCAATTAAAATTATTTTTAATATATTGATTGTGTTTTCTACAACCTCATTCTCTTCTGTGCTTAGATAGCTTCTAGGAAGTTCCTTGACTCTGTATTATCCAATAGAAGCAACAATAGTAAAAATTCCAGAGACAACTTAGCCTTGCTAAAATGACAGTTGAAAATGAAAAACAATCTAAGGCAATTTTCAGAAGGAAAGAAGGAAGTCAGGGTTATGAATTTTAAAATTACAGTTCTCCCTTTGGTAACACAGACAGCATTAAATATCTCTTTCTAGCTATATACTCTGTGACTAACTTGTTGTATTCTTGAGCTCTCTGTCACCTTCTTAAGTACAGACATCATCAAAGAGAACATGATAAGGAGTTTAGACATATCCCGTTTTAGTTCCTTATAGTGACCGGCTTTGGCAGTATGTATAGAAAATAAACATAGACAGGAAGAGTACTGGCACACTATGTATGTATTAAGCATCAATTAAACATTCTAATTTATAACACAGCAAAAAGAAGCAAAGACTTGCATCTCTAGCCTCATTTTTGTGATTTGCTTGCAATTAGAAAACTGGTATTAATGCACTTAATTGGGTTAACTACTCTTCATATTATTACATTATATACTAGAACAAAGTCATATTCATTCTTCCATATGTTGTTTCTGATTATGTTTTTGCAGTGGTTTGAATAAGAATGGATCTTATAGGCTAGTACTTGAAAATGCTTTATTATCAGGGAGTGACATACTAAAGAGGGATTAGGAAATATGATCTTGTAGGAGGGAGTGTTGGTAGAATGTGGGCTTCAGGATTTCAAAAAGCTCAAGCGAGGAGGCTCACTGTCTTTCTCTTTCCTGCTCCCAGAAGATATGGATGTGGAACCCTCAGCTACTTTTTCAGACCCATATCTGTCAATTAAGAGAAGTCCCAATCAATGCTTTCTTTTATGAGCTGCCCAGGCCATGGTGTCTCTTCACAGCAATAGTGCTCTTAATACTGAAAAGTAAGACACTTTTTCATCACCATGTCAGGGATAAAGTACATGACTGAGATGCTAGACTCAGAGTTTGCCAGCCCCAAAATGTTTATTGGCATGCACTTCTGAGAAAGATTTTCCAACTTCTCCAGTAAACATCAATTTATATCCTTATAAATGAGGGGGTTACAATTACAATGACAAATCAGAGATGCTAATGAGTGAAGAATTAAGAAAAAAGAAAAGTATTTTAAAATGTTGTAAGTATAGGTTTCCCCACCTCTTAGCTTATGGGTTTGCATTTTGTTTTTTGTTTTGTTTTGTTTTTGTTTTTGTTTTGTTTTGTTTGTATTTTGGTTTCTTTGTTTGTTCATTTGTCTTGTCTGTCTCCTCTCCCCATTTCTCCTTACTTCCAGATCTGATTTTAATACATACAGATCTTCTAAGAAAATAACAATTCAAACATACTATCTGCAAGCCTCATCCTTACCTTTATTCAGTTGAGTTCACTTGGTCCACCACCTTTAACCTGGCTGACAGGGCACTGATATACTTAATATGTAGGCATTTGCCTTTTCTTATGCATTATGCCTGCTCAACTCCTAAAAAGAATCTCTAAGCAAACTTTTGAATTGTGGTATAGACCTCTCTTGCAGAAATGATGTTTTATTAGGTACCTACAGAAACTTTAGAGTTATAGAAATTATAAAGTCACATATTCTGTCTTATCTGTAAATACCTGTCTCTTCCTTCCTATTTGATTTTTAATAAAAATATTTAAATGGTATATATTTTGATAATATTCTTTCATTTGTACAGATCCTCCTAGATTCTTTCTATGTTCCCCCCATACAAGATCTTATTTTCTCTCTGTCTTTCTTGCTGTCTGTGTGTGTTTCTGTCTCTTTGTCTCTGTCTTTTGCTCTTCTTCTCCCACCACTGTCTGTCTCTTAAAACAGCTAAACAAGCAAACAAACAAAAAAAAAAAAAAAAAAAAAACACTAAGAAAAGAAACAAACAAAAAAACAGAATGAATACAGATTAAAAACCCCAAGCAAATAAACAAACTAAATCAAACATTAAGTCTATGTTATATTAGCCAACTTCTCCTGCACATAAAATCTTCCTTGGATTGTAATTGATACACCATTTTGTTTCTTTGTTTGTTTGGGTTTTTTGTTTTGTCTTGTTTTTGAGACAGGATTTATGTATATAACCCTGGCTGTTCTGGAACTCACTCTGTAGACCAGGCTGGCCTCAAACTCAGAAATCCATTTGCCTCCCAAGTGCTTGGATTAAAGGTATGCATCACCACTGCCTGGCAATACATCATTCTTAAATACTTGCTATCAGTAGCCTTCGTTCATTTTAGTTGCCACAACCTTATAGGATAAACAAACATACAATTAGTAATGTATATTCTGACTCATGTCAGCATCATCTCACAATTCTTTGTTCCACAAGCTTCTCATTTTTTACTCTCTTTGTATTAAGAGAAGCTGCTCATTTTCCTTGTATTAATCGCCCCATATTGTATATCAGAGTTTTCTTTTTCTTTTTTTAATTGGTATTTTATTTATTGACATTTCAAATATTATCCCCCTTCCTAGTTTCCCCTCCAAAAACTCCCTATCCCCTCCCCCTCCCCCTGCCTCTATGAGGATGCTTCCTCACCCCCACCCACTCCCCCCTAAGCGCCCTACCATTCCCATACCTTGGATCATCAAGCCTCCACAGGACCAAGGGGCTCTCCTGCCCCCAATGATGACCAATATGGCAGTCCTCTGCAACATATCCAGCTGGAGCCATGGGTCCCATCATGTGTAGACTTTGGTTGGTAGTTTAGTGCCTGGAAGCTTTGGGAAGTCTGGTTGGTTGATATTGTTTTTCATCCCATGGGGTTACAAACCTCCTCTGATCCTTCAATTCTTGCCCTAACCTCTCCATTGGAATCCCTATGCTAAATCCAATGTTTGGCTGCGTGCATCTGCATCTGTATTGGTCAGGCTCTGCCAGAGCCTCTTAGGGGACAGCTATACCAGGCTCCTGTCTGCAAGTGCTTCTTAGTATCACCAGTAGTGTCTGGTTTTGGTGTCTATATATGGGATGGATCCCCAGGTGTAGCAGTCTCTGGGTGGCCTTTCCTTCAGTCTCTGCTCCACTCTTTGTCCCTGCACTTCCTGTTGACAGGAGGAATTTGGATTACATGATTATCTTTCTCTTTACTTATTAGATCAGTCTTTACCAATTTTTCCTTGGTTAACCCTTCCTCTAACTTTAAAGCTATTGTAGGACAATGTTTTCACATTAATCTGTTTCAACCCTAGCTGAACTTTAGAATTTTCAGATATCAATGGCTTTGACACAGTATGAGTTGATTAAATTAGACATGTAGAGGCAGCATGATAAATCTGAGTATGACTAAGTAGTACATCAAAGTTCTTACAACTGTATGCCTGAACTTCTGCTTAGTGTTACACCAGAAACAAGCAAGTACTTGTAATCATACTCCCTCTTTTTTAAGATAGTAAAATTTCTTCATTAATTTACTGATAGTTACTCTTCATTGAGTTCCCTGTAAGCACAATGAGCTCCTCCAACTGCTGAATGAATATAAAGGAATGATCCTTGCTTCATGTGCTGATGGTCATAGAATTGACATTTGATGGCATATTACATATACCTCAGTATATGTGTGATGAATGAATAAACAATTTTCATTATGGCTGGCCCCATATTTATTTTTCTAAGCTTATACTATATAATACTTCTAGAGGTAACTATTCATTTTCCTGCAAAAACTTAGAACAGTGAAGTTCTGCGCAGAGCTTTTTGAGCATTTTAAATAATTGTTCAGCTTCCAGCTTCACATTGTCTTTTATGACAGTCTTTCGATTTCTTAATTATTGCATTTTGTCTTTCCCTGTGGCTCAGATAATAAAACTATAGTCTGGATTAGCATTCTTCAGGCAGAAGGGAAATAAAAAAAAAGCTTTCTGCATTATTTCATGACATTGCTACGTCACCATTTTTCTCTGTCTTTGGAAATAAATTGTTGGCAGATCCGCAATTTCTTCTGTCTGCTCTCTGGAACCCTTGGCAACATGTCACCTGTTCTGGCAGATTTTTATATTCAGGGCACAATTCAGTGCTCAGAGAGAATTCCTTGCTGATTTTTTCCCAGTCATTAATCACTGCCTACTGCTGCACTATTAGAGAGCCATCTCTGTCCGCACATGTGCATTCAATTAAGGGTTGATTGTTTTGGTTTATGGATTATCTGGATTCTGTGTTCTGTTTTAGTTTCTGCTTGATTCCCCTCTATTCCATCAGATTATTCATCTCCCAAATAATTTCTTTATTGGCTTTTGTCAGCACCAGAATAGTAGGAGTAGAAAACATTAAAAAATAAATTTAGCTTTTATACCCCTGTTAGTAAATTTTCTGAAATATGGATAGGTAATACCAGGATTCATTTATGGAATGAACTTTATAGTGTCTGAATTTCCTCCTCTAAATCTTATGTTTTTCTCACAATAAATGCATGGGGTTAAAGAAAAGCGATACAAGTGACTCGTAAACTGCCACGGTCTTAGGGCTAGACAGAATGACTGAATTGTTTTCCTGCTGCACAGTACTTGTCCACCTGATAATTGGGCCTCAGTTTCTCCATTCATAGATCAAACTGCAGTAGTTGTTACACGGGAATTGATTCAGGCAAAGATGATATCAAAGAAATGCCAACATCTTCAAAAACTGATTTTTTTTTAATTAGAATAATTGAAATTCTGAAGTCTCTCTGTGAGTGTGAGACTATGCCCATATGCTGTGGGGTCCCTGGGGTTTTCTAGAATAGAAAAGGGAGAACTTTGGTGATGAAAGAGTCCATCCACAGGCCCATTTGCTTGCAGTATGGAAGTGGTATTCACCAATGGGTTTGGTTTGTGAATCTCCTGGACAGAAGCTTCCACAGGTGATAACATACAAGTCAATTCTCTTGTACAACACTTCTCAGTCCATGTGTATACCACACACATATAAATATGCATGCACAAATACACAAAATATAAACATGATCTTATTCTAGTTCACAGAATTTAGACCAAAGCAATTTCTGTGCTAGGAACAAACCATTCAAGTAGAAGAAATACATGGTTAAGATGATAGAATTTCTTAACTGGGTGGAGACAACATCCCAGTTGTACTGAGGCACATAGCTAAGGTTGCATCCTTAAGAAAGGTGACTCATCTTAAAGCATGTTATAATGCTATAGACATAGGAAGAACAACTAAATCTATAATGACAGGCTGGACTTTTTCTCCTCTGAACCCTGTACCCAACACTTCTTCCAGCTCAGTAACTTACCAGGCTGCAGTCATGTAGATTTATGTGCCTGTATGCTTTCTTTAAATTATTTGTAAAAACATATCTTCTCCATTCTTTTTATCTGTCTATTTTCTGAACATGCTTTTCTCAACTGTTGGTGTCTCCCCAACATTTTGGGCTTTTTTCTCCATTCTCTACGAATCGCCTCCCTGTCTTGTGGACACATGGCTGCCATGTCTGACCTCCATACCTTTAAAAAGTATGGCTTCTCCCCCTTTCTCCTCTATTTTCCAGGCATCCATGGAGAGTCACAGCTTGCCTGCCTTAACAGCAGGCTGTACAGTGCTCTTCTAAACATCAATAACATTTCCTTGAGTTTCTATGTGAGTCTATTCTTAAACTCTTGTATTAATGGGAATAAAAACTTCAAGAGGAGACTCAAATTTCCCTTGTACATAATTATATAGTATTACTCCAAAAACTAGACAGAAACAAAAAAAAAACAAAAACCAAAACACATTAAACCCTACATACTCAAATTGCACTAAGATCTATACTAGATTTCTGCTTATAGCATGGTCATCTCCTGAAGCAGAGCCCAACTCTTTCTTCTTTCCCTTTTACTTTCAGCTACTTTACATTCCTAACTAGAAACCCCTTCTGTCTCTTACTTAAGAAGATACTTGTAAGGATATTTTGAGAATGAGACTCATATATTATATCATGAATATAAAGATACTTATATTGTACATTTCATTCAAGAAAATTTATTGGATTTATTTTTGTAAATTGCCACTTATAAGTATTTGTATACAGTAACCAAAATGATGCTTGTCCTCTCCACAATGCACATAAAAAGATAATTCCCTAAAAGTTTTAAATGGATGTTCTCATACATTTATATATATGTATGTATATATATGTGTGATTATATATAACATATATGTATATGTATATACATGCATGTATATATGTGTATATATACATATATACTATGTATATACACATATATGTATATGTGTATACATGTATATATACATATATATATATATGTATATTATATATAAACACACACACATATATATATATCCATATAATATATCATATAAATGGTGTATATGTATGTGTGTATGTATATGGTATACATTATGTTATATATTATGGTATATATGGTATATACACATAGTATATACTTATATACATATGATAATATATATACATATATATGTATGTATAATTATAAACATTCTATAAAAGGGTCCATGTTCATCATTTCACATGATCATATGTGTGTATGTGTGTGCATGTGTATGTGTATGCCTGTGTGTGTATTTGTGTGTATGTTTGGCAAGAAGCTTTCTTTGTAGGGTGGTCATTTAATTCTATCCATGATGTGTTATTCAACCTAATTATTTTCAATTAAATGCAAAATTTTATGTATGAGTATATTGGAAAAATAATTTGAAAACTGTGAGTAATAATGTGCTATTCTACAATGAGTTCTCTTAGCATAAGCCTCTAGAGAGTGTTTGTTTATGTTTGACAATAGGTCATGGGATCCAATGGTCCCCTATCATCTTAGTACAATTAAATTGTTAATGGGAACAAGAACAAGCATCACTTGTATCCAAGGCTTGCTTTACCATATTGTTTTATTGATAGAGGATTCTCTTTGGGGTAAAAATCCAAATCAGGATGATGTTAGAAGATCCTCTATTCTGAAGAGGATCATTGCTCCATTTTCTCAAGCCATATGAGTTTGTGGAAAGTTCATGATAGTTCAGTGTCCCACTGAGCTTCCACACATAAAAAATAATACAAACTCTCAACCTTTGATCTCAAGATTTTGAATACAACCTGGATATTGGTCTTTTAATCACCTGTTTTCCTGATTTTTTTTCTCTAATAATTTCAATTTTTTCACACAATTACTTTCCTGGTTTCCTAAAGATAAGGTAAGTCAGAATCACATGTTTTTATATTTCCTGAAACCCTCTCTCAATCTGTAAAATACATAAGGTGTAAAATTCCTAAATAATACAATGTGGCTCTCTTCTCACCACCACCTTCATTCCCCTCAGGGTTTTAAGTAATAGAGTCACTTAGACTTAATAGGCAACAAATTAGGTGAATTATTTGTTGCTAGCCCAGGAGATAATGCTCCATATTTTTCAAGGCTTGTTATCCTGTTTAAAACTATGGAGTTTTAATTATTGTTTCAATTGGATCTTTCAAAAGAAACTAGAACCTTAATCACATAGTGTTTTTTTGTTTTGCTTTGTCTTGCTTACACTTAGCACCAAGTGGACCTTATTGATCTAAAGGAGATTATGTCATAGCATCTATTCAACAAAAGTGAGGTGGGGGACATGTCAATAAGCTATAAAAGAAATAGCCAGCAAGTAGTTTGGTAGGTTTGATTTTTTTCTTTAGAGGAATGAGAGCCAAATTCAATACCTCAAATACACACTCCAGATATCCCAAAACTGAGGTACATCAACAGTCTTTTACTTGTATTTTTGTATTTGTTATTGTTCTTTTGTTTTAATACTTAATAAATCTACATATGGTATATTATATTCTGTTTGTAAAATTTCTAGAATTATTTTTCTGGGAATCATTTGAAGTGTGTGGTTTCATGAAACCAGCAGAAAACTAGTTTGTGACAGGCTCAGCTTTCTCACTTTCTTCTTCCTCATAATGAAGGAAATATTGAACAAAAGATATTTCAAGCTCAATAACAGAAAATTCTTCTCCTTCTCTTACTTATGAGCTAGTGCATTCCAGATCATTCATTAGACACATATTAGGGGTTATTGCTCAAGATAAACATTCACACTCTTAAGTAATTATATTTCTGAATTCTAGTTCCTTATAATGAGACTCTCTCTATCCCATGCCCATGGAAATTTGGACACAAATGTACCACTCATTCTTTTATGTTCGCATGCTAATTCATCAATCATGAAATGTCCTTACCCTCAGTCTTTTGAGGAGTCTCATTCTTTTATAATTTATGTACACTGCCCCAGTATTTGACAACTATCTTATAACTATTCACATCCCAGTCATACCTCATTTTGCTATACATTGCTTAATTATTGATTTGATGATACTGTAGGGGAGAGAGGTGTTTGCTTGTTTACCCTGTTTTCTACCAACTGAAGATCCTCTGCAATTCTGTATCCTGCAAGAGTAAAACGAAAAATTTTAAACAGCATGGGTACATTTTGTCACACATTGGTAAATTCAGGGCTTTTGAAAAGTTATTGTTATTAAATTTATCAGGATGGTCTATGATAATTTTCGTAGGGATGCAGATCGGACTTATGGTCTCACACATGGTGAACAAACACTGTTTTCTAAGCTGTGTCCTAGGTAAGTGAACTTTGATATTACTGTTATAATTATTTGGATGTGCCATAGGCAATATTTACTTACAACTTTGAACTTAGTGGAAAATTTTATGTGTGCTGACTCCCTCTTAGTTTTTCTGTCTTCCACCATACACCCAGTTTCTCTATTGCCTGAAATAAAACAACACTGAAATTCGGACCACTAATGGCACACCAATGACATGATTACAGTAGATGAGGAATGGTGAGAAATTTACTGATCATGTAAGAGAATCTAGGAAGAGCTTTGCAGTTTTATTACGTTCTACTTCTCTTCAGAGAACACCAGGTCATGCTCAGTATAATCACTGTTGTTAGTTAAAAGCCAGAAAGGATATGGACCAAGTGTGGGTGAACATTTTATGTGGTTTCTATGAGAATGGACCCAGTAGAAAGGACAAACGTATATAATTAGCTCATTGAATTTCTGGTGTCTGTACCTTCTCCCTAAGGAGAAGAGCATTGAGATAACATGATCCCAACAATAAGAGAACTTACTAGAACACGGGCTTAATCTATTGCTCAATAAGAGGAGCTGGCTGTATGAATCATAACCATGTTTTCAAGTGAGCTCAATGATTTCACTAGGCTCTACATACCTACCACAGTGCCTGCATTTCCTCTTGAATATTTAGAACACTTTTGTTTTGTTTTGTTTTTGTGGCACATTTACCATGACCTACAGACCCACAAGTAAATAATAATAGTTGTAAATGCAAAAGAGTAAACAAAATAAAAAGAGAAAAATGGCAGAGAGAGAAAGACAGACAGAGAGAGAGGTCATCTTTATCTAAAAGACAAAAGACAACTTATTTTTTGACACAAGAATACAGTTCCAAAAATTTGGTAGACTATACACAGTAGATCTACTGGTCTGTCTGTGGAATTTCATTTTTTTTCATAGTATTTTTATTGGTTATTTGAGACTGAAGCATCATTGACCCAGAGCACACTCATTTCCCAGTTCTCCCAGGTCCATGTCCACCTTGTAACCCCCACCAACCTCCCAGTAAAAAAGAAGAAAAGGAAAAACAAAAACAAAAAACAAACAAAAAATGTTCAATTTGGGTTGCCCATATACTCCCTATAGTATGGTCAAACACCCAGTGGCAAGCCCCTTAAAGAAAATATTTTTTATTTAAAAAAGTTATTATATCACTTTTGCTTCTTTACAATCCAGTCATTTACCCACCCCTTGGTCCACCCTCCCAGAGTTCCTCATTCCATTCTTCCTTCCCTTGTCTCCAAGAGCATGCCACCCATGTTAGGCATGCCTACTTTCTGAGGCCTCAAGTCTCCAGGGTTAGTAGCACCTTCTTCAACTGAGGCCAGACCACATCTGTAAGCATACCATAGCATCAGTAATAGTGTCAAGCATTGGAGCCTCCCCTTGAGCTGGATCCCAATTTGGGCTGGTCACTGGACCTACATTCCATTCCCTCAGTCTCTTCTCCAATTTTGTCCCAGCAGTTATATTAGAAAGGAACAGTTCTGGGTCAGAGTTTTTGAATGTGGGATATTCACCCCATACCTCCACTTGATGCCCTTTCTACTGAAGGTGGACTCTACAAGTTCCTTCTCCTTACTGTTGGACATTTCATCTAAGGTCCCTCCTTTGGAGTCCTGACAGTCTTTAACCTCCCTGGTCTCTGGGACTTTCTGGAGGGTCTCTTTACCTCTTACCCCCTAAGGTTGCATATTTCCTTCCTTTCTGCTGGTCCTCAGTGTTTCTCTTCTGTCCTTTCTCCCCAATACCTGATCATGTTCCCTTCCCCCACCTCTTTTCTCCCATCCAGATGCCTTGCTCCCTCTGCCTTCCATGATTGCTTTCTTCTCCCTCTCACGTGGGATTAAAGCAACCTTACTTGGGCCCTTCTGCTTGTTAACATTCTTTAGTTCTGTGGATTGAATCCTAGATATCTGTACTTTTTTGTCTAATATCCTACTTTAGTGAGTATATACCATGCATGTCCTTTTGGGTCTGAGTTACCTCACTCAAGATGATATTTTCTAGTTCCATCCATTTGCCTGCAAAACTCAGGATGTCCTCGTTCTTAATAGCTGAGTAGTGTAAATGAACCATGTTTCTTTCTTTCTTTCTTTCTTTTTTTATACATTTTTCTGTTTTGGGACATCTGGGTTGTTTTCCAGTTTATGGCTATCACAAATAATGCCACTATGACCATAGTGGAACACGTGCCCCTGTGGCATGGTGGGGCTTCTTTTGTGTATATGCCCAAGAGTTGTATAGCTGAGTCTTCAGGTAGATCTATTTCCAGTTTTCTGAGGAACCTCCAGATTGATGTCCAGAGTGGTTGTACCAGTTTGCAATCCCACCAGCAATGGACAAGTGTTCTTCTTTTTGTACATCATCACCAACATGCGCTGTCACCTGCGTTTTTTGTTTGTTTTTTAATCTTAACCATTCTAATTTGTGTAACAGAATCTTAGAGTCATTTTGATTTGCATTTCCCTGATCACTAAAGACGTTGAACATTTCTTTTAGTGTTTCTTGGCAATTTCAGATTCCTCTGTTCCAAATTCTCTCTTTACCTTTATACCCCAATTTTTGATTGGGTAGTTTAGTGTTTTGGTGATTAACTTCCTGTGTTCTTTACATATTTTAGATATTAGCCCTGTATCAGGTGTGGAGTTAGTGAAGATTTTTTCCCAGTCTGTAGATTTCAATAGAGACTAATGGAAAGATCATATTTAATTGTTATCTGGGAGCCTGTTGTTCATGAATATTTTCAGGTATATAAGCAATGATTTTGCTTATATTAAATGGAAGCCTTCAGTATCATCTTGGGATTTTGTCAATGTATTTTTACATTTGTTCTGAAAATACCAATCATAAAAATGCCCCCTATTTTTATGCATAGTTAGTATCTATGTAGTGTATTTGAAGAAAGTAGAACAAAAGCTTTAGATTCTTGAGAAAATACTGTGAGGTTTTCAGTATTACTCATTCTGACATTTTCAGACACTACTTACACATTCATAGATGAGTTGCTACCATTTGCTCCAAATTCTTATAATTTCTGGGGATAAAAAACATGAAAAAAAAGTTGCTACCTGTTTGTGAAATCAGTCCCTTTGTTAGGTGTATTGACCATACAATATATAATACTTTCTAGATGGATTTTTAAACATGTTGTTTTTTTCCCCCAGAAAATGTATATCTATATATGATATATCTGTTCCATTTAGGTCTGAGCATTCCTTTATAATTTGTTCCCTGAATTTTCAAATTATATATAAGTTCTAACATAAAGAGTGTATTTTCTCTGTTTCTAATTTCTGGTTTTTCTAACTTGCAATGGAATTTTTGCATCTCTTTTATTAATTAAGCATATAATTCAAGGACTCTTGTATAATTTTACTGCCTAAAATTTTCTTCTCTTCCCTTGACATCCATTTACTTCTAGTAACCAGATGCAGAATTTTCAGATAGGACAGTAAGGGTAGGTTCTCTCCAACCATTCGGTAGCATAGGCATACTGATGATCTCCAACCATTCAGTAGCATAGGCATACTGATGATTTGCAGTTCCCTATCTGTCTTAGTTCAGTTCTACACAATCACTTGTATATTAACTTGGAAAAATAGAAAAATATATGGAAAGTAAAATTACATAAAGTATCATTAAAATTATTTTTCAAGGCAAAGCTAAGGAGACTGGTTTTTAGGTTTGAATAGATGGGAATAGAACATGGGAAAAACTAAATACATAGCTTAGGATTTGAAAGCAGGTATAACATATTTGAAGATTATTTCATGAATTGATCTATCGATTGCAGTACCTTCAGGATACTTTCTACATTCTCTTTTCCAGTCTTATGTTTTAAGACTGTATTCTCCTCAGATCTTCATTTACAATCGACAAAACGATCAAAATTTGCTATCTCGCTGTAACAACCCAGTTGTTTTCACATTAACTCTGACAACTAAGCAGTGAATACAATGATGGCACCAGTTTCTTTTCTCTAAGAGTATGAAAGATGAGATGAGATAGAATGCTTGCAGGATGGTATAGACATGGGACGTCTTCTATAACCAGATAAAGCTTCTAGTGGTGGTACTGGGACATAAATTTAGACACAAAACCTTTAACCCACATTCTATCCTCCCTGCAAGATATGTTGGGGAAATGAAGGTTTATAACTTAAGGGAGTGACCAACCAATGACTGGTTTATATTGAGGCCCTCACCACAAGAAGAAGCCTATTCCTGAAACTGCCTAGGTGGCCAGGAACTAGAGGCTGTATATAGCTCAGAGACCTAGGATAGTATGAAAGAAATCAATACAATGAATCTTAATGGCATTCTGTTATACTCAGAATGGAGCTTCAGGAACTATGCAGAAAAAGGAGAGAAAGAATTATAGAATCCAGAGACTTATGGCCCATAGGAGCTCACAGGGATTGACGAAACAATCATTGATCCTGTATGCATCCCTCCTAAGTGCTATGTACATATGCTGTGCTTGTTAGCTTGATGATTCCGTGGGGCTCCTAACACTGACAGTGTGGGTGTCTCTGAATCTTTCATCTATTCTTTGGACAGTTTTTCTCCTACTCAGGCTCCTTGCCCCTCCATGATATGAGTTTTTGTGCAGTCTTATTGTACCTGGTTGTGGTGTTGTCTTACTTAGGGTTTCATTGCTGAGAAAAGACATCATGGCCAAAGCAACTCTTATAAAGGCAAACATTTAATTGGGAATGTATTACAGTTTCAGAGGTTCAGTTTACTGTCATTATATCAGGAAGCATTGTAGCATGGAAGCATGCATGGTGCTAGAAAAGAAGCTCAGAGTTCATTATCTTTATCCAAAGACAGCAGGAAGAGACTCCCTTCTGCAGGCAGCTAGGAAACACTGGGCAGAGACTGAGCAATAGGATCCAAGAAAGCCCACCTACACAGTGACATACTTCCTCTAAAAAGACCACACTTCCCAATTTTTTGCCACTTCCTACAGTCCAAGTGTAGTCAAACTATCACAAAATGGCTTACTGTATCAGAAGTTAAGTCCATTATCATCGTGGCAGGAAGCATGGTAGCATACAGTCAGACATGGTGCTGGAGAAGTAGCCAAGAGTTCTACATCTTGAACTGAAGGCAGGCAGGAGACTATTTGCAGGCAATTAAGAGAAGGCTGTCTGTCATATTACACAGAGATTGAACACTAAGTGTCGGCCTCCTTTCCGTCCAACGGAAATAAGGGGGCAAACAGGAGCCCTTCTCCAAGCAGGTTTTATTCAGGAACCTTTATTTTTACTTCTTCTAAATAATCTCTCTAATCTCATCTAGTCTCTCTAGTAGTAGTCTCTAGTAGTCTCTCTAATCTCCTCAGTAGTAGTTTCTCTATCAGCCTCCCAAGTAGCTGGGACTACTGGCGTGCGCCACCACCGCCTGGCTCATAATAATCCTCTCTCTCTAACCTCCAGCCTTTGCAGGTTAAATACTTTTCCTGGTCCCAATCAGCATCAGTTATGTGGCAAAGCATAATAGGCCGTGGGAAATTCATATCAGCTTGCATCACAAACTGGAGGCACTCAGCTTCTCCAACTAAGGCTTGTTTATCAATGCTCTCTGCTCTGGCCAGAGACCAGGTGATCAATATAGGGTGGCAGCTGCAGCTCCCCACAACTAAGATCCCTCAAAATTCCTCTACAAAGTCAAACACTTCTTCCAACAAGAACATACCTATTCCAACAAGGCTACATATCATACTAGTGCCACTTTCCATGGCCTCATTATATTCAAACCTCACAGTTGTCTTCAATTGTTATTTATGGGAGGCCTACTCTTTTCTTAAGAGAAACCAACAAAAAGTGGATCTAGGTGAGATGTGGAAGGCAAAAGGTAGATGTGGATGGAGGGGATACTGTGGTCCAGACTTACTTAAAACAAAACAAAAATAAATAAAATTATCATACATATTATAATGAAAATGATGAATATATTATTCTTTTAGTTCAAATGAATTGCCATAAATGTTATCATATCTAATAGCTATGAATTATTTTTTTTTTCCATGTTGGAAGACCATACTGCAACAGTGTCATGGGTGCAAATTGTAGGTCATGTATCAAAATCATCTAATATTTCTTCCAATGGCCAGAGCTTGACACTGAAGGTATCATCTCTAGATTGGACATTTAGAAAATTATAGACCTTAGGCTGACAGCTGAGACCTCATCAATACTGAAGCTTGTCTGTTTTGTATCAGTGGTGTAATATATTTTAAGGACTACAGTTATTTTATAGATCAATATAAAACTAACATGATTCTAGTTCTCTCTGTTGAACTCAGAATATTTGTTAATGTTTCCTTTTGTGATTGTATTAATCTGACTTTTATCTTGGAGCTTTACATCGCAGGATAACTCATCTACTAAATTTCAACTCCAGTTACTTCTCTAAGCACACACAATTCCCTTCAGAAATGACATTTAGCAACCCAAGCATCACAACAGCACACATCTATATACACCTGCACAAAGAGAAGGTTACTCTTGACTCATCTATAGTCAAGGTCATTGGAGCCACCATCTCTTATTAACACTGAGAGAAGATTAATCATAATTATAGAGAAGAGCTGTTAATATTTTAATCTCATTTTAATAATAGCAAAACTTTTCAGCCATTATCAATGTGATTCATCTATTTCACATTACCCTGAAAATAATCAAAATTAAAAGAGAAAAAAGCATTTATTAATACTATACAACATGAAGGATACCATAAGACATGTGAAAAGCTATATATCCAATTCTAATTATTTAACTAAAGAAATAGTATTCAAGAATTTAAGTCAGTGGTTCCAGGACAAGGAAATATTTGAATTAAATTCTCTTATATCCTAAATCATATGAATTTTCTCCATATCAAAAAATGTTAATAATATTTATGAGTATACAAATTTGGGAAGAAATGTATAATTTGTAAAATAGTCTGAAAGAAGGTTTAGAAACTCCATACAATCTCTAAGCTACTAGACTCTTCACATTAGATGGATACACTCTTACCTTTTTATTGGTCATTTTTTTATTGAAAATAGGTTTGCTTTTCTCACAAAATATATCCCTATCATAGTCACCTACTGCTGGGCAGAACATCCTTAAGAATAGTTCTTCAGTGAGACTTCCTTGGAGGAAACTACATTTTCATTTGCAAGTGGTTATTAATAAGTTTCTTCTGGTTTAGGGATGGGAGAATTTGTCTAATTCTTTCAGCTCTTCAATCTCATCTGGTGCAGCCCCTGTAGGCACTGTGGATGCTCTTTCCGTCTCTGAGTGTTCATACGTGTGTCAATCATGTTGCTTTAGATGGCCTGGTTTCCTTGGTGTTATCCATCTCCTCTGGTTCTTACTCTCTTTCTGCTTCCTTTTCCACAGAGATCCCTGAGTCCTGATGGAAGTTATTTGATAGAGCCATTCCCCTTAGCACTGTGTGCTCCAGGGTCTCTCATTCTTTGCATCCTGTCTCTGTATTTGTTTCCATCTGCTTCAGAAATAAGCTTCTCTGATGATGGCTGAGCAAGGCATCGATCTCTGAATATAGCAGAATATCTTTAGGAGTCATTTTATTCTTGCTGGAAAAAAGTGATATTTGATTTTACCTCTATTCATGAGGTATCTAGAGTCAGGTTCTAGGTCACACAAGAAGTGTCAGATATGGGTTCTGTCTTGTGGAGTGGGCCATAAATCAATTATTATTTGGTTACTCCTACAAGTTTTATGTTACCATTGTGTATCTTGCAGGTGGAATATCACTGTAGATTAAATGGTATGTGGCTGACTTGGTATTCCTGTCTCCTTTTAAATCATACCCTGTGCCTTTCTGTTCTAAAGATACATAGGGATGAAAGCTATTCATAGGTACCAGGTAGATTTTTCCATATTCGATGAACTGCAGATATTTTGCCTGCAGCAATGGGATTTTGCCCTATATTTTAGGAAATTTCTTCTGTATTAGGTTTCCATACCAAGCCAAATCTCTCTTTAATGTAACCGTTTCTCTCTATAGCCTCCTCCTCTTTCTCCTTTTCCCTCAACATAGCATTTGATCTATTAGAGTCATTGCCAACCACCCATCCAAACTATCTATTCTTTTTCCATTTCTTTTAGATTTTCCAATTCAATAGAGAACAGGTTTTAAAACATTCTTAGGATTGACTGGGCTTCCTCAGTGTCTCTTGTTATGTCCCCTTTTCATTTCTAATTTACTTAATTTGGATAAGAGTTTGTCAATCTTATTGATTGTTTTGAAGAACCAACTCCTTTCATTGATTCTTGGTAATTTGTTTTTATTGTATTTCCACTTTTAGATATTGAACTGTTTTATTCATTTCCTTCCACTGTACATGTTTCCATAGATTCTGTTAAGAATTTCTCTTTAAGGACCACTATAGTTTTCACTGTATTCTGATGCCTTTGTCTTATGTTTTAGGTTGGTTACTATATTCAGCATCTACTTTGCCAAGGTTGCTGAGCTTTAATGGAGATATATTGTTCTGGTTTCTATTGCTTTTATTTCTATGCTGGTATGTAAGTATTTGATTATGTGAAATTGAAAATTGTAAATCTAGATCCTGACATCTGGTCCTGTATTTGTTAGGTGTTTTGTTGTTGGTGTTGGTTTTGGTGGTGGCAGTGGTATGTGTGTGTGTATATGTGTGTGTGTGTGTGTGTGTGTGTGTGTGTGTGTGTGTGAGTGTGTGCACGTATGCACACAGTAGTCTTTGGTTTCTGTTTTCCCCTCTCTGGACCTTAAGAGAGTGCTGTGGCTGTGTGTTGCCTAGTAGAAAATTCTTCTGGATCATGATATGTATGGTCACTGCAAGTTTCAGGTAAAATACATTTCTAGGTATTGATATCTGCAACTTGGAAATAGGAATGGGTTTACAAGGGTCACTAATGGCATCCAAATGGCAGCAAATCAGGGTGCTGCACCAGGATATGCCTAGTTCCCATAAAGTTGGGGCAGACAGTAAAAAGATCCCACAAGACGAAGTCTGCTGTAGAGCTGGGAATGAGACTGGAAGTTTGAACTTGGCTGCGAGGAAGGGGCATGAAGTTCCAAAACTTGTCTACCTGTTTCACTGACCAACTTTCTTCTCTAGCAGGCTTGGCTAGTAGGATCACAGAGAAAGGCTGCTGGAGTCAGTTGCTGGTATACCACAATAAGTGGGGAAGATCTCCAGGATCCATTGGAAACAGGAGCAAAGATTAGGAGGCCACAGCAGGTAATCTGCTCCAGAGAAGGTGGTAAATTTGGGAGATTGGACTTAGAAGATTCAAGGAATGAGTGAAGAACTTTATTATCCTACCTGCTTCCTTGGCTAGAGTGCTACAAATTTTCTTGAAATCTATGCTATAGTCTGTTTATATACAAGACATTGGAAAAATACTTAGTTCAATTGTAATTTATATCATAAAGTTAGAAAAACAATTCTAGAAGAAATATATTAGTAGACAAGTGACCAAGTTTAAAACAAAAGACAATTTTGCTATAAAACAGTAGAGTTAGCTACTAGTTTATTTGGAGGTTAATTTCTCTACATTGGCTTGTAAAAATTAGTTCTTAAGTAGATGTTTATGATAGTAGTTTTGAAACTTACTTGGAGCTAAATTCAAGAAGATAGTCTAAGTTAAGGGAAAACCAGTGGGAATCAGATGTTTTTCAAGTATGACTCCAACATAAAAGTAAACATAAATAACTATAGAAGATAGGATAGATTCAAATCTCATTAAAGCATGAAACTATGCGCATAAACAAATGTAAATGTGAAAGGCAAAACAAAGAATGCCATGGGAGAGAGATATTCCCATTTGGAAACAATGGGAACAGGCCACAGGCCTTATGAAGAACATCATCAAATATACAAGATTTATCTAAGGCCCATAGAACTGTCTGTTCTAATCACAGGCTTTTCCACCAGGACCCCATTTCCATAAATAAAGACTCCAAGGCTTAATTATATATAAATAAATATTTATATATGAATAAATACCTAGGCCATAAACTTGAGATTATTCTCTAACTAGGTTGCAACTTGCTTAATCTGTTTATTCTATACTATGAATAAATATAGGGGTGGTTACCTTGTCTCAGTTTTATATGTCTGACTTCTCAGAGTTTGAGGTGAAACTGTTCCCTGATCTGCCTCTATCCCAGAGTTTTCTTTCTCCCTATCAGACCTCTCACCTATTTCCTGTCTCATCTCATTGGCCAATTAGCTTTTTATTGACAGGTGATACCTTATACAGTACACAACAGAATCTCTCTACCATCTGTGCACATAAGTCTAAAGTTTTCTAAAGTCAAGGGCAAAGTAGCTTTATACATAAACAAGTATATACTTTATGTATCCAAGTCAAGGGATTAGACAACATTCAACTCATCCTTATTTTGTTTTCATTAATACAGTATGAAATATTAATGATTTATTTCATATTTAAATATACAGACTTTTTGCACAACTTTTCACATAATACTAAGTGCTCAAGATGGGGAATTGAAAGGTGATTGAAAACTTTGTCTCTAATATGTTTTTGTATATCTTTGTGTGCTGATCACATATATTAGATAAGCACACTATGAAAAGGAAAATAAAAGTCCAGCACGAGCTTGCCCAAGTAAGCCTGGGATTGAAAGAGTTAAATTTGAGACTGGTGCTGGCTAATGAGAGGATTACAGAAAAACACAGGGGGCCAGGCCTGTGAATACAAACCAAAGCAGAGGCAAGCAAGCTGTTAGATATTCCAGGGACTGACAGGTCAGGAAGACATAAACCATAGAGATAGGGCAAAAATGCAAGGACATGTCCGGGGCCCAGGCCTGCAAGGATGTTCCTGGGTGGACACTGAGTAATGGGCCATCTGGTCCTCTTAGACATAGTTGAAGGTCAGCTAGAAACCCCCGAATAGCATCTCCCTTACACCAACCTTAGGAATTTTCCACTCTGTTCTACACGTACTAGTTGATATTTGAACTAGCCAATCATGTATAGCCACACTGATTCCTTTGTTCCCCCAGACATTTTTCCTATATAAACCCGTAACCCCTGAGTCTCAGAGTCAATTCCTTGTCTCCTGCGTGAGATTGGGGGTCAGTCCGGAGCGCTCCGATTAAACTGCCTCTTGTGATTACATCAAGACGGTCTCTCGTGATTCTTTGGGTGCATGTCCTCCTGATATTTGGGTGGGGGTCTCCCCACAGGGGTCTTTCAACTACTACCACCAAATTATACATCCAGCCCCTGTAAGAGCTAGTCTTTATAGTATTGTAAATTCTTAGGATTTTACATTTGAAAGATAAAATTGTATGTCTTGATAATGTATAAGATGAAAATTTCAAAAATGTATATTGTGGACTGTGTAGTTTAGCAAATTAAATGCATGTATTAATTAAAGTCAATTATTTTATGGAGAACATTTTATATCCATTCCTGATTTGTTAATCTAGTATAATATAATATATTGTATATAATAAATATAATAATATAATATATTTGTCATAATTATTTTATGGAGAATATTTTATATCCATTCCTGATTTGTTAACATAATATATTGTGTTCTTTTATTTAAAATTTTTAATTAATTTTAAAATTGTTTCATAAGTATAGTTTCATCCCATTTTTGCCCTCCTTCTTCTCCTCCCAGCAACTCCTTACCTTTGCTCCCAACTTTATATTCTTTCTCTCTCACACAAGCAAAACCAAAACCCTTACAAAACAAAACAAAGTAAAGCACAGACTATGAGAAAAATCTTCAAAACCAAAACCAACCTGTAGAAACAAAACATAAAACCCATCACATATTACAGAGGTAGGTCAACCAAATCCTGAATAATCTATATAGATAACACACAGAGAAATAATGCACAAAATTGTTTACTCCATTGAATTGTCAGGGAATATTCACCTATCCATAGCATAAAAATGGAGATATATTAATATATATTTAAGAAAACAGAGGAAACTGCTGTAATTCATTCATTGCTTTCTGAGGCCATGCAGAGATGTGGGATGGTAAGAGAGGGTATCTGATTAAGAGAAGGGAGATATAATCTATCTGCCTTTTACTTATGAATTTAAGCAGAAATAATTTTTCACTTGTGAGAGGAGAATATCCCAACATATGATGGAATATGTTCATATGACCTGTATCCAGTTTCCTGTAATCCCAACAAAAATAAGTACAGTGTATTATTCTTACCCAAACAATAGAGTTTATGTGAGTTTCATTAGTAGAACTCTCTAGACAGAGGAAAAGCAGCTATGAAAAAAAAACAAAACCAGCTTGTAGGGATGATCCACCTTCCATGCAAAGTGAGCAAGTGAAGACTGGCCACTGCTGTGAATACCATAGAACAAATAGTAGATAATTTGTGACCTCCCCCAGACTCAAGTGGGTGGAACCAGACTTTGTCCTTGCCACAAGCAGCTAGCCCACCAAGGGTGGAGTCTTCCCCCTTAGGTGAAAGGTCTATTGTTTAGCTAAGTCTGCAACTTTCCTGTAGGGGTCACACCCTGCTGAGCTTCTTCACCTTCCTTCAACACAGAACAACAAAATTCTAATTAGGCCACAAGTTCCTTGTTTACTGGGGGGGATGAGTTCCCTGCCTATATATTCTCAAACTCTGAAATACACATTGGGCTTTGATCAGAACCTTTTGACTTCTGGTTATTTTTCTTACAGTCCGATTCCCCTGTTTTCCCCAGGCCTCCCCCCCTCTATCAGGAACCCTGTTTGCGTAGCTGCTGGAGGTTACAATAATTCATAAATGAACTAAGTTTAGCTTGCATTTACCTTCCATGTTAGAATTTTTAAATCAACATCCATTTTTTTTTTATTATTATTCGATTCTGGGTTACTACTTTATTGTTACTTTGTTTCTGGTTTGCAGTTTAAATGTGCCTCCAGCTTATGCTTCCCTTACCTCAGTGTCCAAAGTGCCTACACTATAGCTGTGTTCTGTCATGTCTGACATTAATCCATTTTTAATGCCACATCCAGATTTTAAAATTCTAAAGAGTATGTTCAAGGAATTATTATTAATCAATGTGTTAAAAGGTTGGGCAAATTATCCAAATGCTTAGATAGTTTTTTGCTTTTAAAATATTTTTGAATTGTCTTTATGTTTTTAATTGCAACCAAGTTAAAGCCACTATTATTGTGTTTTACTTGTAGTAGCATCTGATGTACAGCCATATCTACCTTCCCACTTCCTGCTCAGTGATGATCTCAGGGGCTATGTTCAGACTAAGGATTAATTGTGGATGATATATGTTGATTATTTAAGATGCAGGTAATAAAATTTTCCTAATTCCTTCTCACCAAAAATAAAGTAAGAAAAATATATATGTTATAGGGCAGCATTTCTCAACCTGTGGATTACAACCTCTTTGTCAACCCCCTATCTCCCAAATACATGTACATTAAACTTCATAATAGAAGCAAAATAACAGTTATGAAGTAGCAACAAAAATAATTTTATGGTTGGGGGTCACTACAACATGCAGAACTGTATTAATGGGTCATAACATTGGGAAGGATGAGGCCATGGGTAGATTAATGGTATTTGGCTTCTATATAAACATATTAGAGCTGGCTTCACAGTGGTCCTCTTCATTTAATTCCTCAGCACATGGACATGTGCCAGGAGAGTGCCTGTGATGGAGAAAGGAGTTTTGGAGGTCAAGGGGAATGCTTTTTTTCTGTGGTTAACCACATATTGTATTTTTGCTCTTCTGTAACCATTTTTGTTGAATCTAATAAAGTTTTCATTTTTAGCGATCAAGCTTTTAACTTGTTATGTTTGTTTCCAACAAACCACAAAACATTAAAGTCAATTCAAACAGCCCAAGAGGCATGACATTTTCATGTACAGACTTATCAGATGCTTAATGGGCCAAGGTGATGAGTTACAGGACCAGCAGCCTCCTAACCCTTGCTTGTACCATTATGTAAAAACACTGGAGGAGTACATCATAATGGATAAAAAAGGTAAAGTGAAATAAGTTTAGCTTCTCTCCCTGTCTTTTAAGTTTCCAAAACCAAATCCGATAAAGCCATTAGGAGTAATCTGTCATGACTGTCAGAAAAATTACTGGTTCTAGAATGTATTGCTTGTCTGTTTGCTTCATCCTTCTTATAAAAACCCCATTTCTTCCAAGCATTTCTCTTCTCTAAGCAGTAAAGCATTTCTCTAAAGAGGTTTATAGCTCTAACATTCTTTGGTGGCATGACAAGGCTTGCTTTAGTGATGTGCATTTGACATAATGCACAGGAATGAGAGGACTTTTGAGAGAGGATTTTATTTAGGACAGAGACAATAGTCTTTTACTTTTACTTAGGATGCAAAATCAAGATCAGCTTTGAATTTAGTAAATGCAATATGCTGTCTGATTAAAGACTTGAACAAAGTACATCCCTAGTGATGTTTTGGGTCTCTTAATAAACAAAAAGTAAGAGAGCAATCAGATTTGGGTGAATTAGAACATGAGGATTCTTGGACTCAACATTTCTTGCTTCTTGGGGTTAATCAGATGCTATACAAAACAATGAAAAGCATTGACTATGGTGTGTGGTACGGAATGAACATTTATTAAGTCCTGATTTTCCTTCCTAATTATTCCAAATGAGCATTGTCTTAATATCTGACAAGAGCTCCCAGAGTATGTGAAGGAATAAAAGGCCTAAGGATTTGTAATGCAGACACACAGGAAAGAAAAACACATTCTGTATGAGTTTTACTTCTTTCTTCCAGGGACAGTATAACTCTAGTTTCGAAGAGTGACTCTTTATTAACTATAAAGTGGAAGGGTAAGAGAGGAAATAAAACAAACCACACAAAGTCTCCAAAGGAGGCAATAAAAATAGAAAGGGTGTACTGGCCAAGAAGAATGACAATTCCAGGAAATTTATTATATGCAATTACCTGTTCACAGCTCACAAACACTAGTCTGAGAGCATCTCCATTTATTCCCTTGTCCTAATGTCAGAACTGTAATTTTCACTTGTCTCCTTGCCTTCTTTCATGAATGACCCTGTTTGCCCAGTTGTTGACTTTCTTCTCCTTGTCGTTCCATTAATGGCATTCTGTGGACATCTTGACAGAGGAACCTGGCGTGACTGGAAGGCAAGTAGATTCACTGTGATTTCCAGTATCTCTTAGCAATTTTCACCTCAACCTTCTGGTGACATGACCAGTGAGGGTCAACTCTGATTGCCTAGCTGTATTGGAGGCACATAAATTTCTGGATTTTTGCCCTGGTGTCATTACTGAAATTGGATAACTAATCCACACAGAAGATAGACCAGTTATTTTCTATAAACAAAGATGTATTATTTGAGAGACTCTATTCCATTGATAATTAACTGTTAGTATGAACTTTTAATACTGATTTTCCTTTTGTGTTCCAACTTAGTATAGCTTTTGAAAAAAATTGATTCACAGTGATGTACTGATGAGATTACAATGAACAGAACTCACCTGATTCTAAACAATGGGATATTCTGTAATTTTTTTTCTATTTATGAAAAAGTTAAATCTACTGCCCCATTCTTGATCTTGTAGACTGAAAACTGAACCTGGGAGACTCTCAAACAGTAAAATTTAAATCTATTCAGTGACAAAGACCTTCCAGACAGATTCTTGGGTCTGATTCCTCAGTATTTTCTGAGGGAAACACTTTGAGAATTCTATTATAATGACACCGAGGAAATTTCTTGTTGAACATGACCAGGTATATTTGAACACTTCTGTCTAGTTCAAGATTGAATTCAGTGGATGAATTTCATCTTGAGAAAGATGTCAGGTATTAGGAATATAGCTCAGTAGTAGAGAGCTTGTCTGAAATACATAGGTTCTCATGTTTGATGCCAATCACTGGAAAAATATCTGTGATAATGTTTGAATTTTTGACCAAATAATTTCACATTTTATTTATTTCCATTATTTGAATTATATTTATATCTTGTATATATGAAAGATATGGAGGAACTATAAATGACTAAATGGAGTCCAGGGGACTGCTTACAAAATAGGTTCTCTGCTTATACCATTTGTTTGACTGAGGTAGAATTCAGATCATTAGGGTGGGCAGCACATACCTTAACATCATGAGCCATTCTTCTGGTCCCCATCTGAAGAATTTTAGGATTACCTTGTCTGCAACAGCAATTCAGTACACATTCTTATATTTTTGGTTGTGAGCCTAGCCTTTAACTGCTGAGCCATCTCTCTAGCCCTCAGTACACATTCTAATACTTTCTTTGGCCATGTAAAAATAAACCATTTTGAAATTTGTATTCAAACAGTTATAAATGCAATCCCCTGGATCATTAGGCTATTAGTTCAATAAATAAGACTTACAACATAAACAATATCTCTATTGCAGGATCATGAAGTCTAGCTCTGTAGGGAGCCGGCATTCGCCATGGCAAGATGGCGCCTACTTCCGATGTCGAATAAACAACTGTTTGCGCATGTGCATAGAGAACTGTTTGCGCATGTGTGTAGAGAACTGTTTGCGCATGTGCGTAGAGTGAAAAGACACCATGTCACGGCCCATTCTGGGGCGTCACATAGGGTAATGAGCGAACAGCCAATCATGGGCAGACACGACGCACTGTGGTGTATATAAGCAGTGTGGATTAATGGCTCGGTCTTTTTCCCTCTGAGAGAGGGCAGTAAACGTGTCGCTGCAGAAGGAACCTAGTGTGTCCGCGTGTCTTCTTCCCAGCGAGACGACTGCGCGGGCTACAGCTGGTGCCGAGAAACCCGGGACGCCAGGAGAACCTTACAACAGCTGGTAGGTTTCAGAACTGCAGGACAGAGTGAGCTCTGAGAGGCATGCTGCTTGATTTTAATTCCTCTGACCCTTTCTCAGGGTTAGAAAGCGCAGCCAAAGCCACGGTAATCGTGCTAATGGCACTTGTTATACATTCTTGCCTGAAGGATAAGAAATGCCCCGCCTCTGTGGCCTCGGGGGCACTTGAGGAGATACAAGATAGCATGTCAGAAACAGAG
>NW_022196905.1:237211533-237216235 GCF_008632895.1 Mastomys coucha
GACTTGCTACATTTGGCCTTCCCTTTTAACTAAAACAAAAGGGGGAGATGTAGGGAGCCAGCATTCGCTATGGCAAGATGGCGCCTACTTCCGCTGTTGAATAAACAACTGTTTGCACATGTGCATAGAGAACTGTTTGCGCATGTGCATAGAGAACTGTTTGCCCATGTGCGTAGAGTGAAAAGACGCCATGTCATCGCCCATTCTGGGGCGTCACATAGGGTAATGAGCGAACAGCCAATCATGGGCAGACACGACGCACTGTGGTGTATGTAAGCAGTGCGGATTAATGGCTCAGTCTCTTTTTCCCTCTGAGAGAGGGCAGTAAACGTGTCGCTGCAGAAGGAACCTAGTGTGTCCGCGTGTCTTCTTCCCAGCGAGAGGACTGTGCGGGCTACATAGCTCTATTAAAATTTAAGGAATAATTGGTTTAATGAAACTAACATTCAAATGTGTGTCAAATTTATGTTACAGGAGAAAAAGTCCCTTAAGTTAAAGCTTAAAGTACTTGAAAGATCAACTAAGGACCCTGTGAAAGAGGAAATAGGAAAA
Source organism: Mastomys coucha (assembly GCF_008632895.1). Classification (NCBI taxonomy): domain Eukaryota; kingdom Metazoa; phylum Chordata; class Mammalia; order Rodentia; family Muridae; genus Mastomys; species Mastomys coucha. The sequence continues at coordinate 237,212,086 of NW_022196905.1, forward strand.
GATGGTAAGAGCCAGAGGGAGAAAGGACACCAAAGATACAAGGCCTTTTAAACACATAGAGACTGCTGAGACTGTGGCAGCACGGGTAGGATCTGCAAAGGTTTGGGTGTAGTGGAGGTCCCACCACTAAAAGTTTGAGAGTGAAAATGGAGACAACTCCCAAATTTCTCAGCTATCCCCAATTCATATCTGGGGGTGGTGGTGAGACAGGGTTTCTCTGTGTCCTCAAACTCATTTTGTAGACCTGGCTGGGTTAAACTTCCAGAGATCTGCCTGCCTCTGCATCCCAAGTACTGGGTAAGACCATATATCATCTTGCCTGCTATCACCAATTGATATCTACACACAAACTGAAAATTAGACTCCAGTGGAGTCTCATGAAGTATACATGCCACGCTATATAATTTACTATCTCATATATTACATCCAGAATGAAGTTTTTCATCCCTTTTCTCCTCCTTGTCCAACATGCTCTAATTCTCTCACCCAAGTCTGCTCCTCCTTCATTTCCCTTCAGAAAAGAGCAGGTCTATCAGGAATATCAACCAAACATGGCATATCAAGTTACAATATGACTAGGCATCTCCCTTCATTTTAAGGCTGGATGAAACAACTCAGTCTGACTAATATGATTCCAAAATCAGGCTAAAACAGAGGCGACACCACCACATTTAAGCTATTAAGTGGCCAACACAAATCAATGGCATTGAAGTTACTTTTGTTTCATAATGCTTTGTCAGGGTTTTAACTTTCATCAGTCTATCTATGTGTTTGTGTATCTATGTATTTACCTATCATCCATCATCTCTTTATGTCTATCTCTCGATCTATCTCTATGTATCTATCTATTTATCTATCTATCTATCTATCTATCTATCACCTACCTATTTACTTATTATGTGTCAGGTTCTTTGAGTAAATGGTATGTTTTTTGATTTTGTGCTTTTTAATTTTTTTCTTTGTGTGTGAATGAGTGTGTCTCTGTGTTTATATGTGTTTCCTAATTTTTCACTCCTTTTCTGCTTGTTTGTTTTCTCCTATTCTGGTTTGTATTAATTTAATTTGATCATTTAATTTAATTATTATTACATTTTTCTTTTTATATGCCTCTTTGAATCCTAATGAGAGAGAGAGAGAGAGAGAGAGAGAGAGAGAGAGAAACAAAAATAGGTAGGTGTGACTGAAGAAGTGGGAAGGTTCTGAGGAGACTTATTGGTGAGGTAAAAATAATCAAAATATATTATATTAAAATAAACTAATTTAAATCTAAAAAGAAACTTGATGAAACAATAGGGAAAGATGAAAGTAAACATGAAATCATTTTATTAGAATGAATTTATGAGAGAAAATATATAACTGAAAGATATGCCTCTAAACCCTATGTTGTCAGAAAATTAAATCAGCAAAATCTAAATGGAGCTACTCCTTTATCTGTTAAATATTTACAAATGGGTGCATGTGCTCTACTAAGAAAATCAACTTGAAAGCAAAATGATTGTGAATTGTCTTCTGAGATCTTACCTGGTTTATTGATTGAAGTATGTGAGCCATTTTAAATTGCATGTAACATACAAATTACTAGTTAGTCTTTTGGTAGAATCAATTTGAGATAATTTGCTGATGTATAATTTACATAGAGTGAAATAAAGTTTGAGTTTGATACATAAATTTAATTGTGAAACATGAAAGTTTTAGTTACAATAGTATCCCCAAATTTTCCCTTTGAAGTCATTAGTCTTATCCCCCTATCCCCGCACTTTTCTGTACTCAACTTTTTGTTGTTGCTGTTGTTTCTGTATTCTGAGTTTATTTCTTTGTAGGATGCCATCTGTGGTGGTTTGTGGTGGTATGCTTTCCCTAGAGAGAGGCACTGTTTGGGGGTGTGGCCTTGTTGAAGTAGGTAAGGCCTTGTTGGAGGAAGCATGTCACTGAGGCCATAGGCTTTAAGACATTCATCCTAGCTCCCTGGAAATCAGTCTTCTCCTAGAGGCCTTCAGATAAAGATGTAGAACTTTCAGCTCCTCCTGTACCATGCCTGCCTGACAACTGCCAGGCTTCTGCCATGATGATAATGGACTGAACCTCTGAACCTGTAAACCAGCTCCAATTAAATATTGTCCTTGAAAGAGCTGCCTTGGCAATGGTGTCTGTAAAAACCCATAATTATGGCACCATCCTTAAAAGTTTATTTTAATTTTTAGAGTTCAGTACAATAGAGTTGAGATTTCTCTCTACTCTAGTTAATTCTTTCTTATGTACTTAGGTGATTTGAAATTGAAGCACTTGGACTGTAATCACAGCTAGATATTTTTTTTTTTTCACAGCTAGATATTTACATTGGAAGTCTGCATGAACAGTGGCTTCCATTGTGCTTGAGTAAGTGGCTAAGAGCAGAACAGAATGCCATATAATAAGTTGCTCTAATGATTCATTTCATATGAATATAGCTCAGATATAAACTATGGTACTCACATTTATAGTGTGAATTCATCAGATATTTTCTATGAAAGGGAAATTGTCTAGTATGAATGAAGAGGTCACATGTTCAAGTCACAAAACTGGGTGGGAGAAAAGATTTCTTTTTTTTTTAAGATTTATATCTTTATTTTATGTATATGAGTATATATTGTAGCTGTACAGATAGTTGTGAGCCTTCATCTGGTTGTTGGGAATTGACTTATAGGACCTCGGCTCACTCTGGTCAGCCCTACTCGCTCTGCTCAGCCCACTAGGTCCAGTTGGCCGTACTTCCTCTGGTAGTCCCTGCTCGCTCTGGTCCAAAGATTTATTTATTATATTATAAATAAGTACACTGTAGCTGTCTTCAGACACACCAGAAGAGGGCATCAGATCTCATTCCAGGTGGTTGTAAGCCACCAGGTGGTAGCTGGGATTTGAACTCAAGACCTTCAGAAGAGCAGTCAGTGCTCCTACCACTGAGCCATCTCACCAGTCCAAAAAAAGATTCTGAGTGATCATTTCAACTGTTCTGATAAATTGAAGAAGTTCCCATTTTATTCTTTTATATTATATTTACATTTTTTGTAGACATTGAGTGCAGAAGATTTCACTCCATAATATGGATGAACCTCAACCAATAAATTAAAGTTGTGAATAAAATGAAAAAATGACATGACCACATTAAATAAGAGGATATTCTATGTAGTGAGTCTTTGATGTTAATTTCATCACCTGCTTCTTTCTGGGTTTAGAATGACCTTGTGTGCTTCTTTGACATAGACGAATATCTTTAAATAAACAATTTTAACTATAGAAACACATTCTTGTCTTAATATTTTCTGATGAACCATGAATAATATTGTTGTTTACACTATATTGTCTCCATACCTACAATGTGGAAGAATTCCAATTGTCCTAGCTATTATCAGTTTATTTTGTACCTATTTCATAATTGGAAAAATATGTAAATGGCATTATCACTATTGTTTTGATGATTTTTTTTTTTTTTTTTTTTTTTTTTTTTTTTTTTTGGTTTTTCTAGACAGGGTTTCTCTGTGTAGCCCTGGCTGTCCTGGAACTCACTCTGTAGACCAGGCTAACCTTGAACTCAGAAATCTACCTGCCTCTGATTCCCAACTGCTCAGATTAAAGGTATGCGCCACCACTGCCCACCTGTCTTGATGATTCTAAAGAAGCAGAAAATTATGTGATCATCAGCTGATAAGTATTAAATAAAACATAATGATCTTTAACTTTTATATCATGTTGTACTTTATCAAGTCTATTTACTGTGATACCACAGCCATTCATTTATGTCAGTGATATCCTAGATCTTTTTTCTGTATCTTCTTAAAATACTCAAAGGTACTCAAAGTATTTTAGGATAAGAATCTGTTCAATTTTATCAACTGAACAACTGTGTTAGATAAAATGGTTATTCTTGATATGTATATGTATTCATGGGAGATTATGGACAACACTATCATAAGCAAAGTTGAGATAATAACTACAAGAAGTGGAATCTAAACGTTACCCCTTTCTCTCCAAAGTCTGCAGCTTGCATTCTTAGCAATGAGCCTTACTCTTTGGTCAGATTTGTAAAGACTCAGATATTATTTTAGTTTTTATTTTATTTTTTTTAGATATTTTCTTTATTTACATGTAAATTTCTCCATTCCCAGTTTCCCCT
>NW_022196905.1:237217071-237348135 GCF_008632895.1 Mastomys coucha
TGTCTTTTTTCCACTGGGTGGTTTCAGCTCCTTTGTCAAAGATTAAGTGACCATAGGTGCGTGGGTTACAGAAGACTCAGATTTTAGTAACATCAAATCAGTTCTCAGAGCAATGATGTCTAGAAAGATGCCTTTTGCTCCTAAAAATAAAAAGGACACAAACTCTGTCTTGAAGTATTAAGAGTGAGCTGGGCGGTGGTGGCACACGCCTTTAATCCCAGCACTTGGGTGGCAGAGGCAGGTGAATTTCTGAGTTCGAGGCCAGTCTGGTCTACATAGTGAGTTTCTGTACAGCCAGGGCTATACAGAGAAACCCTGTCTTGATAAACAAAACAAAAAAACAAAAAACAAAACAAAAAAAACAAAAAACAAAAACAAAAAAAAAATAAAGAGTAGATTAGAATGCAGGGATGTTTACAGAACAGAAATCAAGATGGTTAGTTAAGACAAGTTTCAATTATTTTGTGGAAAGTTAAATGTTTACAATTATTTCTCCAGAGGCAAAAAAAATATGAATCAACCCTTCCACTGCATTAAGGGTTTAGGTACTGTACTATGTAAGTAATAGAAGATAGGACCTGGATATGTTATCTTGAATTAATGCAGCTTTATAGATAGGCTGAGCCCCAATACTTGTTTAGATTATTGAAAATTAAATATTCGTAGTTTGATTCTTTATTATAGACTACTTCAGTGAACTAGCCAAAAAGAGGGCATTTATTTGGGTTAAAAATGCCCATATCTCAGTCCCTGTATTCAGCTGCAACAAAATAACACAGAGTAGGTTTTTTAGAAAGAACAGATTTTTTTTCCCTACCATTCTGGAAACTAGGACTTTGAATAAATAAAGGTATTTCCAGGTTTAGTTGCCTACTGGGAGTCATTTTTCTGATTTCAATATGAACATTGACTACTCTGAAAGAGAGAGAGGGTACATCACCATGTGGCAAAGGCAGTAGGGTAGTAGGGGAGAATTCCTTTCATGTGTGACAATGAAAGGGGCAGTTTTTATTGCCCCCATCACTTCTCAAGGGTTATTCAGGTTCAAATATGACACTGGTCATTAAACTTCAGTAACTCCATCATAGGGTAGGTAAATTCAAAGCACAATGGCCCTATTGATCCTCTGCGAAGGAATCAACATGACTAAGAGATTTTAGTTTTGCCCAGATAGAGAGGCTGTGCTACACAAGGCAACAGAACTGACAGACACATTTCCAGTGAGTATACCACCAACCCCATGGTTCTGACATTAGTGATCATCCTCCAATAAGTTACTATGTCCTAAAACTTGGAAAAATTGATACTTTTTCTGTTATTCAAAAGCTTTACCACCTTTAAATTTTGGCAACATTTTTTCTAGTGGCTTAATCTTAATATGAATAGTCATAAGCATTTTATGTTTTAATATAAATGAATATATCTCAACCTTTCATCATTGAACTTTTGGGAAAGAAAATTATTTGTGGAGTACCATGTGCTTTTTACTATGCTCATATTTCTAAGTCATGCCTAACTTCCAAATTTTACTTCAACTGCCTTTTCAATTTTATGTGGTTAGACTTGTGCTTAATTGTGAAAACTGAACAAAGCACTCTCTACTTCTTAAAGATCTTTGAATTCATGATCCAAAAGAAGAAACAAAAATCTGAAATGCTTTAGTGAGATGCCAACTTTAAATATCTTTTTCAACACAAAAAGGTATTATGCAGGACTGGATGGATGTTAGTAAATAGTGTTAGCAAATGTGACTGCATGTGGGTGAGTCGAGAGCACATGTAGGTATATAACAATTGAGTGTGATTTTGTTTCAAAAGTGGATGCTAAGATATATAAATCATTTAATATCCAACTTAGTTGTGTGATTGTGTATGGCTTCTTAAGTATTAAGCTTTCAGTATTTTATATTTTAAAACATAATTAAAATATTTATGGAAACTATATGGTAGACATGAAAATGAAATGTAATATAAAGTAGACAGGAACATGAAAATTTATAAAAATATATAAACCTTTCTATATATGTATATAATATATATCATGTATTTTATTATATATTTAAAAATAATTGAAATTTTTATGCAAACTACATACATATACATATCTTTTCATTATATATATGTGTATGTATATATGTATATATATATATATATATATATATATATGAAAGAATAATAGAGAGAAATCACAGATGAAGTAAGAGATACAGAAACAGAGAGAAAAATATTCCACTACATTAAAGATTGTTCCTTAAATCTCCCTCAGATATTAGTGTATTAGAGGCATTTTTATGATGCAGGACCTTATATGGTTTTTTTAGGTCTTTATGGAAGTCCAAGATGGATTGTGGGAACATGCTTATTTCTCTATTCCATCCTTCATTTTTGAGGTAAGCCATCTTCCTCTACCACCATACACTCCTACCTAACAATGGGCCAAAACTCTTTATTCACAAACTGAAGATTGCTCATGGGCCTAATGAGCAACTTTCTTCACAAATTGATTATCTTAGGTGTCTTGCTTTTGTGATTGAAATCTTCTGGTATATTGTAATATTCCAAATATACATTTCATTGTCAAACTTCAGAAATCAAAGGAGGTATTTTTCCAGCTCCAACAGAGTGATGAACCATTCACAACTGAATACGTTCTCCCACATAATACATAGAGCAAATAACATCAGTTGATACTCCTGGCAAGAAGAAGATACATTGGAATGGCTTCCAACCAAGATGCTATAGTCATGAGACCTTTGCACAGCCCTTCAGGGCTTAGTTCTGTTTAGTTTTGCTTATCTGAGAAAGGTTTTAAAAGATAAAGTAACACATTTTCTATTCAATGCTACCCTGTTCTTTCTCCTAAATGAATCTGAGGCTTTTAAGTGGCTCTGTGTGTACTGTGGAGTGAGGGAGACTAGGAGACTCGTGTGCCTATGTCAAAGATGTTCTTACAAAGTATGTGCATGAAAATTAGTTGAATTAGCTGAGCCTATTTGTTTTTGGTTTTTTTTTTTTTTTTTTTTTTTTGGTTTTTCGAGACAGGGTTTCTCTGTGTAGCCCTGGCTGTCCTGGAACTCACTCTGTAGAACAGGCTGGCCTCGAACTCAGAAATCCGCCTGCCTCTGCCTCTGCTTCCTAAGTGCTGGGATTAAAGGTGTGCGCCACCACCACTCAGGTAGTTGAGCCTTTTTGATTGGTATTTCAATAATAATATCAATGGCATAAGAACACATTGTAATTTACTATCAAAGCCATTTCCTCTGATTTAGTCATTTAATAAGGCAACTTTCACTGTAGATAAATTTATGCCTAGCAAGCTGTTCATACAAATTTCAATAAAATTGACTGGAAAATAATCTAACACAACATAAGAAATTATCTATGATACTTGGTAGATATTAGTAAAGTCCACAGAATAGCAATATGAAATTAGATATCAAGTATTTAAATATGTCTAAGTAAAAAGATTATCAAATCTTTTTCAAGAAATTTCTATTAATACAGAAAAAAATGTTACATATACCTTGGGAAAAATTAGCTTCATAATGTAGTTACAAAAATAAAATAATCATCTCTTGTTAGGCTTTATGATTAAATAAGTTTTGCCAAGTTTTGCTAACAAAATATGACTGACACATATAGATTGTATTTATGATTATATATTATATATCTACCTTAATATTATTTATATAATTGTTGAGGAATTCATGGTAAAATGTTATCAAATGAATTTATAATATTCAGCTATGTAGGAACAAAACAAGGCAGAAAAGACTGAACGACTCTGGTTCTTGTAAATGTGGTAGAAAGTATGTATCTATGTATTTTATAATTAAGACAATTATAACAATCTATTCAACAAGAATTATAAGGTCATAGGTCAGGTTTTAAAAAATCAGTAGAAACGTGGATTCATACTTATCAAATTCAATGTAAACAGGCATGCTTACGGATTGTCAAGAAAGTAGTGGAACCACATTTGATGACTGACAGTCTTGCTAGATTTTAGAATGAAGAGGAAGTGTTTCAGGAGATTAAAGCTACCTAGACTTGGTGAATAAACATCTATAACTCCAGCCACTGAGGTGGGAACAAGAAAATCAGGACTCTGATGTTGACCTGAGTTAATATAATCATCTCGAGAAATCATGAGCTTGTGTTCTAGCTAGTGACAGTTTGCCCCGTGTGAGCTTGACCTTGGAGTCTGTGTCCATCACCTTCAAGTTACCAGTAAAGAAACTGAGTTGGGGAAAGGCTTGCCCATTGCCAGAGTTCTTTAAGAGCATCAGTGGTTGGAAAATACCATTTCCCCTGTTATTTGTGATCAATCTTAGCACACTATAAGAAAATATCCCTTCATGTTTATCATTCAGCAACTTGACCATTGAGGTTTTGATTACTGTTATTGTCATTACTTAGCGAGAGGTTCCTACTAAAGCAAGAGAAGGACACCCAGCTAGACCAAAAGTCTTAGTTACAGCAGACTTTATGACTTCCACCCTATCTCTACATTAGGAAACATATTTGTAATTTATAAATATCACAGTGAATAGGCTCTATGACTCAGTGCTCGTGCAGAGAGAGTTGTTACAGATATCAGTTTTACAGTTACAGTGCATCCCTAATGCTTGTGTTTCCCAGACACAATGTACACAACACATCATTAGCTTGTGAATGATGAGATCCACTTTAGGAAAGACTTACTAGAACCCTTTGTATAGAAGTAGGCCTTCAAGTGCCACAGAAAGGTTTTAAATGGGGTTTGAAGTTGCCAAATTACAGCCTTTCAAACGAATCAAAGACAAGGTCTCATAGTTCTCTTCTAAGAACATGGTCTGAAGCTATTTGGTGAGAGAGAGGGAAGAACAAAGAACCACTACCTTCGATATGAGTTATTAAATGGGAAATGACACCAGTACATAACAACATCTGAATAAACAAACTCATCTCTGCTCTTGCCTTGTTGTAGTTCGTTTTATTATTTTTTTATTTTTTCCAGAAAACACACAAAAGGCTCTCATTTCAAGGAAGTTGAAAGAATGCCCTGTGTCTTTGGTTGCTCTGGCCTTTGTTCCCTGGACAATCAAAGATAGAATTTTTTTATAGGTTTTTTTTTCATTTCTTTTCTTTTTATGTTCCTGAATGTTAAACTTTCTTTCTCTACATTAACTACTGAAAATTCAAATGTAGGAAAACATTCCCAAGGAAATCTCTTTTGTTCTTGTAAATTTAATTATAGATACCAAGTGTCTGTTCCAATTGTTTAAAAATACAGGCAAACTCTTCTAGCCAAGAAATGGGCAGCTTGTTTCCCTGACTCCTGCGTGGTAACTGGATCATGAATGTGAGCAAACACACATGAGGAGGTGAGTGTGCTTTTTCAGGCCATGCCTTTGCTAAAACACACCACTCTTTGCAGCCTTCTTATGGCCTTGCCTCTCTCCTGGGGAATTTCTCAGACCCACTTAACTATATGACAAGAAGTTCATTTCAGAGATCCATGAGGAAGGGCAACAGATATCATGTCTTGCTTCATCCAGATTTATCACTTATTTTCTAAAATTATAACTTACCTCACTTTGTCCAGAGTTATCTTGTGGTCCTCTTCCTTGATCTCATATTTTAACCCAATAATACAATGCTTTAATTTGCCTCTCATTGTTGAGGGGCATTTGTGCTTTTAGAATATTTCTTTTACTGTAAAAATTATATAAGATACCATATTCTAACTATTTAAAAAAGCATATTTCAGTGTTATTTTATATGTCCTCAGTGCTATGCCATCATCAGTAACAACCATCTTTAGGCACATTTCATTTAATGGGAATAAAATTCTGCATCTATTAAAACTTCTCTATCCTTCTCTTTGGATCCCTCGATCCTTCAGCCCTTGGCAGCCAAATTCTCATTTCTATGTTTATAATCTTGGCTATCTTGCAAACTTCGTATACATGGAAACACAATACTCCTCTTTTAGTAACTGGCTCACCTCATTTAGCATATTTCTGTTGTAGTGAGAAATTTTCTTTAAAGGAAGTGAGAAATCCATTTATGGTATGTGTATACCATTTTGTTTTTATCCCAGGTGTGGCATATGAGGCTGCTTCAGATTGTACACAGCTACTCACTATAATTGTGTTCTGTTCTAGGAAGGATATTATTCTTGCCAGCTGCAGATGGTTTATGTTTGGAATTCTGGAAACTCTAGAGAGAGTATAAATGTGTAAGACCTACAAGTGCCTGTGACAGCTCTTGCTGCTCTGGCCACTGCTTTTGTTATTGCTGTATCACTGTACTGCTATATTGCTGCTTTTCTGGCTTGTGGATTGTTTCTGGTTTGTTGGTTGTTAGTTTTCTGGTTTGCTGGCTTGCTGGCTTGCTGGCTTGCTGGTTTGTTGGTTCATTGGTTGTTTGGTGGATTGCTGTTTAGAGAGATCCTGATGATAGAGAGTGTGTGTGCCCCCCAAGGAACTTGATAACCCTAGTCATCAGAAAGTAGTCTAAAGAGGTCTATGTTCCCTTTCCCCTCTATCCTTCCTTCTCCTCTACCTAATATTGAGGGGTTTGGAAGGGAATGAGGCAGAATAAGTGATGAAAGGGTGGTAGATAATAGAATGCAATAAAGTAGTCCCCCAAATGGTGCCAATAAATAGTGCTCAGACATACAGCTAAGCAGAATGAGAAACTTGGTTTCTAATGCTATAGAGGAGGTGGTCGAATATGAAAGAAAGAATAAACTGTTTCAGGAGGACAGCAAAAGATTTATTGCTGCTACTGCAGCCAGGCTTTGCTCCCAAAGGTGATTTTCTTCTTCTTCTTCTTCTTCTTCTTCTTCTTCTTCTTCTTCTTCTTCTTCTTCTTCTTCTTCTTCTTCTTCTTCTTCTTCTTCTTCGTCTTCTTCTTCTTCTTCTTCTTCTTCTTCTTCTTCTTCTTCTTCTTCTTCTTCTTCTTCTTCCTCCTCCTCCTCCTCCTCCTCCTCCTCCTCCTCCTCCTTCTCCTCCACTCCTCCTCCTCCCCTTCCTCCTGCTCTTCCCCTTCCTCCTCCTTCATCTTCTTTCTGTACTTCATTCAAAAAAGGTTGGGAGAAGGTTTGAACAATTGGAAAAGTTGCAAGTGAATATGAAGGGTTCCTGAGAATCAATCAATCAATCAAACAAACAAACAAACAAACAAATTGGATGAAATAGGAAAGCCAGAATTGGGTACTCCATTCTCTCATTATTAAAATCCCAAGTGCTGGGATTAAAAGGGTTGCAGAATAAATGGAGAGGTTATTGGTAAAAGTTGAAGGCTTGGGAAGTGAATATCACTGGAAAAGAGAACAAAAGGGTTCAGATGTTGTTACTGAGAGTCAGTGCTTTTGGCAGGATGAAAGAGGAAATCATACTGGACTAGAAGACGGATTGCCACCTCACCCTGCACCACAGGGGGATATGGTTTCAATTCCCTGCAGGCCCTGGGTAGGGCTGAGAGTTGGGAGTAGAAGAAGCTTATATAGCATGGCAGGGTTAAAGAGAAAGGACTATTCTTGAGCCAAATGTGCCACCAGAGGAGTGCTTAGGATTTTCTCAATAATTTTGTAGCCCAGGCCTGCTAATGATGTTGATCAGGAATATCTTGAGATAAAAAGGCTTCCAATAGAAATGGTAGATCAGAGGTGTTTTAAAGAGGCTATTATTTCCTACAGAATTCATTCCTGTTATGTTAAACAAATATTAAATATTAGGTAACTGGGCTACCCAAAATGGAGTTATCATCCCAAGACTGGAATGGTTTGGTAATATCTACCCTACGGGCCAGTCATCAGTTACAATGGTTAATCAGTTGGAGGGAAGAAGCATGAATTCTGAACAAGGGGAATAACTTTTGTTGAAGATTTATTGCTTGGTGAAGAGAGGTGTTCTGATCTACAAGAACAAATTTGATCTAATGATGCCATTGTAGAACAGTGTTGCTTGGTGACTTTAACAACTTGGGGCAGGATTGACGAGCCCTGTAAAGATCTACCTCATTTAATAACACAAGGTTCTGGAGAAGCTGTAACAGATTATTTTCAGAGATTTGTTTCAGTGGTAAACAAAGCCATATCAGATCAGGATGCCACACAGGTATTAAGAAAGACCTTGGCATTTGAGAATTTGAATAGTGAATATAAGAGTTACTAGACTGTTAAATGTAAAGGTAGCACCAATGGATGAGTGTGGATAAGGGAAAAACTGATATTGTCTCTCTGGAGCACTATACCAATATCTTTGAACAAGCTCTAGCCAGAGGTTTCAGATGTCAAAATGCCTGGTGCATTAATTATGGTGAAATTTGGCAATTTAAAAAGAACATGTGAAGCTGAAAACATCAGAGATCAAGATCTCTGATTCAGTCACTGTGAAAAAATATCATACTTTCTGAGTCAGATCTCAAAATGGCCAGTGAATTAACTCTTAGGAATATAGTACATTCTGCTGGTTCTGCTGTCTATGCAATCAAGCAGTTTCTGGCAGCAATGGGTTCTTGGAAGGAATACCTAGGCTTCCCATGGTTTTTAGACACTGTGGTAAGGAATGTCATTGAACTAATGAGTGCAGGTCCAGAGAGACATACAAGGTAATCTTGCCATCAGGACATGTCTTTGGGGCCCTTGCTCTGCAGCAAAATGTAAGACCCATTCCTACAAAAGCAGTTGAGAGTTACCAGGCTATTAAAAACAAAAACAAATAACAACCAAAAAACCAAAACCAAAGCAGCAACAACAACCACTGTCGTTCCAAAGGAGGGGGTTGGGGGTTGGAGGGCTGGGCTGAAGCCTGCCTGAGACTCTCTCTCACCCTGGTGGCAGGGGGCCTGCTGCTGAGGCCCGGGGTTCTCTCTCTACTCCAGGGATGACCTGTTTGCTGCACAGCATGTTAGTTAAAAAAGAGGCAATGTATAAATGAGTTATTTCGTTGTAGGAAGAATAGAATATGCTGGTTGAGTAGAGAGAAGGAATAGGGAGGAAGAAGAGAGAGAGAAAAAGGAGAGGAGGAAAGCAAGAGAAGGGAACAAAGAGCAGAGAGGAGAGAGAGAGCAAGAGAGGGAGAGAAGAATGAGAGAAAGAGGAAGAGGAAGAGAGAGAGTGAGAGAGGGAGCAAACCACCCCCTTTATTGTATGGGGCGTGGCATGTCTGGCTTTTGGTCAGATGACTGGGTGTAATGTCCAACTAGAATTCTGGGAGCTTGAGGCAGTGTCTGCCTGATAGAGCACACATCTCCTGCAGGGGCAGCTGTGAGGAGTTTGGGCTGAAATCTGAGCCAATGGTCTCAGGAACTATTACCGAACGCCTACCGTCCCTTGTGAACAAATTTACTTTGCTTAATGGGTCTCCTGGGTTCTCAGGTGGCCACTCTACTGGACCCAGACTGTCAGAACTGCCCACAGCCTCACAAGCAACAACCCTACTGATCCAAAAAGTGTTTGGTTCATTAATAATGTCTCCAGATAGCCATATATGAATGAGAGGACAAAATATTAGGTTATTGTATCTCTTTGAGAAAGAAAACAGAAGGATTTACTGTGTCTATTTTTAGACGGAAAAAGCATCAACAAGTCACAAAGCATTTTACATTGGTATGTAATATTGTATAGAAACTTAAGGTTATTTTGTTACAACATAAGGTATACATGTTTTGATTATCTTTAAAGATGCATAATTTATATGTGTGTCTTAGTCAGGGTTTCTATTCCTGCACAAACATCATGACCAAGAAGCAAGTTGGGGAGGAAACTATTTATTTAGTTTACTTCCACATTGCTGTTGATCACCAGAGGAAGTCAGGACTGGAACTCAAGCAGGTCAGGAAGCAGGAACTGATGCAGAAGCCATGGAGAAATGTTTCTTACTGGCTTGCTTTCCTGATTTGCTCAGCTTGCTTTCTTATAGAACCCAGGACTACCAGCCCAGGGACACAGAAGCCTGGCCAGTACACATACTAAACCTAGAATCTTCACTCAGTGGGTTCAAATCAATAAATTCAGGCTTGATTTTGTTTTACTTTCCTCCCACTATTATCTTAAACCCTTAATATCCATTTGAACACATATTCCTCAGAGTTCTGCTTGAATAAATTAGCTAACTCACTAAGCTCTTTAGTAGTATAGCATACCTCCTCATCAATTTAACTCTGTGGTGGTTTGAATATTCTTGGTCCAGGGAGTGGCACTATTAGGAGGTATGGCCTTGTTGGAAGAAGTGTATCACTGTAGACTCTCATCCTAGTTCCCTGGAAGCCAGTCTTCTCCTAGCAGCCTTCAGATGAAGATGTAGAACTCTCAGCTCCTCCTTCACCTTACCTGTCTGGTCGCTGCCATGATTCTGCCTTGATGATAATGGACTGAACCTCTGAACCTGTAAACCAGCCCCAGTTAAATGTTGTCTTTATAAGTTACCTTGGTCATGGTGTCTGTATTAATCAGGGTTCTCTAGAGTCACAGAACTTATGGTAGTCTCTATGTAGTAAAGGAATTTATTGATGACTTACAGTCTGTAGTCCAACTCCCAACAATGATCTGCAGAAGCTGTGAATGGAAGTCCAAGGATCTAAGTTGCTCAGTCCCACAAGGCAAGCAGGCAAAGCAGAGTGAGCCTTCCTTCTTCTAATGTCCTTAAATAGGTCTCCAGCAAAAGGTGTGGCCCAGATTAAAGGTGTGTGCCAGATGATCTTGAATTTATAGATCTTCCTATTTTAATCTTCTGGGATTCACAGCCACTATGCCTCAAGGTTTCCATACCATGATTCAGGTCAGAAACTTGTATCTCTCAGCCTCCAGATTAGGGTCACAGGTAAGCCTTCTAATTCTGGATTATAGTTCATTTCAGATATAGTCAAGTTGACAACCAGGAATAGCCACTACAATGTGCAACTCATTTAAAAATTTGATATGAAATTCTAGTCCTTAAAAGCGACTAGTGTAAACTTTCTGTATAATTAGAAATTCAAGTTAATAGTTAGTCACCTAAAAATAATAATACTTGTAGTCATATTAGATACTAGCTTATTTAATTACAGAAATAAGATTTATTTAGCTTCCTATATATGTATACAAAACTTTGATATAAAGATCTAGTCCTTGAAAGCTAATATAAACAGCTTATATTATAATATAATATCTTACATTATAAGATAATTAATAAATGAGTTAGTCACCTATAAATATTCTTACTTTTAGTCTTGTTGGGTTCTTGTTTAGTTAACTACAGAAATGAGCTTGATTTAGCCTCCTGTCTATGTTTTCAAAGTTAAGCAGAAAGCACAGAGCTTGAAACAAAAAAAACTTTTTCCATTTAGAAGTCCTGAGATAGAAACACTTCAGAGATTTGCAGAATATGGCATTTAAGATATTTTAATAATAAAAGCCTTTCTGCCAGAGTGACAGCAGCTCCTGGCAGCACCCCATTCTTCTTCAACTAAGATGATGGACACTAAAGAACCTCCACATGGAACTTGCTTCAAGTGTGGCAAATCTAGTGACTGGGCAAAAATTTGCCCCTTACCTCAACTGTTGGCAATGTCCAAAGCTTGGACAACCTGGCCATTAGGGATTCAATTGATCAAGTTTGCAAAGACAAGGTAGGGCAGTCCCTAAAAATTCCTGTTTCACTGAAAAGTTTGACAGATATTCTGGGCCTCGTGGTCAAAGAGTGTATGTCCCACTGGTACAGAGGAATCTCAGGTGAGAGAGGCTAGCAGTCTCTAGCATTTCTACAGTTTTGGAAGCTGCTTGTGCTGTATTCCCTGTTTACTCAAGTAATATTTATGTTTCTTGAGTCTGATGGGGTTGAAGACTAGCTAGTTATAGTGTTACAGTTTTCCCTTTATCAGATTCAAAAAAGAAAGCTCACATATGAGGTGTAAGCTTACAAAGATAAGAAAGTTTAATTGTTTAGGAACTAAGAATGTTTTAGTGTCTAAAAAAGATATTTTTTGGGTTGATAAATGTAAGTTATGATAAGAAAGTGGTTTAGGTACAGTACTTTGGATTCACCATGTTGGGATAGATGTATAATGCTTACTCTAAGGTTGCTAAATATAAATGGACTGAACAATGTGAGTGTAGTTATCATGTTATAGCTCTCACAATTGTTCTTATTATATATAGTTTTTGATATTGGAGAAAAACAGTTTATGCACTAAAAGTGGGAAATGTAGTGGGAATTTCGGTTTCCTTAAAAACCCAGTCATGTTATGTAACTATGCTTTTGTTTTTACCCCTAATGTGGGATATGGGTCTGTTTCAGGGTGTCCTCAGCTACTAACGTTGATTGTCTTGTGCTCTAGGAGGGGGCATGATTTTTGCCAGCTGCAGATAGATTATATTTGGAATGCTGGAGACTCCTGAGAGGGTACTCATTTGAGAGCCCTGAGATGGCCTGTGGCAGCTGCTGCTTCCCCAGATGATGTCCCTGCTGTTGCTTTGCTATTGCTGTATTGCTAATCAAAGTTATCCTGATGTCAGAGACTGGACTTGCTCCAAGGAACCTTTATGCCCCTAGTAAACAGGAAGTAGTCTGAAGAGGTCTATGTCCGCTTTCCCCTCTAGCCTTCTTCCTCTCATAGTCTGTGTTAGGAGTTGGAAGGATTTAAGGTGGAATAAGGGCTGGAAGGGTAGTAGATAATAGAACTCAATAGAAAAGCCCCCCAAAATATGCCAATGTTGTCCCTAGGTCCACCTGTGTTATAGCACACCTTGAATATTCTCTTCTAAAATTTAACAATGCAAAGTAGTGTGGCTATTGTGGAGAACAGTACAGATGTGTCCCCAATTGTATTTTAAAAGTTAGCATATGAGATAGAAATTTCACCTTCATGGAGAATTGAAAGAATGGAAGCAGAGGCTCAGTGTTTGCATAACCAACTCTACTGGTCACAATAAGCCCTAAAAGCAAACCTAATATGCACAGACAAATGAATAGTTAAGTGCAATGTAGATTTTATATAAAAAATGGAATATATTTATTCTTGTTATTTTGAATGTTCAATCCTTATTTTACCCACAGAGAAATCTCAGGCTCATAAAGTTCAATCCAGGAGATCACCTACTTAATAAGCATCAGAGCTGGGACAGGTAGCTGATGATATTTTGATATGCACTAAAGATGCCAATCAGAGCCCAATTCTTTCATTTTACTAAGCTGCAAGCTACATTTTAAAATTTCATATCATAAACACCCATAACAGTATGTCAGGATTGTAGCTATAGAATACAAATGAAGGAAAATAGAAAGATTTACTTTCACTAAGGATGAAGAGAAAATAGGACGGCTTACACACATTTATTCTTAAGTAAAATAAATATAAAGCTGATAAGGCTGCATTATTCAATTTGATAGAGCTTAAATGAAAATCTTCTTTCACCTAATAATGAATGAAATCATTTGGAAAGCTGTTATCCTTTTGTTGTTCTTGAGTGACTCTGTGCTCCATGTAGGAAAATCTAGCACTGTATACCGAGCATGGAATTTGGATTGCATGTAACATAGGCTGAGCTAAATCATTCACTCATTCTATGTATTGTTACATGTTATTTTGTCACTCAGATATTAATAACCTTTAAATGAGGATGAAGATAATTATTTTCCAAGATTATATAAAGAAATAGAAATCAATATTATCTGCTATATATGCTATATAAAAATTTATACTTTAAAAATGTAAATAGCATGGTATAAAGTACATACCCAATGCATATCAAATATTTGTTCTCTTACAAAATTTCACTTTTGTTCTATCTTCAAATAATGTCTTTTTTTTGCAGTTTATAGTATCACTTTTTGAAATACCTGTCAGTTGTAGTAAATATCACATAAGACTTAAGCTAGCTTTGAAAAGAACAAGAAGGCAATATTATTTTTAAGTTTAATTTTATTAAGAGTGTGTGTGTGCATGAGTACGTATATGTGATGCAGGTACACACAGTATTCTCAGAAATCCTTGATTGCTTGCAGTTCTTTGTATAGGTTTGAGGCTATTTAAGACCTGTTCAACAAGAGGAATATTGTACTGGCTGGTTTTGTATGTCAACTTGACACACTGAGGTTATCACAGAGAAAGGAACCAGTCTTAAGAAAATGCCTCCATGAGATCCAGTTGTAAGGCATTTTCTTAACTAGTGATCAAGGGTGGTAGGTCCCAGCCTTGTGGGTGGTTCCATCCCTGGGCATCCTTGTTTCTATAAGAAATCAAGCTGAACAAGCCAGGGGAAGCAAGCTAGTAAGTAACATACCTCTATGGGCTCTGAATCACCTCTTGCTTCCTGACCTGCTTGAGTTCCAGTCCTCACTTTCTTTGGTGATGAATAGCAGTGTGAAAATGTAAGCTGAATAAATCCTTTCTCCCTAACTTTATTCTTGGTCATGACATTTTGTACAGGAATAGAATTCCTGACTATGACAAATATCATGTGTGGTACTGGAAACCAAGCTAAACATCCAGAGCTGGTAATGCCATGGATCTTGGAGGAGAACCTAAAAGCACCACTTTAGCAAATAAGCATACTGCCTATCTACATCCTAAGTATTTGTTCTTACGTCTTTACAGTCTTTACTCTCAATCAAGGAAATTCATCTGCAACAGATGAAGACCACTACAGAGAACCACAGCTAATCAAAATGCAGAGTTTCTGAGTTCAGTGTTAATGGATGCAATCTCTAACACAACCCTTATACCTACCAAAGGCTAGATAAACTCCAGCAGTTCAGTTTTCCTAAAATCTTTCTATCAGGGGATTAATAACCAGACCTTTGAAGAAAAACAAACAAATCGTGGCATGAAAATACAGGCAGCTTTGAAAAGTTATCCGGCCAACACCATATGTCTACTTAGACACACAACTTTACGCAAAACTCAACAGCAGCTCACTGTGTACTTAGGCAGATTCTCTATCCTAGTTCATATAGCAATGACACACATAAAATGATTTACATTGCAATGAATGGTATCCTGGTTTGTGTGTGCACGTGCGTGTGTGTGTGTGTGTGTGTGTGTGTGTGTGTGTGTGTGTATGTTATTATACTGAGGACCAGCCAGGTCAGATATTAGTTGGTTAGAGTTTGCAGTCAGGAACACCCACATTTTGAGAGACAATGTGATTTGTTTAAAGCTAAACAACCGTGAAATGGCAGAAATGGGTATATATTTATCAATTGTCATCAAACAGTCTTATTATTTTTCGTGTTAACAAATTGGGAGTCTACAATAATACTTAATTTTTCTTTTTTTATTTAAAATCTATTTTATCCCTGATACCAGTCTCTGTGGACCTGTAGGGTGGATTCAAGACAGCAAAACTAATCTCAGATTCTATTCTTTATGTCACAGCCAGCCATTCCTTCTCTAGGAACAGTTGTTAGTCTTTACTGCAGTGATCAAGGATACAATGTGATGTCAAGAAGTTGGCTGCACATTTTAACTAAGTCTGAATCTGTTCCAGGCACAGGATAGGTGTTCATTAGAGAGTTGGTGTGGAGCAAGTGAGCAGTGCTACCACAGGAATGGGTCTGAAGCAACAATGAGGTCGAGGTGTGTCCAAACCCCTGTACTCAAGGCAAGCAAGTTCCTGCAAACCTAAGACCCTGACAAGTTTCACTCAGGCTTGGTGTCTGAATACCCTGAAGGCAGAAGCAGAACCCTGCCACAAGTTGATGCCAAAGGCACCAGTAGACTGTGTCTGTAGTAGAAGATTAATAGATATTAATTCTTACCATTCCTTACATTCCTGCTATAATCCATTCCTAGTGTCTATCTTGTGTTTACTTTTGTACCTTCACAAACAATAATTCATTTCAATTGATGGCTAGCACCAGTTAATTTTTCTGTTGCTATGGCAAACTCCTACATGCTCAGTACTTGCTAAAAGAGATTCTTATAGTTTATAGTTCTAGAACTACAGAAGCATGGCATCAACATATGTGGGCTCCAATGGAGGTCCTGGCTCCTTTCTGTCTCATTGAGTGACATTTTAACAGGATTATGTGAACGCTTACTGCGAGAAAGAAAGCTAGGAAGAAAGGGTATGGGTAGTATTTGGCAGCTTTTCTCTCTTACAACAGTCTACTCTTATAAGAACTAATCGGGATTCCATGATAGCTAGGTTAATTCCATGGGAAGGACAGTTCAGGATTTACCATTTAAGGTTCCACTAAGTCTCACTATGCCCACATTGTAGGCTAAGACTCTAATGCCTGAGGAACTTTTTAGACCATGGCATTTCTCATGGCTTCACCATTGTTTCATTAGGGTGTTATTACCCTTTGCGACAGGCGTTACTTATAAGAAGTCAATACTTTCCTGAAGAGTTCTCGTAATAGAGATAACATTCTTTTTGTTTTTTCCTGGCAAAAACTAAGGCCAGGTAAAAATAAAGATAGCAATTAATAATGAGATTGTTGTATATATTAGGGAACACTATCAGTGAGATACATAACAAGAATCTTGGCCGTGTCTATTACATGTACAAAAATATTTCCCACCTGAAAAAAATATAGTATTGTAACATAAAGAGCTTAGACATAAATTTTATTTTTTAAAAAATGTTCCTTCTAATTTTCACCTTCTTTCTTCATATATATAAATTATATATCTCCTGAGAGGCTCTGCCAGCACCCATCTAATACAGAAGTAGAGGTTCACAGCCATCCATTGAACTGAGCACAGGGTCCCCAATGAAGGAGCTAGAGAAAGGACTCAATGAGCTGAAGGGGTCTGCAGTCCCATAGGAGGAACAATAATATGAACTAACTAGTACCCTCAGAGCTCCCAGGGACTAAACCACCAACCAAAGAGTACACAGGGTGGGGCTCATGGCTCCAGCTGCATATGTATAGCAGAGGATGGCCTAGTCGGTCAACAATGGGAGGATAGTCCCTTCATCTTGTAAAGGTTCTATGCTCCAGTGTAGGGGAATGCCAGGGCCAGTAAGCAGGAGAGGGTGGATTGGTGAGCGGGGGCGGAGGGGAGAGGGCAGGGAGGGAAGAGGATCTTTTTTGGAGGGGAAACCAGGAAATGGTATATCATTTGAAATGTAAATAAAGAAAATATCTAATATCTAATATATATGTAAATATATAATTTTGAGAAAATATTCCAAATATGCTTTTTATTATATTTTTCTTTTTAATTTATTACATGCTTACTTCTTGTATTTCATATTTCACCTTATATTATTATCTGCTTTTATTTTGTTATATTCTTTCTTAGTATAAACATTAATAATATGAACAGATTAGTTACTGCCACTGCATGCTTCCTCCTTACTGATCTAAGCAGATACTCAAAAATGTATTAAGTCCTATGCAGTAAGTGTGGGAGAGAATGCTATCCATCACTCTCTGAAATTAAACCACACTAACATAGATATAGGGGAGGATTTAAAGAGTAGTGATTAGTGAGCTAAGGAAAAAAATGACACATGAATGTTAACTGGTAGATAAAGAAAGATCGGCAGGTAGATGAGGAACTGGAAAGCTAAGAAGGTTTAAAAGATGCCAGGATGAAGTCCCCCAGCAATGTAGTAAACATAGGAATGGCAACTGTGACTGACTTGAAGATGTGTGTCCTGATTAGTAATCAAAAGCAGTGTTTAGCATGTGCTTTAAACATGTTCAAGATGAATGACAATTCTTTCTGATTCAAAAGTCATATGTGGAGAAGGAAAAAATTCTCTCATACAAAATGAAGAAAAAGTAGCAAATTTTGGAAAGAAGTTGAATGAAGCTAAGAAAAATATGATGGTAAAAGTAAATAATGTTAGTTTTGAAATGTCTACTCTGAGTTCTATTATTATTATTATTATTATTATTATTATTATTATTATTTAATTTTATTTTTTTACTTACTCACTTGACATCCCTCTCACTACTGGCCTCCCAGTTACTTCCACTCACAATCCTTGGCTGACCCCACCTCCTCCTCTGAATGGGTGGGAACCCTGGGCTATTCTGCCCCTCCCTGGTACTTCAAGTCTCTGCAAGGCTAAGTGCTTCCTTCCCACTGAACTAGGCATCCTAGATCCAGAGAGGGCATCCTAGATAGTAAAACATATCTCCCATACAGGCAACAGCTTTTGGATAGCCCTTCTTCCAGTCATTCAGGACTCACATGAAGGCCAAGGGGTACACCTGCTACATATGTGCAGGGAGGCCTAAGTTCAGCCTGTGTATGTTCTTTGCTTGATGGTTCAGACTCTAAGAGTTCCAAGGTTCCAGGTTGGGTGACTCTGTTAGTCTTCCTGTGGAGTTCCTATCCCCTTTGGGGCTCACAATCCTTCCTCCTATTCGTCCATAAAAGTCTTCACAAAGACTATTAAAATACAGGAAGAAAATTCAGTGTTTAATTAATTTTAATTTTATTTAATTCTGTTAAAATTCTAGGATATGTCTACATTCATAGTGAAGTTTGGTGTTCTTAGGTATGCTATCCTGAAGACCATGGGTATAGGCCAAATGACACTCATTTTTTTAATTATTTTTTTATTTTTGAGGTTATAATTGCACAATTTCTCCCTTCCTTTTCCACCTCCTTTTATATAGCCCTATTTGTTCTATTTCAAATTCATGGACACTTTCCTACATTAATTTTTGTTTTGTGCATATATGTACATTTATATACATGTGCATATCTCTGAGATCTTAAGCTCAATAGAAAACATTATGTATCTTTCTTATTATTACCATATAAGAACATTTATTATCAAAGCTGGAAAATGAGAAGATTGGGGTAGAAGACAGAAGGTAGATTATTATTATTATTATCTATGTCTGTACAGAAATTACAGCATCTTCACAACACAATCAGTAACATCCATTGATCTATCCAAGGCTGGAGATGTATCAAATGTGGTTGCCAGAATAAATGAGTTCTTGTGGAGGGCTCAGGGGAGGCTGGGGTTTTGTTTCTTTGTTTAGTGTTTGTTGTTGTAGTTATTGTTGTTTTATTTGTCCCTTTAACATTTACTGGGAAGATAATAAAGGAAAGTGAGTTTTCTTTTTTTTTTAATTTTTATCATGCATTTTCTTATAAAAGCATGAATTTCACCATCATGTGGGCTCCTGTCTCCAAATATCCTCACACTCAGGATCACTTCTGAAAGTGACTTTGAGAACACGTGAATATCTGTAGCAAATATTTTCTAAACTTAGAGCTGAATATAAACACAAGTGTCTGGAGAATGTATAGCACAGTTGGTGCAGAAGTGAAAGCATGAGAAGAAAAAATGCAAGCATATTATGTGTAGCAAATTGGAGGCAGTGTACAATGGAAAAGAGAGCCATTAGCATAGACACACTGCAGTGAACTTAGAAAAACAACAAAATAAACAAACAGGTAACACAACAAAACACATAGTAGAAAGGTGAGCATACCTATAAGAGGAAGGATAGCTAGATTTAGCAAGATAAGATCGCTAGTGTGCCATGTTGCAATCCCTAATTTTATCTAATAAACACTTACTTTGAGATTTAACTCCTTTGATATACTGATCCTAGCATAAGCTTGAGCTCGCGATAGTCAAGAGTGATTGAAGGCATACATAGCCCAACCCCCTCCCTCCGTGGTATTTGTGCCTTCAGTTTCACCTCAGACAATGTTAAATTTGCATCCAAGTCTTATATTCACACTGTAATGCTGCAAAAAATAAATAAATAAATAAATAAATAAATAAATAAATAAATGCAACACAAGGATTTATCTGGCAACTGAATTAAGAAAAATTTATAAGTATTTATCCAATAATAATTTTTCAGAAGTGATGAATTAACCAAAGCGTATTTCCTTAAAATTCAGAACAGAGCACAATTTTAGTTTTTGAAACTCTTGGAAGTTCAGCAGCCTAACACAACAAGCAAGATATTATGGCTTTTCTCATAGCTGTGGAATCAATGTGAGTGAGGAGGAGGGGCTGCCAGGAAGCCCTGGCAATGAAGGGTTGAGATCCAAAAAGGTGGTATGTTGAGTTTCAGTTCCTGTTTTAGTGAGCATGGAGAGGTTTTAGGCAGAACACAAACAGCAAAGCCAAATCAGGGTAGCAAATGCTGTTCATTTCTGTACCTAAAAGGCTCTATTTTGCAAGTAATTGAAAGAGTTCGTCAAACAGTAGTCATTATATTGACAATTATGATCATTCCTACAGGGGCAGCATTAAAACTTGAAAATATTGTGGTGTGTTACAGTGTTTTTACTGTCTTGAAATAAATCATCATGACAAATTTAATAATGAGCAAGGGAATAGCTGTTGATTTATTACAAAGGTTCTAGCATTTAAGTAGAGACTCCTGCTTTGGCAATATGTGTATTGTATCCTTGAACAGCTCAAGTAATAATGAGATAAGCCCTTTCTCCTTGACACCAACAAGAATGGATTATCTTCTCTAAGTTAAAGAAATATTATATCACACTATTTTATGAGTTATCTTATTTAGGCATTCCTGTGAGACACTTCTGGTTTACAGCTCTCAGGTAACAGACTGGCTGAGTTATAAGGTAGCACATTTGAGGCAGTTTTACCTTTCAGATGAACTGACACTTTTGATCCAAGTATGATACTCACCTATGTGCCAATATCTCCTAAATGCTGGATATTCCCAATAGAATAGCTTTTCTTTGTCTCCTTCTTTTATTTTATTTATGTATTGGTTGGTTATACTTTTTGGTGGGAGTGTTTATTTATGAACACAATGGAGCCTTCCCTTTCTGAGTCTCTTAAATACACCCTTCATATTTTTAATAACTTTATTTTTAAATATTCAAGTTTAAAATAGACTCCTATAACTCTGTCCCACTAACCCCAAATATTGGCTTAACCAGTGCTGTGCATTTGGTACTGACACAAATAGACAGCAAACAGATATTTTCTGGTGGCCTGATATTTCATTGCTGAGGGCACATTGAGTATTGAAAAAACAACAAAAAAAAAAAGCAAAAAAGCTGTGTTTGCTTTTACTGCTACTTCTATTTGTACATTTTATGGTAATTATCTACTGTTCTATTGTCTCACTGTTTAGATAATATTTAATAAAAGCACAGAATTAACTGTTGTATTTATGTAAACAAAATGTAACATAAGAGTACAATAAAGTATATAGAAATCATGTTCCTACTGTAGGTGAATATAAAGCTATCTAAAGATGTTAAAGGATTTCAACAGGATGAGGAACCTATTGTGCAAGTGTAAGGTCTCTTCCACCTTTAAAAGTGAAATCAGAAAAAAAAAGAAAAAAAGAAAGTGGAATTAGGAAATAAGTCTCAAAATCAGGCACAAACACAGAGATAATATATTTTCCTTGTAACAGAAGACTTATAAATGCATATTGGTATGTTTAACTTTAACATTGTCATTATACACTGACTAGATTTATTTATTTTGTATTATTATTATTAATTTTTCCTTAATGTGAGTGAGCATTTGTTTTCATGCATGACTATATACAACTTACAGTCCAGAAAAAGGCAACAGAACTCCGAGGACTGATATTGCAGACGGTTATGACCTACCATGTGGGTGGTGGGATTTGAACTAAGATCCTCTATAAGAAGAGCTAGTATGCTTAGCTGTGGAACCATTTGTCTAACCCCTTGAAACTTATTTTTTCAATAGATATTTTTATTTATTTATTTATTTATTTATTTATTTATTTATTTATTTTGGTTTTTCAAGACAGGGTTTCTCTGTATAGCCTTGGCTGTCCTAGAACTCACTCTGTAGACCAGGCTGGCCTCGAACTCAGAAATCCGCCTGCCTCTGCCTCCCAAGTGCTGGGATTAAAGGCATGTGCCACCACAACCCAGCTCAATAGATATTTTTAATAGATATTTTCTTTATTTACATTTCTTAGGTTATCCTCTCTCCCAGATTCCTCTCCAAAGGGGGGAAAAAAAAAGAAAAGAAAAAGAAAAAAGAAAATAAAAAAATAAATAAAATAAAACCCTGTTCCCTCCCCTCTCCCCCTGCTCACAAACCCACCCAGTCCTGCTTCCTGGCCCTGGCATTCCACTACACTGGGGCATAGACCCCTCACAGGGCAAAGGGCCTCTCCTGCCCTTGATGACCTACTACTAGGCCATTCTCTGCTATACATATGCTGCTGGAGCCATTAGTCCTACCATGTGTACTCTTTGGTTGGTGGTTTAGTCCCTGGGAGCTCTGAGGGTACTAGGTAGTTCATATTGTTGTTTGTCCTAAGGGGCTGCATGCCCTTGAGTTCCTTGGGTGCTTTCTCTAGCTCCTTCATTGGGGACCCTGTGCTCAGTCCACTGAATAGCTATGAGCCCCTATTTCTGTATTAGTCAGGCACTGTTAGAGCCTCTCAGGAGACATCTATATCAGGCTCCCGTTAGCCAGCACTTGCTGGAATCCACAACAGTGTCTGGATTTGATGATTAAATATGGGAAGGATTCCCAGGTAAAGTAGTCTCTGGATTGTCCTTCCTTCAGCCTCTGCTCCATAGTTTTTCTTGGTAACTCCTTCCATGGGTAATTTGTTCGTCTTTTTAAGAAAGAACAATGTATCCACACTTTGGTCTTTTTTCTTCTTGAGTTTCTTGTACTTTGTGGATTGTACTTTGTGTATTCCAATCTTCTGGACTAATATCCACATATTAAAGAGTACATACCATGTGTGTTCTTTTGTGATTGGGTTACCTTACTCAGGATGATATTCTCCAGATCCATCCATTTCCCTAAGAATTTCATACATTCATTGTTTTTAATAGCTGAGTAGAAGGGGAAGGAGGCAGAAACAGGGGTTTGTTCTTGTTGTTTTTTGTTTTTTTTGTTTTTTTTTTTTTGTTTTTTTCGAGGGGAAACTGGGAAAGGAGAAATCACATAAATCACATGACATGTAAATAAAGAAAATAAAAATAAATAAATATATAGTTATTTACAAAAAAAATACATCTGGGTTGTTTCCAGTTAAATAAATAAGGCTGCTATAAACATAGTGGAACATGTGTACTTATTACATGTTGGAGCATCTTCTGGGTATATGCCCAGGGGTGGTATAGCTGGGTCTTCTGGTAGTACTATGTCCAATTTCCGGAGTAACCATCAAACTGATTTCCAGAGTGGTTGCATCAGCTTGCAATCCCACCAGCAATGAAGGAGTGTTCCTCTTTCTCCACAACCTCTCCAGCACCTGCTGTCACCTGAGATTTTTATCCTAGCTATTCTGATTGGTGTGAGGTGGAATCTCAGGGTTGTTTTGATTTGCATTTCCCTGATGACTAAGGATGTTGAACATTTCTTTAGGTGCTTCTCAGCCATTTGGTATTCCTCAGTTGAGAAATTTTTGTTTAGCTCTGTACCCCATTTTTTAATAGGATTATTTGGTTCTCTGGAGTCTAACTTCTTGAGTTCTTTGTATATATTGGATATTAGCCCTCTATCAGATTTAGAATTGGTAAAGATCTTTTCCCAATTTGTTGGTTGCCACTTTGCCCTATTGACAGTGTCTTTTGCCTTACAGAAGCTTTGTAATTTTATGAGGTCACATTTGTCAATTCTTGGTCTTAGAACATAAACTATTGGTGTTCTGTTCAGAAAATTTTCCCCTGTATCCATGTCCTCAAGACTCTTCCCCACTTTCTCTTCCATTAGTTTCAGTGTGTCTGGTTCTATGTGGAGGTCCTTGATCCATTTGGACTTGAGCTTTGTACAGATAGGAATGGGTTAATTTGCATTCTTCTACATGCTAACTGCCAGTTAAGGCAGCACCATTTGTTTGAAAATGCTGTCTTTTTTTCCACTGGATTGTTTTAGCTCCTTTGTCAAAGATCAAGTGACCATAGGTGTGTGGGTTCATTTCTGAGTCTTCAATTCTATTCCATTGATCTCCCTGCCTGTCACTGTACCAATACCATGCAGTTTTTATCACAATTGCTCTGTAATACAGCTTAAGGTCCAGGATGGTGATTCCACCAGAGGTACCTTTATTGTCGAGGCTATCCTGAGTTTTTTTATTATTCCAGATGAGTTTGCAAATTGCTCTTTCTAAGTCTGTGAAGAATTGAGTTTGAAATTTTGGCATTTAATCTGTAGATTGCTTTCGGCAAGATGGCCATTTTTACTATATTAATCCTGCCAATCTACAAGCATGGTAAATCTTTCCATCTTCTGAGGTCTTCTTCAATTTCCTTCTTCATAGACATGAAGTTCTTGACATACAGATCTTTTACTTGCTTAATTAGAGTCACATCAAGGTATTTTATATTATTTGTGACTATTGTGATGGGTGTAGTTTCCCTATTTTCTTTCTCAGCCTGCTTAGATAAAACCTTAGCCAGACTACCTAGAGGCCACAGAGACAGTATCTTAATTAACAAGATCAGAAATGAAAAGGGAGACATAACAACAGACACTGAGAAAATCCAAAATATCATGAGATCCTTATACAAAAGCCTATACTCAACAAAACTGGAAAACCTGGATGAAATGGACCATTTTCTAGACAGATACCAGGTACCAAAGTTAAATCAAGATCAGATAATGATCTAAACAGTCCCATACCTGCTAATGAAATAGAAACAGTCATTAATAGTCTCTCAACCAAAAATAACCCAGGATCAGATGGGTTTAGTGCAGTTGTATCAGACTTTCAAAGAATACCTAATACCAATACTCTTCAAACTATTCCACAAAATAGAAACAGAAGGTGCTCTACCCAGTTAGTTTTATGAAGCCACAATTATTCTGATACCTAAACCACATAAAGACCTAACAAAGAAAGAAAACTTCAAACCAATTTCCTTTATGAATATAGATGCAAAAATACTCAATAAAATTCTTGCAAACAAAATCCAAGAACACATCAAAATGATTATCCATTATGATCAAGTAGGCTTCATCCCAGGGATGCGGGGATGGTTTGATATTCAGAAATCCATCAATGTAATTCACTATATAAACACACCTAAAGAAAAAATCCATATGATCATCTCATTAGATGCTGAGAAAGCTTTTGACAAAATCCACCACTCCTTCATGATAAAAGTCTTGGAAAGATCAGGAATTCAAGGCTCATACCTAAACACAGTAAAAAGCAATATACAGCAACCCAGTAGCCAACATCAAACTAAATGGAGAGAAACTTGAAGCAATCCCACTAAAATCAGGGACTAGACAAGGCTGCCCACTCTCTCCCTACCTACTCAATATCGTACTTGAAGTCCTAGTCAGAGCAATAGACAACAAAAGGAGATCAAAGAGATACAAATTGGAAAGGCAGAAGTCAAATCATCATTATTTGCTGATGATATGATAGTATACTTAAGTGACCCCAAAAATTCCACCAGAGAGCTCCTAAACCTGATAAACAACTTCAACAAAGTAGTTGGATATAAAATTACCTCAAGCATATCAGTGGCCTTTCTCTACACAAAGGATAAACAGCCTGAGAACCCCTTGAATCTTCATTTAGTTCTCAAGCTTGACCATGATTTTAGTTTTCCTAAACATATCAGTATTGTTTGTTTCTGTTGAGAATCAAAAGAAATACTAAAAATATAATTCAGTGAATGAAAATTCAGTGAAGGGATATCCACAAAAGCATAAGTGGATCTTAAAGAACACACAAACACACAAAATGAATAGAGAAACACCTAGCTTTCATCTCAGCAAAATAAAGATCCTCTTCTCGTGTTTACAGAGGTAAAAGTAAATATAGTGCAAGACAGCAAAACCTGGGAAAAAAAATCTATCTATCTGTCCATCTATCTATCATCTATCTATCTATCTATCTATCTATCTATCTATCTATCTATCTATCAATCTATCTATCTATCTATCTCTTATTTTCTGGTTATAAATTGACAGGTTTTCTCCATGCTAGACAAGTAATCTACTATTTGAGATCTAGGATTTTCCTTTTTTCAAAGTTATTTATTTTCTTTACCGCTCAATATCAGCCATTCCTCTCCTCCCAGTACTCCCTCATGCAAGTCCTTCCCCTCATTCCACCATTTCCTTTTCTTGAGAAAAGCAGTCACCCTCTGGGTGTCACCACCCTAAGACAACCCACATCAAGATGCTGTATAGGGCTAGGCATAACCCATCCCACTGAAGCCAGACAAGGCAGTCCATTTAGGGGCAGGCAGCAGGCTCAGAAACAACCCTTGCTCCAAATGTTAATGGACCTGCATGAACACCAAGCTATCCATCTGCTACATATGAGCAGGGGGCCTGGGTCCAGCTAGTGCACACTCTTTTGTTGGTGATTCCTCTCTGGGACCCCGAGGGGTCTAGGTTATTGATACTCTTGGTCTGTCTGTGGAGTCTCTGTCCACTTTAGATATCTTAATCCTCTTCCCAACTCTTTAGTAAGATTGCTGTGCTCCATCTACTGTTTGGGTGTGAATCTCTGCATCTCTTTTCACTGACTGCTGGGTGGAGCTGCTCAGAGGACAGTTATGCTATATTAACTATGTCCTTTTGGGTCTGGGTTACCTTACTGAGGATGACATTTTCTAGTTCCATTCATTTGCCTGAGAAGTTTATGATGTTCTAGTTTTTCATAGCTGAGTAGTATACCATTGTGTAGATATACCACATTTTCTGTATCCATTCTTTAATTGAGAGACATCTAAGTTGTTTGCAGTTTCTGTCTAGGAATAAAGCTGTTGTGAACATAGTTAAGCAAGTGTCCTTTTGGGGTAGTGAAACATCTTTTGGGTATATGCCCAGGAGTGGTGTAGCTGGGCACAAATGGGTAACCAACAAACATGTAGAGAAGAGCTAGGATTTTAAAGGAAAAATTGTTTAAATAGGAGTGACAACAAGAGCTACAGCCATTTGGTCTTTACCAAATTATTTCAGTCTAAGGAGAGAGCAATATCATGAGTTTTGTTTTGCTTGATGATTCAGGACTATCTCCTTTCAATTGGTCCACTTTCAGCTGGTATAGAATGAAAAGATGGACATGGGCTCCAGTTGCTTCCATAGCAAGGAAGAAAAACCAAATAAAATGGATTCTTATGACAGAATGACTAATTTTTTGACCAAGTGGGAATGCTTGTTTTCAAGGAGGAGTCTTCCAATCCTTTAGTCATTTGTCTTTCCATTCAGGCTACAGTGAGAACTGTAAAATGACCAGTGTGAGCATTCTTTTATACACTATAGCCAACATTAAGTGGGTCCCTTCTATGATGTCACTTTTTTACAAGTGTCTTAATAGTTAAAATTAACTGATGGCATAGATGGAATTGGAGGTCAATATGAAGATTGTGCTACATTTCTATTTGTATTTTTTTTCTTGAAGTGTTCAGAACTGAACTCAGGATCTTAAACATTGTAGGACAATGTTCTATTACTAAATCATGTTCCTATTTCCTTCACTGATTTAGGAGGGGTGGGGATTCTGATGCTATTTTCAAGGGCATAGTGAGTGTTTGAGAAGTGACATGCCTGGTTTAGAAAATGGTGTTTTGCCCATTTTTTAGTTTCAGAAGTCACTGCATGAAAGATATGCTGGTTTTTGTGTTGGTGACTCCTAGCTCATAACACATTAGAACTGTTACTTAGATAGACAAAGCACTGCTGTCCGGACCTCCGCTCCGCATCCTTCAGGAGGAAAGTTAACTTAATTAGTTCTCAAGACAACACTATGTCTTCTGTTGTTCATCACTTCTCTCATTCCCCCTCTACCACTCTATGCTAATTTATTTCTCTGCACTCAGAAAATAGCTGCAAAAGTAAATTATATACTCTTACCATGCAGTAGATTTATAATGCTGTCCTAGAAGAAAACAACTCGTGTAAAACTCGGAGAATTAAGCAGTCCTCTGCTATTTCTTTCGATATATTTTATTCTCTTTTCTGTAATCTCATCTTGTCCATCTGAATATATATGTTTTCAAGCATATAAAATTACTAATGCATTTCATGCGTTAGAATTGCAGAGAATTAACAAGACTGAGAATACATGTTGAGTAAACAGAACAGGTTGTGAAACAGGTTTTAGTGGTCATAGACTGCTGGACCTGAAAGACTTAGTCATTTCTTGTCCAAATCCAGTGTTTTGAAATGAGGTCTCTGAGCTTCCAAAAGAATTATATTGTTTGATGATAACACTAAATTTTGTATAGAAAATACTTTCTTCTACGTTACTCTGGCAGGATTTCAAAGTCAACACGTTCTATTACGGTTCCGCTTTCAGATCCAGGTTTCAGAGCCCTAACTGATAATTGAGGTCCTGGGAGGGGCTTCATTTGCCAACAGGTTAACTTCTTGTAATGTGGAGAGGTGAAGACAGACCATTGCCCTTCATATTTTGTAAACATATCTTTCTAAATCACATTTCCTTTCAGGAATAATTTTATGCTAGTTTTTTTTTAAATCTCTGCAACAGGGAAGCAGTGTACTGCTAAGAAATACCCAGAAATCTGTGGCAAAATAACATATAAGAGCAAATGTACATGCTAGTGTATACACACACACACACACACACACACACACACACACACAGACAGACACATACATGTTGGCTACCAGCACCAACGTTAAGAGTGGGTTACGTGGAAATATGGAGTTAGAAAGAAGAGCAGTAGCAAGAGAGAGAGTTAGGGATAGGATAGAGTGGCCACAGGAATACCTACCCACGTGGAAGGGTAAAAATTAGACAAGAGACTTTACTGCTCAGCCATCTTGGTTCTTTAATAATAATTCCTTTGTTCTCCCAACAGGTATATTACCTGGGGCAAAAACCCTTCCCCCAAAATAGGTCAGTGTAACAGTCCAATCAGTGACTTCCTTGTTACTCTGTGGGGGTGGAGCTTTTGAATGTAACTGGAACCAGGTTTCACTCAACAGGTGGGCAGCCTCAGCCCATGCCCATGGCACTGTTATAAGCTTTGGATACTGTCTGGGCTGTGGGGAGGGAGTCCACACATCCACACTCTCCCACTAGGAGCACCAAGACCACTACCACTCTGCATGTCAGCTTCTTGCCCAGACTATTTCTCCCTATACTCACTACTTTCTTCTGGGTCTTTAAATGAGTCACGCGCTTAAGGGAAATGTCTTAAAATATGAGCTCATTTCATTTTTATCCCTTTAGACATTATTATGTAAGGAAAATGATAACGCAGTTAGTTAGTAGTACCCTAAACCTTAGTCAGATTGGGCTTTTTTGTCACTTCACCAAATAAAATCATTCAAAAGTAGTCATGACTGCTTTCCAATTCGAAAGATTAGATCAGGGAGTTGTGACTCCCTTTTGTTCCTCCCACATTGTGTTCAGAGCTAAAGAAACATGTGTTTACAAATTGTTCCTTTGTATTTTCTGCTTATCTAAACCCCTTAGATGGGAATTTGTGCAAGTGAAGTCAAAGGAAAGGAGCTGACTCTGAAACAAGGAAACATCATAATCATGAATGGGGCTGGCTGTGCATCATCATAGTCATGAATAGGGCTGACTGTGGACTTGGGAATCACCAGTGTTGGTCCAGCATCCAGAGAGTGTGTTTATTCTTAGGGCTTGGGAGACTGAGAAATAACTTATAAACTAATGCCCCTCTCTCTGAAACTTTAAAGCTATCAGACATCTCACTTATGGTATAAGGTTCATGTATTATCAGAAATGCCCATGGTCACGGTAATTGTAAATGTTCATTTATAAATAAAATAAAATAGGTACCATGCTCAGAAGTACAAGCAATCAGATTTCACACAAGGATGATAAGATACTTTATTTCACGGGGTGAAAGAAAATTATTGTTGAGGAATCCCCTACAGTCATCTTGAAGAAAATATTATAAATACCCACAATTAATGAAGGGTACCTGCACACATACCAACACATGTTTATACACAGCATAAAAAAAATAACCCTACCTAGCATATGCCTGGAGTTAACGTTGTTTCATATATGCTCTAGATATACACTTTATAACATATTTTTGGTGTGATTTTAAATGCTTTATGAATATGACTATATGAAATTCTCAGACACTATAAGAAAGCTTCCTGTTAGCATTTTAGAGATTAGGAAATGGAGTAACCCACTGCTATATTGTTGAAAAATAACAAAATCAGGTGTGATAGCTGTAGAATTTGGCTCCAGATCTTATCCTCCCCCGTAACTGGCTCACTTATGTATTTGCTTCTTCTGTGTGCATGTGTGCAGCTTTGGAGGAACATTCATACCATGCTGTGCATTTGAAGGTAAGAGGAGCACTTTCAGGAGTCCATTCCCTTCTTCTGCCCTGTGAATTCCGTGGAGTGAATGCAAGACAACAGACTCATGAGCAGTTGACTTTACCCACTGAGTCATCTCAGCTTCCAGGTCTTGCATTATTAAACATTCTGAGTTGACTTCTTTGTTGAATAATCCAATGTTGTTTTTTTTTTTAAATACTTATAGAGAAGGTGCCTTGGGCTGAGGTCTATTTCTGAAACAAGAATTTGTAAGAGCAAATTTTTACAACCTCCTTATGCTGAATTCCATCCAGTTGAATAGACAGAAATAACTAAGTGACCTGAAACAACAAATGACTTCAGGTAAAATCCAGACAAGATCAATGGAACAATAAATAGAGGAGAATAATAATATGGCAGGCTTGGGTGAGATGTAATAAGTTGAGATGTAAATGACAAGAGGGAACTAACCTTGGAAGGGAGTACATCCAGACACTAGCCTGGAGGCAGGAACAAGTTCTGCCTATTTCAGGAACAAAGAGAAAGTTTGTGGGTTTGGAAAGCCTCAGGGAAGAGCAGCAGGAGGGAATGCGTGGAAGGTGTTCAGAGAATAACTTATGCATGATCTTGTGGGTGATGTTTCAGAGCCCCTTAATGTTTTCCATGACCATGCAGGGACACAACTTGTGGCTCATATTTGTACTCAAGTTTTTATCTGAATGCTTATTCTTGATCCCTTCAGAGATGAAGCCTCCCTTTCAGAATTTTGGAACATAGATTACTATAGTTAATGGATTTCTGGGCTGGGTTAGTATGTTGCATTAATGAACATTTTTAGATGCACTAGATATTTGGGGCATTATTCTTCCTATCTCAACAGTAATGGCCAAACCAAATTCTAAAGGCCAAACCAAGACATTGACTCTGAACACCCTGTTCACATCTGTAGATTATTAAGAAAAATGAAGACGTACCAATTATTTTTAAAAGTCCTATTAAAAGTTGCCTATTCTTTTGCCTGCTTCTGGGATCCTTTTCCTCCTGCTGGGTTGTCTTGTCCAGCCTAGATGTGAGCACTTTTGTCTTTTCTTATTGTATTTGTTTTCTTTTGGTTGTTGTCTCTTGAGACCTGCTCTTTTCTCAAGGAAGGCTGGAGGGGAGTAGATTTATGGATAAAGGGAGATGCTGAGGAGCTGAGAGAAGTGGAGAGAAGGGAAAGAGTGGTAAAGTTGTATTGTATAAAAAACGATCTATTTGCAATGAGAGAGAGAATGGACCTCTATTTATACTCTTCAAATTTATTATTGATTTATAGTCATTATGTAAAAAATAATTTTTTGTCTATACAGTTGGTAGAATTTTCATACTTATTTAAAGTATATTGAATTATTTAGAGCAAAATACATAGCTCATATATTCTGGGTAACTTTAACAGCTTTTCAAGTTTGAATTTTAGTTTATATGACCAGGTGTGGATCACATGTGGGAGGAGACCAGGGAGAAGTACAGAGGGTCAGGAAATTGAATGAAGCTGTGTAGCAGCGGGGGATGGGAACTGGGGATAGCCACTAGAATGAATGCATTAGATGCCAGGAATGCAAGAGGTTACCAGGCCCCAACAGGGATGACATTAGCTGAAATAACCAACAAAGTGGAGAGAGAACCTGTAGAGACCATATTGAGAGGTTAAGTACTGCCACAGTTGAGGGATGGAGCCACCCACTTATCTCAAAAATATTAACCCAGAATTGCTCATGTCTAAAGGAAATACAGGGACAAAGAGTGGAACAGAGACTTAAGGAAAGGCTATTCAGAGACTGCCCCACCCAAAGATCCATCCCACCAAACACCAAACCCAGACATTATTGCGGATGCCAGGAAGCGCTTACTGACGGGAGCCTGGTATAGCTGACCATGAGAGGCTCTGCTAGAGCCTGACCTATACAGATAAGGATGCTCGCGGCCAACCACCAGACTAAGCACAGGGACACCAATGGAGGAGTGAGGAGAAGGACAGAAGGAGCTGAAGGGGTTTCCAACCCCATAGGAAACAACAATTTCAACTAACCAGACGCCTCAGAGCTCGCAGTGGCTAAATCACGAACCAAAGATTACACATGGAGGGACCCATGGTTCTAGCTGTTTATGTAGCAGAGGATTGCCTTATTTGCCACCAATGGGAGGGGAGACTTTTGGTCCTGTGGAGACTAGATACCCCAACATAGGGGAGAGAGGGTGGGTGACTGGGGTAGCTCCCTAATAGTAGCAGGGGGAGACAGGGAATGTGATGGGGGGTTGCTGAGGGAAAATGGGGAGAGGGATAACATTTGAAATGTAAATAAATAAAATAACAAAAAAGTCATAGTATAAAATGTCCGTTCTTATACTTCAAATTTTTAGTCATAAAGTAAATGCGTCACTGATATTTGAGTCCTGAATTATATTTGGAAATGTTCCTTAGTCGGGGCTAGGAAGAGAGACTTAAAGACCCCACTCCCCCCACAGTAGCACATTTCGTCAGACAAGGCCACACCTACTCCAGTGAGCCTACAACTTCTAATAGTGTCACTTCCTGGCCAACCATATTCAATCCACTTTGTCACAAATGTAATTTAGGGGATTCTTCCTATCCTAAGATTCAGAAAATGAGAGTACATATAATTACAAGAAATGTACAGTGGGTATGTACTTTCTGCTCTCAAGGTCAGCCAAGATATCCATCTTTAGTTAGGAGATATTGCGAGTAACATACTAATGTTGCTTTAGAGCATATGCGCTTAACATACATTTTAACTTTTTTGCTAATTTAATTTTTCTAGAATGACTATCAAGTGCCAGGTATTATTTGAAAAACCGTCTATTTAGTGTTAATATTTGGCATTGAGGAATGGAGATTCTATCTTTGCAATATCTAGAGAAATAAAGAAGGCAAATATCAATCAAATAATTATACAAATAAATGTATAAATAAATGTTTTAATGACATGTTTAAAGAGATAAAAATTAATTTGAGAAAATTTCATATTCTTAAAGTATAGTGCAAGTGCAATATATTTTATTAAGCCTACCCACACACATACAGAGAGAGAGAGAAAGAGAGAGAGAGACAGAGAGAGAGAGAGAGAGAGAGAGAGGAGAAGAGAAAACCAAATTTTAGATTTTTTTCATTCCATTTTTAAAAACCATAAAAGTGACACATTAACAGGCATTACTCATTCTTCTTTCACCCACCCTTTGGGCAAACATAATTTTCTTTCTGATTCATTAATTTTTTTCTTGGCATTTCTAACGAATCAAATTATATGATAGATAGGTATTTTTTAATCTAGCTTTTTTTTTACTTGCCATCATCCATGATGACCCACTATGTGGTGCATATCAGTGAGCATTACTTTGATGGAAAAATAATATGTTTTATGGATTGACTATATTTTGTCGATCAACTTATCAGTGGCTAACATTGTGCTTAGCTTTACTTTTAGATGCCATAAGTAATGCTGGCATGGATTTTCACTGGCAATATCTATATAGATGGAAACACATGTTTTAAATTGATTGTACCATTTTTCTACATCAGTGTGTCAGTCACCTGCTCCTTCATACCTTCATCATATCTAAATATTTCCTTATGCACCTTGGTGTCTCATAGTACCTTGAGCTCATTTTCATGACTAATAAACTCAGTATACCTTTATGTGTATAATGTCCAATCAAATTTTTTTCTTGGATGCAAATTCTATTAAAATAATTTGCCTATTATTTTGCATTGAGTTGTTTACATTTTTGTTATCTAACTGCATGTGTCAACATTAAATATTTCCCCTTTCCCCTCAATGATGTGTTATGATAACATTTCTTCCCATCTCATCTCTTAACTTTCTTAAGGCTTGAGAATCATAAAATTTGTCTTACTGGATAAAATCCAAAATATTTATGATTTTTTATATGTCATGGTTTTACACACTATTATGATGTATCTGACCCAATCATCTCTCCTAACATTAAAATGTGTGGCTTGTCATAGGAGTAATATGCACAACAGTTCTGACCCAAGGAGAACTTCAGTTTAACAAAAGTGTAAGAAAATGAATGTAACTGGGGCATGAATAGTGGAAGTGAAGAGGACATATAGGTCTATAAGGACACAAATGGCTGAGTCTTGTGGAAGGTGAATTCTGAGGAGTAGGAACGGCAGCTTGGACAGTTTGTTTGATGCAGCTCATGTGGGTATTAGTTTGCCAAGCAGGATGCTACAGTAAACTAAAGCAATGACTTTTTGTACAGATAGATTTTTGAACTTCAGTTTTATTGAAGAAACTATAGGATATTATTAATACAACATTTTCACATAAACTTGAAAATACATCAGCTTGCTTGACCTTCTGTAGGTTTTCTCTTTTTACAGATGGTATGAAAAAAATGTGGCAGAGTGGCAAGGTAGCTGAGAACATCTTGGCTAAGCAAGACGGGACGAAGCAGAGGGAAAGGAAACTCACATGTTCAGGGTATAGCGGTGCCACTGGGATGATATGATAAACACATTTAAAGAACAGAGTGGGAGTCATTGGCCTTTAAATTACTACTTCCCATATATAGAGAGTTGGTAAGTACATAACTGAAGTAACTACTGACACATAAAAATGTGGAAAGTTTGTATATGGCATTGGAAAAATCATTTTATTTATAACTGGCTAATTTTATTTAATTTTATTGATGGGATTATTTCCATTTGATAATCCTTAGTTAAGTAAATGTGTTTCTTTGGACATATACACATACGTATACACACATACATACATTTCACACACACACACGTGCACACACACATATGAACAGCCCCACAAAGACATAATTTCAGATTTGAAGGAGTGATTGGATGTGAGTATTTATGTTTTGTTTATTTGGGTGCGTGTTTGTTTGTGTTGGAGGGAAAATGTGAAGTCAGGAGTTCATTTTCTTTCACACAGATGTCCCTGCTATTCCTCAACATGTAAGAATTGAAATTTATTGTTTCATAATTTAAATTTAATTAACAGTTATGAAAGATTATAAGATCTTGAAAATCTTTGAGGGAGTCTTAAATCAGACTGCGAACATAAGATAAAGACATTTGAAAAGGGGTCCTATAGATAAGATGAGAATGAAAAATTGTCATTTCATAAAATATAAATGATAGATGAACTTTCACACTATGTTAGGATATCTTCAAGACTAATGAACCTGGAAATATATTGCTATAAAAATGATTCTTTTAATGTGAAAATGATTGCAGGCCATACTGCTATCCTCCTAATATTCTAAACCATGAAGTTGAGCACACACTTCGTTCTGGAAGTAAAAATAGTTCCTAATATTATTTTAATTTCCATTTTAAAAATTTTATATAAATGGGTGTTGTGCTTGAATCACATGCATGCTTAATACTGGGAAGGCTGGGAGGAAGCTCCAGTTATTGTAGAGTAGCAGTAACAGATGGTTGAGAGCTGCCACATGGGTACCAAGATTTGAATTCAATTCCTCTCTAAGAATTTCCAGCAGTTTTAACTGCTGAGCCATCTCTTCTGTTTCTTGTAATTAATATCAACTGAAAGATAATTACAAGAGGTTAAAGTAAATTAAATATAAACAAAATAAAAGTT
Source organism: Mastomys coucha (assembly GCF_008632895.1). Taxonomy (NCBI): domain Eukaryota; kingdom Metazoa; phylum Chordata; class Mammalia; order Rodentia; family Muridae; genus Mastomys; species Mastomys coucha. Next base: position 237,252,858 of record NW_022196905.1, read on the forward strand.
TTAAATTTCTTATTCTTTCTGAGAATATAAAAGCAAGTAACCAAATCAAAACCAAAATCATAAGTCTGGGGGATAAAAGGAAAACTGAGACACAAAAGAATTGACAGTAGTTAGATAAGAGAGTTCAGGAAAGAGTAATTAAAATACAGAGTATTCAATGTATCATTGTTGATGAACAAAGTTATTTTCTAAAATATTAACCTGCAACCAAATTCTTCATCTAATTTTAGTAAGTTAACCACTAGCAATGAACCTTGAAACTTTCCTTTGAAAGCTTAATAGTAAATAGAGTATGAAGAAAGAAGGATAGAGGGATAAGAGACATGGAAAAGAGTAGGAAAAGTGAGTAAGAAAGAGATGTAGGGCAGACACAGCAAGTCACAGTCAGGAATAAAGGGCCAATAAGTTCTGCCAGAACCTGGAGAACCCACAGAAGTTGAGTGAATTAAAGAAACTCAGGGTCCTGCTGTTGGTAGTGCATTTTCTACAAGAATCCTTAGCATGCCCATAACGTTAAAATCTACAAGTGTTGATACATATCTTAAGACTTTAATTCTTTATTTATAATTGTTATTCTTTTGACCCCAAAATGAATTTTAATCTTACAAAACAGGTTTCTAATTAATGCATTTGGAGAGATTTTAAAGAAAGGAAAACACAACTTAACATTAACATTATCAATGACATGTATCCACAAAATGTGGACATTAGCCTTCCTTCTTAGCTGTTTTCTGATGTTTCAGATGTGTTTGTGATGGGCATTATTTCTTTTGTGTATAATGATCATTCTCTTTCATTTGTCTGGGATGCTGGCAGTAGTGCTGGTTAACTGAGTTAATAAATGGATAGATGACTAGTTCTAGATGAAAATCTGTATGAAAATCATTGCCATTTTGCTCAGTTACTATCTTTAAAACTCTGCATTGAAATTTTTATGTTATCAAAATGTATCTTTTCAGTTATTCAATTTTTTTAATGATTAGAAAATCTACAGTTAGCAGTTGACTAGGCGAAGGAAAGGAAGCACAGGTAAGTGAAATATTCTTGAGCACACTTAAAATTTCAACTAGCAAAGACTAGGCAAAGTGAAGATAAAGGAAACTTTGGTGTGCTAGCCCTAAATGCGATAATCATCATACAATTTCTCCATCGAAAGCTCAGGAACCACGGAGGAAATGGGAGAGAAAGGTTGTAGGAGGCAGAGGTAAGAGAAGACTGCTAGGAAACATTGTTTTGTGGGTTTTAAAGAATCAGGGCACCTGTGGACTTGAGGTTGCTAGGACTGGCGTAAAACCAAGGCAGTGTGAATCACACACATATCTGAGGAGCTATTGGCAGAGGAAAAGTCAATTTTCTTTAATGATGTAATCACTGATCCTGTGGATGCACTTACATCTGGGCACATACATACAGAATGCAGTATCTGGATTCTGTGGTTTATAAAAGTGTCTAGGTGAAATTGAGAGGAAAAAAGGGGAGTACGAGAGTATGGGAAGAGATGGAAAGAAGATGAAAGGGTGGCTTTGATCAAAACATTATATGCATGCAGAAAATCTCAAATAATAAAATGTAAAATATATATAAAAGGTTTCAATTGAAATTTACCTTGAATCTTGATTTTGTCTTTTGTTTGTTTGTTTGTTTGTTTAATTTGAGGATTGGAGAGATGGCTTGGAAATTTAGAACACTTAATACTTTCCCAAAGGGCCTAGGTTCAATTCCCAGCACCCACACCAGCACCCACATGGCAGTTCATGTACATACATACGTAGATGTGTGTGTGTGTGTGTGTGTGTGTGTGTGTGTGTGTGTACATGCTACAGCACATATGGAGATCAAAGGACAGCTTTGGGAGGTAGGTTCTCTTCTTCTACTTTAGGTTTTGGGAATTGACCTCAAGTCCTTATGGTTCTGCCACAAGCTCATTTATCTGCTGAGCCCTTTCCCTGACCCTTGGATCTTGACCTTTGAACTGTGCTTTGACCTCTCCTTGCCATTTCATCTCTAAGAACTGGACAATCCCATTGTCTCTTTTCTGACAGAACTTATTCTTTGTTTGAAGGTGGGAAGCAACATGAACTAGGACATTTCTAATGAGTTCAGAATAGTTCTCCTTAGAATTGGCCTCAGCTTTCTAATTGAGCCATATATCTAATAGATGTGCTGCCAGATTAGGCCTAAGTGAAATCTCACAGATCAACCCTCACCAATTCATGACAAGAATGTAGGCTTGAAATCCAGTCAGAGAAGGTTTGGAAGAGGGGGTAGGGAATCCACACTAACACTGCCAAGACCCTACCTGGAAAGGAGCCTAAATTAGGCTCCCTTCAGAAGACATTAGGTTTCTTTAAGACTCTAAGTGTATGGGGAATATTAAAATGGAGGTCTAATCTTAAACCCAATTTAGAGAACATTAGCTAGCTTCCCTTGAGCCCATGTCTCCAAATGTGAAGCAAAGATTTTTCTGCTAATGAAGGCAAAGGCTTCAAGCAGAGGTCATTTCAAAACTGCAGGAAGAGAGGGGGCTCCTATTCTGTCTCTACTTGGAATCTTTTGTGTGTACTGCTGTTCCCAGGCCTGCTTGACAGCCATCCGCATGGGAACCTAAAGGACCCTGCAGTTCGCATTACAAGAGGGAATGAAAATCTCATTACAGAATGCTTCTGTGGCTTTTCAAGATTTGGAAAATGTCAACGTATTTTCTCTTTTGCACAATGCAGATGTTCTCTTAACTTGAGGTTGTGGAGAAGAGAGTGAGAGCTTTAAACGGAATAGCCGAGTTCAGGAGTTTTGACTTCTCTTTATGGTTGGAGAGAATGGACCAGTATTCAATTAATTATTAAGGGGAAAGAATGTGGCTTAATAGTGTCTTAGGTATGTATTTATCAGGTTCAAAATGGTGATAGTGGCATTTACTTTGAATATCACAATGTCTTGCATAAAAGTATAAAGACTGAATAATTTAATAAGTGAAATTCATATGGTCATATGCATACAGATACAGAAATAGACGCTGATAGATACAGATATAGATATCCCCTTCTGTCTCTATGCATCATGATTAGAAGTAACGGAAAAACTGTGAGAAAAGAAAAGGTACTTTGAAACTGTTATATCTTTGTGTGTTTCTTAGATTGTGGGTCAAACACAGAGGAGTGGGAGACAGGGAAAAGGAGGAAAGAGATAGGTAGATAATTAGGAATGGGAGTTTTTAATGCAGAAAACCTGCTTGGAAGGTATTTTATAATCCTAAATTAGTGATAATTTTCATTATACATTAATTTCCTTTTAACTAGACCTAGACATCTAGAAGAATCTTAGTCTCTTGTAAGGTCCATTGAAAGGAGATACTTATCAATTAATTTTGCCTTATTAAGGGTAATATGCTTGCTAGGAAAGAGTGCATGCTTAGTTGTTGTTGTTGTTGTATTGTTATCAATAGTGGTCGGTCTACCATTCAAAATCACAACTCCTCTCTGGTTTATGGGTCAGAAAACATAGTTTCCACAGCTACCTCTTAATCTCTTGGCCTCTCAGGTGCACTGGTCCATATTCATTTGTAGATATCAAAGAATATAGCTTCAATCTATAAATTTACTTTCTCTTGTATATTCAGTGGGAAAGATTATTTGCCAATCCTCTATTCATACACATTGCCTCTCTATTCCCCTTATAAGCCCATATCATTTATACAATATTTACAACATCACAAGCACCATCCTGAAAAATCTGCAAAGTTAGCTTTTATATCAATGTAGCTCAAGGAAGTAGTTGTCTTGAGCCCTAATTCAAGAAGGAAGGGTGAACCAATCATGAAGAATTCATATGTTAGTAATGTTAGATGCTGAACTGGCTTGCCAACTCTTCTGCTTCATGCCAATTTACTGTATCTTATAGTAAAGTTATGTTTTTAATTCCAAAAGTCTAATATATTGCTCTAATTTTCATAATTCATGGTTTGTGGAAATTGAAATATTATATTTTCCTAAAAGAATCACCAAACTAAAATTTTGCTTAATTCCTTTTTGGGTATACATGAGTATAAATTCTTACATAATTCATTTCTGGCTATACATGAGTAATTAGTAGCAATTTTTTTTCCTTGCAGCAGAAAACTCATATAGTATCCATTAATTCTCATTATAATTAATATAACATCACAGAGCTACTATTAATGCATGTAATTATATGCTATGGATAACTAAACTCTATCATTATATTAATAAAATATAAAGCATTCCTGAAGCAACTGGGAACTATGTAGTCATCGAACCATCAGGCTATGACATTTTGCCAACTGTTAGAGATGCATATTATAACTTTAATATATTTGATACCCAGTTTTGTACAAAACACAGCTGACTTTAATAAAATATGTTTCTCATCATTGATGCTGGGCATAGAAATATGTCACGTAGCAATTTATCCTAAAATGATAAGGGCAAAAGTAAAAGAATGATCAAAATGGGATAATTCTATATCAATTGCCTAAGGATAGGCTGCAAATAGTTCCTTCCTTAGACAAGCTGATAAAAGGGCTGAAGAAATGTCTCCGTTGGAAAAGTGATTGCTGTGAAAGCATAATGACTTGGGTTCTGGTCTCCTCCACCAATGTCAAAAGCTTGATATGACAGTATATTTCTAATCTCTGTACTTAGTAGACAGAGACAGGAGGATCCCTGTGCCTTTCTAGCCTGACAGAGTTCACTCTATTTCAGAGCACTGCACACACTCAAAACCTCAGAGAAATCCTCCCTGGCTACATTATCTGAATTCCCTTCCTTCTTTTCCCTCACGACCTTATTTTCTTTGGCTGAATTGTGCTATGGTTTCTGTCTAGGCATCTGCCAATTTTGCCTGAATCAAAGAACCAAGATGAGGGCCAAAGTGTGATGGGTAGCTGGAGCATCCACAACCTTCAGCACAGGGGGTTGGATATCCAAGGCTTTTAGCTAGGATTCTTATCTCGAATTTCAGTAAAATAGGCAAATAGGCTATTTGCCATTCCTGTTGATTGAAAATAAAAGTGAGGGATCCATGTGAATGATAACCTAAATTCTCTTATACTTCATCTGGGCTACAACCGTCTCCATGCCACCCAAGTCATCAGAAATTTTATTCTATTATTCATTATCAGGGTTTTCCCCATTCATCACGTTATCCCCATTTACTTATTAGACACAATTGAGCATCTAAAACAATCACACACAGACATAAAAATGTCCAAATTGTTGTTCTGACCTTATATACACATATTAGTCCTCTTAAGGTATTTACCAGTGATTACTTCTATCTCTCTTTCTTAAGGTCATAATAGGTCATTAAATGGGCTTTGCTCATTATACTCAATTCAATTTAATCTCCATCCTCAATGTTCCCTCACTGAAAATTCATTTAGTAGGTATTTTAAATACATCTGTATTATATTGGTTTATCAATACAATTCATATCTGTCTATCTCTCTGCCTGTCTGCCTGCCTGCCTGTCTATCATCCTGTCTACATATCTATCTACTTACCTACCTACCTACCTACCTACCTACCTATCTACCTACCTACCTACCTACCTACCTACCTACCTAAATACCCATCTATCTATCTATCTATCTATCTATCTATCTATCTATCTATCTATCTATCTATCTATCTAATCTTTCTATACCATAAAATGTATCTACTCATTTCACCGTGTAGATGACCTTATCAACCCATCTTTCTCTGTATGGGCCTCTGTTTTCTTACCTTCTCCTGACATTCTTTGTAGGATTCTGCATTCTGCATTCATTCTCTCTGAGACTCTGTTTCTCTGTGTCTCTGTGTCTCTTCTCTCCCTCTCCCTTCCCCTTTCTTTATCCCTCTGCCTCCCCCTCCCCCCTCTGTCTCTCTCTCTCTCTCTCTCTTTCTCTCTGTCTCTGTCTCTGTCTCTGTCTGTCTCTCTCTCTCTTCTGTCTTCTCTCCTACTTGAACTCTTTATTAGCACAGTGCTTGGATATCATTTCTTTTCTTTTGTTTGTATTACATATTTTATTTATTTTCATTTCAAATATTATCCCCTTTCCTGCCTTCCCCCTTCCTGGAAACCCCCTATCCTATCTTCCCGCCCTCTGATGTCCTTCAACAGAGGAATCGATGCAGAAAATGTGGTACATTTACACAATGTAGTACTACTCAGCTATTAAAAACAATGATTTCATGAAATTCTTAGGCAAATGGATGCATCTGGAGAATATAATCTGGAGTGAGGTAACCCAATCACCGAAGAACACACATGGTATGCACTCACTGATAAGTAGATATTAGCCTCAAAGCTCCAAATACACAAGATACAATTCACATACTACATGAAGCTGAAGAAGAAGGAAGACCAAAATGTGGGTGCTTCGGTTCTTCTTAGAAGGAGAACAAAATACTCACAGGAGCAAATATGAAGATAAAGTGTAGAGCAGAGACTGAAGAAAAGGCCATTCAGAGACTGTCTCATCTAGGGATTCATCCCATATACAGTTACGAAATCCAGACACCATTGTGGATGCCCAAGAAGTGCATGCTGAAAGTAGCATGATATGACTGTCTTCTGAGAGGTCCTACCAGAGCGTGACAAATACAGAGGTGGATGCTGGAAGCCAACCATTCTTTCTCCTCTTACACACTATGCACTTCAGTTTATCGACTACCATGCATGAACTTCCGATATTTAAAATATTACCTCCAAAATAAACTTTGTTGTTTTCCTACTTCTAGACTTTTATTTCCATTCATCTCTTCAATATCAACATTGGAAGTTAACAGTTAACTTCCCAGTTAATCAATAACTAAAGTAAGCATTAGCCTCAGTGATCTAATGGGTGTATTCCACTAGCAACCTCTTCACTTCATTTCATAATAAATTGTCATATTCCAAGTCTAAGCTAGTCCTCAGCCCTCTTCCATTTCGCTTTCAAACTAGTTATTTTCCTGATTGGAGGTATACTACCATGTTATAGTCTTAATTCTTGTCTCTGTACTTACTGAGTTAACTTTTTCTTGTCCTTTAAATGTTAGCTTAAATGGCATTTTTATTCTTCAGAATTTCCTAGCCAACTTAATGAAGTAAGCTGTCATTATTTTCTTTTACAGATCTTCAAAATATTTCTTCTTAGCTCTTCAGGGCTCTCTGCTTATTATATTGTCTCTGTATGGTTTAGGAAATAAATCCTCCTACATGTGATGGTGTTTAAAAAATAACTTCTTTTTTTAAGGGATATTTTCTTTATTTCCATTTAAAATGTTATCCTCTTTTCCAGCTTCTCCCTTCATGGAAACCCCCTATCCCATCCTCCCTCCCTGCTTCTATGAGGGTGTTCCTCTACCCTCCCACCCTTCTAAGGGTGCAGGACAATATGGTGCAGTTCCATGCTATGACACATGGGTATTTAATAGCCATGTTAGTTCTTAAACTTCACATGAACCCTTCTTGTCTAAGGAAATATGGGCTACTTTGTGAAAGTACTTCATATTCCCTTTTATTCTGACACTCCCAAGACACATCCCATAATAACCAATTTGAGGTGATTTTTTATTGCATGGTTATTTAAACAACTGTTGGCATCCACAACTCTGTTAAATCCGGGAAGGTGAGGGCTATGCCATTTTCATTTCCACTTGTATGCTCAGAACTCAATATAATCTCTAGCAGATGGGAGTACCCAATACACACTGGCTGAGTAAATATATAACAGGTGCATTTTGAAAGACTAAGATTTTTCTTTCTGGACTTTTTATGGTAGGCAGGTATATGAAAGTTTTCAGTACCAGGTGAGAAGGAAGAGAATAATTTCCCAGGCCTCTGCTGAAAATTTCTCCCATGAATGAGAATTTAATAGTCTGTTATCTCTTAGTATCATTGACTGAGGCACATGTCTCTTTCTTCTTGCCAGCTGTGTTGAGAAAGGACTATTTCTTCCCAATAGTTAAAGAGAAACAGAGACTCACAGACAAGCCCGAGGTCACAGTCAGGTTTTACCCATGTCGTAAGTGTGAAAGTACTGAATCATTACCAAATGACTTTAGATGGAATTTTAGGCTTATAAAGAAGACTTTCTCTAAATGTCGTACTATGTAAAAGGTGAGCTGTATCGCATTAAAATTCGTGTTTCCATATAAAGCTAACTTGTGTGCACAGTAAAAGATAGACAAAAATGCTATGACTTCTCTACTTTTTCACAGGCAATAGACAAAAGCCTGGGTTTTCTGAATGTTTGAAAAAAAGCAATTAAGAGAACTATGAATCCCAGGGGATATTTCAATACTGTTTATAAATGAAACTGTGTAAATAAACGAGATGATGAAGATAGCCTTAAAATCTTACAAAAACCAATACTGAATAAGAATAAGGGCCATCATATTTTCCATCTCTTGTAGCAATTTTAACGGACTACCTATTCACCTACAGGTAGTTTGAGCTTTCCAATTACATGAGTATATGAGTTATACATAATCACCTTATTTTTTTAAAATTTGCTTTCTCAATTCATGTAGTCATTAAAATAGGATGTATTGATTTACAACTGACAAAGCCTATGGGAATACTACCCCATACTACCCAACTTGGTCAAAGTTCAACATTTTGTTTTTTTATTTTTCTGGTTTTGTTTTTTGTTTTTTGTTTTGTTTTTGTTTTTTTGTTTTTAAGTATAATTACTTTGGTACTCCGCTTCTTGATAAATGATGGGAATAAATAAAATTCCACATCTTTGTTATAGCCCTTCATTTTGTACTAAAAGCAAATCTTTAAATTATTTTGCACTGTCTAGCAATTGTTTGTTTTCATTATCTAGTCAGCAATATGAGTATTTGAGCTCTTTTCTAGTGTTACATTTGAAATACCTAAATTTGTTATACTATACATACAATTGAAGTTATCCTGTGTTCCACATTTGAGATACTCTTTCTTCTCAGAATTATTTGTCCCATTCTCTGCCTCTTTCTTTAGCCTGCAAATGAGTGAATTGGGATCCCTTATTCAATATAGAAAAGCCAGTCAGCAGAAACTACAACCTAAACATTTCAATTACCTAGATATCAAATGTTCAGGACCAAAAGACTACATTTTAGGATCTATGGAGACATAAGAGGAAAGTCAATGTTTTCATTTGAAACATTGGTTTATCCAATCCTGTAAGAGAAGGAAAAATCCAATCATAACATCAGAGGAACCTGAATTTTAAACAAATCCACCAGATAACAAGCAGAGCCATGAAGGATAGAATCAGAAATTTAGAGCTGAATTGAGTTAGAGGTGCCAAATATAACATTTGGAATAGTATAAATTGTCAATACCCTGGATTAGGTTCTATGGCACATGATCTTTGAGCCCAACTATTTTGAAACATTTATGGTCACAAGTAAATAGGCAGAACCTGCCACTGGTATTTTTTATTTTTTATTGTTTATAATATTTCCGCTTTAAGTGATTGGATTTTAGTGCTGATGGAAAATAAATTCAGTTATCTTATTTATGTATTCTGTCCAAAATCATACAATTAACTTGAATCACCAAACAATCTCAAGGATTTCTTCATCTTTGCCCCACAAACATGTTTATTTGCTTGATTTTAATTTCTCAGTGAGAAACCGACTACTGAGTGCAAGTCATTCTTCGGTACGGTCAGCATGAATAAAAGGAGGACAATCATTTTAGAATTTGATTGTTAAGAAACCATCATCAAAATGGAAGGCTGGCAAAAATTGTGCTATACTTTCATCAGTATTAAAAATACCCAATATTGCCGGTCTCTCTGGGCTTGTGTCTTGAGCAGACCTTGGGCCTAGGCTCCACAGCCAGTCCCACAACACCCAGAGGAAGCTGCTACACTCCCAGGTGCTCTAACAAGCCCAGGGTCAGAGGATCCCAGAATCACAGGATCACAGAGACAGCTTGACTCTAAGGAGTTCTGACAAAACAATGATCACAGGAAGGACAGGCTCTAGTCAGATTTAGCAAGGACAGGTAGCACTAGAGATAACCAGATGGCAGGGGCAAGTGTAAGAAAATAAACAACACAAACCAAGGTTACTTTGCATCATCAGAACCCAATTCTCCCACCATAGCAAGTCCTAGACACACCATCATACCAGAAGAACAATATTCAGATTTAAATCACTTCTGATGATGATACAGGACTTTAAGAAAGATATAAATAGCACCCTCAAGGAAATACAGGAGAACACAGGTAAAGAGCTAGAACCCCTTCAGGAGGAAACACAAAAATCTCTTAAAGAACTACAGGAAAACACAATCAAACTGGTGAAGGAAATGAGCAAAACCATCCAGAATTTAAAAATGCAAATAGAAACAATAAAGAAATCAGAAAGAGAGACAACTCTGAAGATACAAAACCTAGGAAAGAAATCAGGAGTCATAGATGCAAGCATCACCAACAGAATGCAAGAGATAGAAGAGAGAATCTTAGGTGTAGAAGACACCATAGAAAACATTGACACAACCATCAAAGAAAATGCGAAAAGCAAAAAGCTCCTAACCCAAAACATCCAGGAAATTCAGGACTCGATGAGAAGACCAAATCTAAGGATAATATGTATAGAAGAGAATGAAGACTCCCAATATAATGGGCCAGTAAATATCTTCAACAAAATTATAGAAGAAAACTTCCCTAATCTAAAGAAAGAGATGCCCATGAACATACAAGAAGCCTACAGAACTCCAAATAGACTGGACCAGAAAAGAAATTCCTCCCATCACATAATAATCAAAACACCAAATGCACTAAACAAAGAAAGAATTTTAAAAGCAGTAAGGGAAAAAAGGCAAGTAACATATAAAGGCAGGCCTATCAGAAGTACAGCAGACCTCTCACCAGAGACTATGAAAGCTAGAAGATCCTGAGCAGATATGATACAGACTCTACAAGAACACAAATGCCAGCCCAGGCTACTATACCCAGCAAAACTCTCAATTACCATAGATGGAGAAAACAAGATATTCCATGACAAACCAAAAATTTCCACAAATCTAGCTGTACAAAGGATAATAGATGGAAAACATCAACATAAGAACCAAAACTACACCCTAGAAGAAGTAGGCAGTTATCTTTCAACAAATACACACAAATATAATTCCACTTTTTACAACAAAAACAACAGGAAGTGACAATTACCTTTTCTTAATATCTTAATATGAAAATTAATATTACCAACATGTCCTAAGCAATTGAAATCCAAAAATGTGAGGAGTTAGAAATTTGTTGATTGTCATCCAATGGTCTCTCTAATTTTGTAATTGGAGAAATAGGTCCAATATTGTACAATCTTTATACACTTTCAGCTTGTTTGTGACAGTGTCTTGCTGTGTACAACATAGGGGTCTTGAAATCTTGCTTCTCCTATCTCAGCCTCTCTATTAGTAGTATTGTTTATTTCATGTTTTTACACTATGGTTTTCAGAACAGCTTATATGTTTCAAAAGTTTTTATATACCCAAGGGAGACATAGACAATTAACTTGGGAGGTGACTTGTAAGAAAAAGAACAACAAAGAGTGAGACTGAAAGCTTTGCTTGACATTTGTAGCTCTTGTATCAAGTTTGAAGAAGAGGACTTCATAAGTTATTCCTTCCCTGAGATGAATGCTTTTCCAAATTCTCACAGCTAATGAACCAGACTCTTACCTGCACCTAATGTTTGTGCCACCTTCCAAGCAGAACCATTGTTCATTGAAACAGTTGGTGAATGACTTTATAGATAGACCATCTTAATACACATACCATTTCTTAAATGAATGTAACCTGTTCTCTGTGGGCTGAGAATAATGTCACTCACTCAAGTCAAATAGTTTTGACCATAGCAGGAAGTCTGTATCCAAAAAATCATGCCTACAATTCATTCCTCGGCACAGCAGAACTGTCAACTCTCAGCTTAGCTACGATGGAGATAAAATCCTTTGGTGATGTGAGGGTCATTGAAGTGCAGCCTTATTACAATGAAATCCAATGTCTACAAATTGTTCTCATTTTGGGCTTGTACCACAGTAAGAGCCAAGATTTTTAAACTCTACTAAATACAAAACAAACAAACAAACAAACAAAAAGACTTTATATATTTATGGTCATTTAAGAAAATACTCGTAGTTTTGTATTATTTTGAAATATACAGTTAATATGTTTGGAGTTATTTAAAATTTATATTGAGAGAAACGTATATATTTTCAGTATTGCTGTAGACAAGCATCTACATAAAAGTGTTAAATTGATTGTTGTTTTATATCAAACAACTTTTATAATCCTCATTTTTATTGTTATAATATTTTATAAATTTTAAGGAATATGACAAAAAAGATATTGTAGGTATTGAAGGGGGGTCTCTGGGAGGAGTTGGGGTACAAAAGGGAAACAAGAATGTGATTTAATTCTATTTACTTAAAATATGTTTTTAAATGTTAACAAATTCAGATAAATTGAAATCATGTAACTTTTCTCATCACAATGCAATAAAAGTTAAAAAAAATACCCAATATTTTAAAGCACAAATGTAGAAACTGTGGTTAGCTTTAGCATGAGAATGATTGACTGGGAAAATCTAACGTACCATTCTTCCTTACAACTCAAATGTCAATAGAACATCCTGCAGAGTAGATAATACAATAACATGGAGGTGCAACATCTCTCTCTTTCTGTTTCTTTCTCTCTGTTTCTCTCTTTCTGATTCTCTATCTCTCTGTCTCTGTCTCTGTCTCTCTGTCTCAGTCTCTCTCTGTCTCTGTCTCTCTCTCTCTCTCATCCATGCACACACACAAACACATGATAAAATTGAAAAAAAGTCTTTCTGAACATTCACAGTCCAGTATCATGTGGGCCTGTGTACCAGAAGCTTTCATGGAGATCACTGATCTGGCAAAAGGGAAGTGAGGACAGGCAGGGAGGAGAAGTCGCTTCTGCCCCTTCTGCTGCTGTTGGTGCTTCCATCTCTGCAGTGTTTTTCAGGTCACTCAGTTGCTCCCCACCGCCCTGCACGGAAGTAGGGCTGGGCCCATGAGAGGCCTAATAGCCAGTTTGGAGTGAGGTGCAGCTTCAGGTGGTATTTCCCCCCAAGTATTACAACTCTTAGAACAAAGACTGGGATGATGGAGTAGATCTCTTGCACACATGTAATTCCCTGGATAGGATTTATATGCAGTTTTGGGGGTGATTCAGGGTTCATCAGCAGGTATTTCTCATTGATTTGGGCTAAGAGCTTGGTGAATCTTTATTTGCATGTAAGAAGGCTTGGTGCTGCTAATATGGGACCAGTATCACACTCCTTTCCTGGAGGGGGTGCGGAGTTGGGAGTCTGTGACTGATACAGGAGCTAAGAGCCCAGGAAGCGTGATCGAACACTTTAGGTCCTGTCCTGTGCAGTCAGAAATTACCACCCACTAGGTCTCCAGAGTTCCAGGTCTCTTGCTTGAATGGGACCAGGTTGTTTGCACAGACTACCGCCCCACAGTATAATATTGAGCAGAACAACCTAGAAAATGCTTGCATTCCTATGTATGTATGTATGAACTGGAGAGAATGTGACATAGCAAAAATTCAAAGTTCTCTTTGTGGATAATAATTATTGTGACAGTGCCTTTACCCAATCAATTTGCGTGTGTGTGTGTGTGTGTGTGTGTGTGTGTGAGAGAGAGAGAGAGAGAGAGAGAGAGAGAGAGAGAGAGAGAGAGAGAGAGAGAGAGAGAATATTTAAAAATCCAGGTTCTTTGAACCACTTCAAGTCTTTACCTTCCCCAATGAATGACCTTTTAATGGCTAGCCTCTTTAATTATAAACAAAGAAGCCTGTGTCGTGTCAGTTTTGCTAGAAATGTTACTTAAATCCCAGTGGTTTGAATATAGCCTCTATGCACACACAACATATTTATGCCATCTAACACCTCTCCATATTTTTCAATGCCTGTTGATACTGTCACTGTTTATTGTCTGCATAGGTTTTGAATCTTTCCAGTGATTATTTTGTGTTAACTGTGTGATTTCACTGTTACTCCCAACTATCATAGAAATAAAAACAATGTAATTATTAAGTAAATATATGAAAATATCCTCCTATGATCCCCTTCATGAAGAGAAATTATTATAAGGTATTTTTTATATTAGTTATTTGAACTTAGAACATTTTCAAAATCAATGTATGTTTGCTGTTTTTATTTCTGCCTATTGTGATTTAATTGACATATTTAAAAATATCACACTATCAGTAAGGACACATACTTAGTGTCTTCCAAACCTCACATAATGAGCAAGCAGAGTAAGTAATAGAGTTTACGTTCCCTTATTACGTCGTAGCATCATTACTGTGTAATGAGAGAGACAGTGCAGGAAAGTGTTCATTTTCAACATGGTCACCAAGAGCTTTCTCTACTCACAGTTTCACATCTCTATTATGGATTTAAAATAAATGTGTAATCTTTTGCATTTTGCATCATGTAACTAAATCTGAATTATCTTGAACTCATGTACTGAAGTTGGCTACAAGAGTTCAAAACCTACAACAAGAATTCTATAGCTTCATTTGTGTTGTTTGTTGGTTTTTAGATTTCATGTTTCCCACTCATTGGTAATAATTTTTATCAATTATTCATATTTTAATCACTTTTCCTTAAAGATCCTACCATTTCAAATTTATGGACGAATGGCATCAACAAATAGGAGCAGGGAATTTTTTAAAACATGGAATTGATCACAAACTATACAAATCAGTTTGGTTAAGTATAACAGAATTGTAGGCACATAGGAATCAGTATGTTCAGTGCATGATTCCTCTTCCCACAGCACTCTCACCCAGATTTAACAGTGATGCTGGAAATCTTTGTATCAATCATTTATCAATTCAATTATTAACAATCTTATAATCGTTTATGTGTCTGATGAAATTTTCGCGTATAATGACATAATGCCCATTTTCCTTCTCAGTTGCTGTAATAAATTCCATAGCCAATAGGAACTTGAAGAGGAGTAGATTTATTTCATAATTCCTTCTGAAGTTATGATGTACTACTAATGGAAACCCAAACCAGGCAGAAATAGTGTTCCATGGCTTGATCACAGCCTTATTACTAGAAACTGTGTTGTTGTTTTGTTGTTGCTATTGTTGCTATTGTTGTACACCTTAGGTCTACCTACATAGGAATGTTATCAACCACAGTGGAATAGGCCTTCCTTCATCAAAAAGCTATCCATAAAATGTTCTAAAATATATTCCAGCAGGCCAATCTGATGGAGGCAGCTCTTTAGTTAAGAATTCCTTTTTTCAGATGTATCAAACTAATAACCAAGATTGGCCATCACAGTCAGTATATTCTGTATCTACAAGGCATCAGGTTTTTTCTGTCCAACCATAACCATCACAGAATTCAACTATTATCTTTTATATTTACTTACATGCCATCTTAAAGAAATGTATTCTACAACTCTAGTATTTACTTGATAGAGAAGTAAATACTAGATAGAGAACTTGGGTATATTATAATTTTCAAAGAAAATTAATAAGAAAAAAGCCAAGAATTTGAAAGAAAGCAAGGTATATGGAATGATTTGGAGAGAGTACATGGAAGGAACATGATATGACTATACAATAATTTCAAAAATTCTAAAATAAATATATAATCTAAAAAGTAAAGTGAATTAAGTTGTTTCCTCTGCTCCTTGTCCAATTTTTTAAAGGTTTTAATCATGGGGGTGTGGGAGGGAGAGGGACCTAGGTGGGAAATGTGACAGGGAGGGGAAGAAGGGAATATGATGTGGTTTTGGGGGGAACAGGACTGATGCCCTGAGGAAGTAGGGGGACCCTCTAGAATATACAAGAGACTTGGAAAGTGAGAGACTCTCAGGACTCAAAGGGAGGGACCTTATGAGAGGGAACTTGTAGAGTTCAGCTCCAGTAGAAAGACAAGAAGACATCAAGTGGAGGGATGGGTTTGCCATCCCACAGTCAAAAACCTCTGACCCAGAATTGTTCCTGTCTCAAAGAACTGCAGGGTCAAAAATGGACAAGAGCATGAGGGAAAGGAGGTCCAGTGACAGGCCCAAAGTGGGATCCAGCGCAAGGGGAGGCTGCAAGGCCTGACACTATGACTAATACTATGATGTGCTTAAAACAGGAGCCTAGCATGACTGCTTTCTCAAAGGCCCAACAAGCTGCTACAAGAGTCAGATGCAGATATTTATAGCCAACCAATGGACAGAAGCTAGCGACCTCTGTGGTTGAATTAGGGTAACCGGGAAGAAGCTGAGGAAGAAGGCAGCCCTATAGGAAGACAGGTAGAGTCTCAAGTAACCTGGATCCCTGAGATCTCTCAGACACTGAGCTACCAACTAGGCAGCATACACCAGCTGATGTGAGGCCCCAACACACATATATGGCAGAGGACTGTCAGATCTTGACTCAGTGAGAGAAGATGCACCTAACCTGTGGGGCAGTGAGCTGTGAACAGACAACTTGGTCCCCTATCGAGCACAGGCCTTGAATCACAGTGTCCCATGGCAGTTGTTCTCAGCCATGCCCCTGGGCCCCTGGCTCCTGTCTGGACTCTATCCTCACATTTACCTGGCAACAGTCAGGTATGCTCCTCCCAACAGTTACCTGGCAACAGTTAGGTTAGGCCAGCCCACTATAAAAGGGGCTCTTTGCCCCCTCCCCTCTTTCTTACCCTCTTGCTCACTTGCCTCTCTCTCACCTCTCACCCTTCTCTCCTCTCTCTTCTCTCCTTTCTCAATGTGGCCATGGCTAGCCTCTACTTCTCTACTCTTCTTCCTCTCTCGGTCTTTCTACAATAAATGCCTTAAAACCCTGGACTGCCTCTTCTCATCGGGATGCACAGTGCTGGAGCAATGGAGAAGGTCTTTCTCTTAAGAGCAGAGATTTGAGGCCTCAGGAATTAGGGAGGTTGTTGGGGTAGCGGTGGCAGGTGGTGGCACAGAGACATCCTCTTGGGTACAGTGATGGGGAGGAGGTATGGGATGTGGAACATTCAGAGGGCAGGCTAGAACAAAAAGACTGGACTGCAAAAAATGATTAGAGAATAAATAATGATCATAATAAAATTAACTCAAAAGTTTTATGACATAAGCTGTATCAGACATTCAAAAATATATATAGTAATACCTTCACAAGATTTTTTTTATGTCTGCTAAATAATTATTGCACAAGACTATATTCTTGGGATGAACTATATTACAACAGGAATATAGTGAAGCCTGCTAAAATAGATAAGATAATCACAGACTAAAGGATTTCCTGGACTGTAGCATGAGTTCAAAGCCAACCTGAACAAATACAATGTCTGTAAAGAAAAAGACAAAAGAGCTGGAGGTATAATTGAGTGTTGGGGCAGTTTCATAACAGCAACAAACATCTGTTCATAATTATTATGGCTATCAGCAAGTCAACCAACTAATAATGCTTTGTACTATTTACATGCTTATACAGAAAATACATGCTTACAGTGAAATAAAGTTAAGACTATTTGGGTGCATCCTCTTAAAATAGTATTTTATTTAAGAATTTCTCATTATTTTGTCTGCAAGACTTTTTAGATTGCCAATGATGTAGTTTATGCATTAATGTATATATATATATATATATATATATATATATATATTCACACACATATATATGTATCATACACAGACACAAACACCCATCTATGTATCATACACACACAAAAAAAAACCCACATACACATATTGAGATAGTGTGTGTGTACAAATATATTTTGTTTGATCTGTTTAATCTGTGTAATTATTATTACTTGTATGTATGTTTTCAGGTCTGAACATTTGGAATTGAAAAAATTAAGTCACTTTTTTTTATATTTTGCTCATCAAGTGTATATACAATGGCTATCAATCATCTATCAGATTCCTACTCTTGTATCTTTATTAGCACCGTGCAGTCAAAGGCAAGTTTGTCTCTTTGGCTAAAACAATCCTATTTGCATTTATATTTAGGATGACATCATCCTATTATTCCAGTGTCTTACAATCTTATCTCCATATAGAAAGCTAAGTGATATTTCTAAAATCACAAGTCATGGATAGCTCTATAGATCAGTTCTAGTGTGCATGTATGACTTGCATGATGCCTTAATTTTAATCCCTGCTACTACCAATACCATCCCCAATCCTGCATGTCAGATTATACCATTGCCATACTAATTGTCCACATAAAGGGAATGAGAGCTGCTAATTCTAATATTTAATGTGATCTCTGCTCATCTCTCCACATCTTCTAAATCTTTCTCCATATCCATGATGATGCATATCCATCATTTGAATTACTGCATCTGTCATTTATTTACTATAGAAGAACCAAAGTACCACTACCCTAGCTCTTTCCATGATTTGCTTTTATAAATCATGACAATTCAGCATTTTCCTAGTGAAATTTATTTCAAAAGTAAATATTCTTATCCATTTTTATTTTCATACTATATCAATTTTTGTTTTGTTTTGTTTTATTAGTTTTTTTTTCTCAAGTCGGGGTTTCTCTGTGTAGCCCTGACTGTCCTGGAACTCACTCTGTAGACCAGGCTGGCCTCAAACTCAGAAATCCACCTGCCTCTGCCTCACAAGTGCTGGGATTAAAAGCATATGACACCACTGCCCAGCTATACTATCTCAATTTTAATGCTTTTTTTTTTATGTATTTCATTCTCCCACACCACCATATTTTGAGGCAAGTACTTACTTTATTGTAATCATCTATTACACTGGAATATTTTAGAACTTGTTAATCTCTAAATAAGGACCTGAAAAATTTGTCACATGGATTTTGAATATTGGGAAATCCATTAAGATAGCTATTGTCTCAACATTGATTTTTAGATCCCCATAACCAGGCCCTATTCTGTGACATGCACATTTTAAGAGTCAATGACTTGATCAGGCAATGATGTTCCATCCACACCTTAATCCCAGCACCTTGGCGACAGAGGCAGGCAGATATCTGCGAGTTTGAGGTCAGCTTGTCTACAGAGCTAGTTCTAGGATACTGAAGACTCAATCTCAAAACAGCCTGTGGGACTATCCTGTTTATGAGTTGGCAGGTTGTAGCACTCTTACTCTGTGTTTTTGGATCCCTCCTTCAGTAAAGACAAGTCTCATATTTCATATTATATCAGATTCTGTACTAATTTACCTAACCATATGTTATTTCTTTGAGAAGCAATGGAAATATGTTAAACCTATATTATTCCCATGTCACAGACACTGTATCTAGAAAAGACATCTCTTATTAGGAAGGAATTTTAAAAGTTTATTTGAACAATTATTATTGATAGTGCTGACAATAAACTTTGATCACTGAGTTACACATCCAATTGCCAAGCCACAACAAATAATCCATAGATCTCAAACTTTAGATGTCAAATTGAAGAAAAAATCTAAAAAAAAAAAAAATTAAAATTAAAAATAAACAAATAAAAACCTACCCAAGAGACCAAGAGTCATACACAAGAGAAACAAGGAATTATCCAAGGCAATGGTTCATAATTGCTGTGTTCAGTATCAGAAAGTAACTGTTAAAATATTGCTCATATCCACACGGCCCCAGAGACCTTTAAATATACAGGGGATATCTGAAAGAACTAGCATGTGACTTTAGTGACCTCTCCTTTCCTTTTGAAGTCCTTGGCTTTTTTTTCTTTGAAGTCACTGTTGTCCATAGTCCCTTTCTTCAGGCAGCATTCTCAGGTATTCCTCTTAGGAAGCCTCTTCTGTAATCTGTGAATAATGATAGAGAAAGCCATTATCTATTTGTATAGCTAAGTGCAAGTCAGACCTGTATTAAAGATGTCAGTCAGATTGGGTCTGTTAACAGGTTGGAAGGATCATCCCACAAGTACCCATGCCACCAGGAAGTACCTTTCTGTTGAGCTGTTATTAGTAAAAGAATTACATATATACTAAGCACTGGTAATTTCCCAATGCCAGAAATGAGCCAGAAAACTAGAGTTCAGTTTAATCTTTCTCATCAGATCTCTAAATCAATGGTGGCAAACCCTGAATAAATTTCTGAAAACCATTTTTTTTTAATGTAGCTCACAATGCATGCCATAATTTAGGCATCTTAAGGGTGTTCTTTGAAATTTAAGATTAATCCTTGAGTGTTCAAATTTATTATTGATACTTTTAGGTGCTTTTTAAAATTAATTTATTCTCTGATATGATGGAAAAAAAACTATGGCTTCTTGCTACTCATTGTTTAATTTCCACCTTTAAAAAGCAAAGTTTTCATGGCATCTTCTTGTTTCACCATTCTGAATAGTTTCCTTTTGTAGAGCAGTAGGGAATTTACTTTCTCAATCTTACCATTTGAAAGCTCATCATTTACTTAGAGCTAGGACTATTTAAGGGAAGTTAGGAACTCTGCTCAGATAGCCTTCAGTCAACCAAGATCTGAATACTGTTTAAAGACAGACAAATAATGTTCCATTGATTAGTTTAAATATGCTCAATTAACCTCACTTTGCACACAGTGAAAAACGTTGAAGAAACCATCACAATTTTAAAAAAATCCAATGTAGCTTAATTTCAACTCAGGTAGAGGTTCAGTAAATCTAGTAGATACATTTCTTATAGAAACAGTAGAGATTCTAATTCCATGTGCTCTGGTATTTTGTAAGTACATCCAAGATAATGGTACTGGGTTACTGCAAATATTCAGGATTCTGATCAATAACTGTGTGTCAAACTACACAGAAAATGATTAAAATAAATATATCCTTTAATGATAGACAATGAAGACATCATAATTATCATAAACAAGAACAGCAATGATAGTAAACATTTTATTCACTTCTTGGTCATCTGAGCAACAAAGAAAAGGAGTTTGTTTAGCAAAGAAAACTGTGTTGGATAACGAAATGTAAACATAGAGAAAATTATTTCCTACAAAATATATTCTACAATTATCATCTCCACAAAAATACAATGATACAAAAGCATCTAAATCCAGCTTCTTGGTGAGATGCATTTAATTTTAAGCTCAGGCTTTATAAGTTGTTATTATGTTCAGGAACCAAAACTCACATTTAAAACCTTTACCACTAGACAGATTGCTTTTGACTTCAAAGTTAGAGTCAGAGAAACAAATAACCATTATTTCAAGTATTTTTGTCATATATGAGACTATGATATGAAAATTTATTATTGAAATGAGAACATATTAGTATAAGTTATCCAAAGTAACTTAAGTGTATGTGTGTATGCAGGTGTATTTGTATGCATTTGTATACATATGTGTCTACATGGGCATATGTGTATATATGGACAGTCATGTGAATGCATGTGCATTCTTTTTCGTGTTGATGTTCATGTTTAAATTGTGCATTCATGCAGCTTTTATAGTGATGCCCACTGTTACCTTATCTCTTTGACTGACAGTGATGGGATTTCAGGCACGCTCAACCTTTCCAACAGTGCCAGTGATGGGATTTTTTGAAATCTTATTACTGGTTGCACTGCCTTGATCTCAGATGGAACTTTCAATCAAAAAGGCAATCAGAAGGTTATACATTCGTGAGATTCCCTGCAAAGCCAACGATCGCATAATACAACATGTTGCAAAGGACTACTTGCCTCCAGTCCTTATGTGGCTATAAAAAGTAATTGGCTACTTAGCTCTCAGCACCCACTTTCCTTCTCTAAAATACAGATAGCTCAGCCCTCTGTGGATTCTCAGTGTGGAGCCGGCTGCTCCTGGGAGATTTCTATGCCTCATGCAGAGACTTGTCTTACTTTAAGCATATGATTAAGCAAGCTCTCAGACACATTTGTCTCTTTCTGAGGATTCTTGTCTCACTGGGTATACTGATGCATCCAAGTTTTCTTTTAAGTTATATATGCACATACACACTTACTCATTTTTTATTTTTTTGGTACAAAACAGTTTTGCTGTAAAGTTTGTGTCATAGACAGCACAAATTTGGGGTGGAAAAGGCACCACATGAATATAATTCAATCATTTTATCATAAACCATTTAAAATATACCTTGACTGCACTCATAGTGAGAATTTTATTAAAGTGGTTTACTAATATTAGGTGACATGTTTATGTGTATATTAAAAATGGTTGATCAAATAATACAGATGTTAGAGGCTGATTTGATTCCAAGTGGCCTCCACTTATGCATAGATGCCTCAAATTCTCAAAAAAAGAACCTTACAGTAAAGAAAGCAGAAGGAGACAAACTATTTCTTCTGTCATTTGGCACAGAATTCTTGGCAAACATTAAAAGAGACTTGTCCTTTGGACACACAAAGATCACAGCCACAATAATGACTGTAGCACGTAGCAATATTATATTTGATAAGTAACCACTTGTGTGTATATGAAGATTCATCTGATTTGTCAATATTGCAAGAGCAAAATAATTGCATAAACAAAAAACTTTAACAAAGTTAAAATGCATTGCTTGAAGATGGTTAAGGGAGGAGTGATTAAATCTCAAAAGTAAAACAATTTGGATCTCTATAGTCCTATTCTGAATGTGGGAGTTCTAGTAAGTTTGTTGGTAAAGTAAATGGGATAGTCTAATATTTTGGGTATGGGCTTTCTTGAATAAAATTAAACTCAGGGTAGCCTAAAATGCATTTCACATAGCAAGAACATATTATCCCTACATAATTACACGTAGCACCACTTTATCCAGCATATCAAAACTTCAGATCGGCTTTGGTGCACAAAATATGTGGATAGTAGTGGAAAGAAATGTTGTTAATGGGGCTCATGTATCCATGATGTCTTTCTGAACAAAGTAAAATTTAAGGTTGATTAGAAAACTGGTCCTAAATTGCTTCTTTCCCATGATCTATCATATGAATATTATTCTATTGATCAACAATGAAGATGTTGATTTTATAATCCTATAAAAAGAATAGTGTGGTATATCTGTTACAAATGTCTTATACACGACTTTCCTTTAAAGTAAACAGAGACAAGTTTGAAGTGCAAATGGAAAATAAAAAAAAAGTCCACCTTGGTTTATAATGTGCAAGAAAGTTAGGATTTGGGTCTTTATTGTTACTATAAGTTATAGTAATACCTTTTGTGATGTCTACTAATCTGATGAATATAAAAGTCACTATGGACTCTCCCTTTGACTTCATGAAAAGTGTTCAGTAGCCACTGAGAGACACATAAATGTAGGATTATGATTGGGCAATAGTGAACAATGAGGAGGTGGTAAGCCACTGAATAGCTATTAAATTTTTATTTGAATATTTAGTCATTTTGATTCTGGTATGATGAATACAGCTTCCAGAAACTGTTGCCTTCCTTCTCCAACCCAAATTCATGCTTTCCTTAGATATCACCAAGATAGGGACTGAAGTAGCGGGTGACAAGAGCCCATAGGTCTTATTTCTAATGGATTCTCTAAGGATCTAAAAAAGAATGGTTTTCATGTCCACAGTGTAGTTTAGGTTCTATCTCCAAATATTCAAATTCCTTTATTTTGTGACATTTTGGAATGTAATCTCACCTATAGCCTTTTCCTATGCAGAATTGCACTCTTGATTTTTTATCCTCTCTTTTGTTACCTCCACCCAATCCTCTGCATTTAGGGACCCCCAAAATACACTTGACTGTCTTTTAGGTAAGTTATTTACTTTTATGTGTCTGATGTTTTCTTAGTATGGGATCAATAGCAACCCACTTCTGTTCTCTGGTTCTTTATTATAGTAAAGATGCTAATAACTAAAAGTGACCCACAGTGTGATTTGATTGCACAGTTTAGAATCTTAGAGTCAATAGTTCTGCTCAGAAATCTTCATATAGCTGGAAAAAATGATGACAACAAAGGTATTTATAAAAATATATTTCACAAAGTAGGAAACAATACAGGAGTTTCTCTGAATACAACACATGGAGTAAATAAACAATATTGCATTAAAGCAAAGTAGAAAAGTAAAATGATCTGCATGTAATACTTGAGTTTTATCATACATTGTCTACTCCTACATGGCAGGTTTGCATTACAAATTAAATATGCTCACATCTTCTAGGGCTGTTCTGCTTCTGAAGTCTAAGACGTTCTGCGCATCACCATAACCAGGGACAGAAGTGTAAAAAACATAAGCAGTAAAATTATGTACAAATTAGTTTCTGCTCTAAATTATTTGGGAGAGGAAAACTTGAAGCATGTTTATTGGGTGGGGCATTATGTAAGTATCTAAAAGTCTAGAGTTTAAATATTCACAGGAAT
This sequence comes from Mastomys coucha, assembly GCF_008632895.1. NCBI lineage: Eukaryota > Metazoa > Chordata > Mammalia > Rodentia > Muridae > Mastomys > Mastomys coucha. The sequence goes on from NW_022196905.1 coordinate 237,277,093, forward strand.
CAATATACTTCCAGATGTTTGTGCTTGTAGTAAAAACACCAAATACTAGGATTATGAAGAAAATAGAAAATAGTCCAAAAGTTTCTCTGGGAAATGCTGTTCCTGTAATCACCAGTCACAATTACACTTTCTACTCTAAAGAGACTATTACCTCTCCCCTTGATAATATTGCCTGCCATACTTATCTCATCAAAATGTACATGTATTAAACATTCATTGTATAGATATTAATATAAAACAATCTAAAGGATTATTAATGGATATAATTTAGTTTTCCCCATATAATCCCTTAATCTATAGATTACCAACCTTAATAAATAAAAGCATTATTGGACATCAATAAAATATTTATTTTGAGGATTAAACAAATAAATTCACACGCTAGCAATAAAACCATCTGTCTCTGATGTGGTCCACTGTGGAATACAGTTTATCTCTGTGTCCTTGTGGAAGAAGATGAAGTGGAGGGAACGAAGAATCCTGCTTCTAGACACAGCCTGTTTGAATGGCATTTCTCTCCTCCCACCTTTGAGTTGGCAATCCCCACCCTGGAATGGATTACGAACATGTGAATATTTTAAGGCTCGACACAATATTTAAAGATGCTATTCAGTCTCTCTTGAGTGGGGCCAACAATTATGTACAACGTATGGTCACCGTACCATATAATCTAGGAGGCCTCCCCAAAACTCCATAAAGTCATAATGTACAGCAGACCAAAGTATTGCTTTATCATTTGTGACGGGATCCTTATTGGTGAAGGGAAATAAAACCATTTGCACTCATAAGAATCCTTACAGAAGACACGTATCAGCAGCAGAGTCCTTGCAAGTCCATTTTTTTCCTAATAAAGCACCTTTTAATTTTGTTTTTGTTTTTTGTTTTTCTCCTCTTAAACAACTCTCTAAGGATTAGCTAGGATCCCAATCTCTGACTGTGGCCGTCATGTAAATATCAAATATTCAAAGACTTCTAGACACTCCACATACTTAATTCACACTCCACAAGATTTATCACCTCCTAACATATACTTTTTATTTTTATTATTTTTTTTGGTTCAACATTAAAATGTGGTTGAGTTTATAGATGATTGGTGCTAAACTTGCCTCTAAAACAAATAGCCACATTTGTTGCATCTAAGGGGAGTGACCCTAGAATATTACAGAATGCTCAGTTCCATTGATTATTTATATAATCCACTGTCAAGTTTCTTTGTCACTTTCACCAACAGAGTAGAGTTCGCCCAGTCTCTTAAAGCGGGGACCCCAGTCACTGAGGTAGTCAAAATTCTGGTCTGAGTCTGATGTGGTGGACTCCAAGGAGCTGAGGGAGCCAGCCACAGACCCTCGGCCTTCATAGCCATAAATCTGTATGGAGTCATATGGTGGGGCCGTGGGGTCATTATCTGCCTCATGCAGCCTTACATTTATAAATTCATCGACATCAACACCATTTGGAACTGGAGCAAGCCCTTGCCTTGGCATAAACTGCAAATCTGGTTTAATATCCTTACGGGGTAAAAATCCATTAATTCCATCTGGGTTTTGCAAAGTTGCAATGTCAAAAGCCTCTGTGTCCTCCTCCCCTCCTCCTTCGTCGTCGTAGCGAATGATGTTTTCTCGCACGTCTTCATCATCTTTGATAATTAGTGGTTCATTTTTATGCCGCCTCAGAGTAACAAACAGAACCACAATGACTGCAAGAAAAAGACCAGATCGTAATCAGTCAACAAGCATATCATGCCATGATCAAAGCAGAAGAGACGACAGGGGAGAGGAGAATTTTTAAAAGAATATATTTAGGACTTCTGCAATCTTGCCCCTTGGAGGGTGGTGCTTTAGAGCAGTGGTTCTCAACCTTCTTACTGCTTTAACGCTTTAATACTGAAGAGGCTCTAACAAACACAGACCCAGCGTGGCAAACAAACAGTGTAGACAGGTTTCGCCCTTTAATCCCTTTCCATCTTCCTTGCTAAAAATCTTTTACATTCAATAAACTAGCCCACAAGTTCTATTCTACTATTTGCCCACTGACATGCTCCTGAGACAAAACACTGAGGTCCAATTGTTTTTAAAATCATTATTTGCCTAGCATATTCAATCAGGATTTACCTACTCACCCTAGCATGGACTCCTCATTTTACCCCTTAGAAACCCACTCCTGCAGAAACACCCTCTTTTGCTCTTGCTTGTGTTTGCTTGGGATTGTTGCTGACTTTGCAGCCTACCACCTTGCCCCTCTCTGATAATCGATTTTGTGCTAAAAAGGTGGTGACTGGGTATGTCCAACACTAGGATAGCTGACCCCTCATGTATACAGCTCCTTGTGTTATGGTGACTCCCCAACCATAAAAGCATTTCCATTGCTACTTATAAATATGATTCTGATATTATTGTGAATCATAATGTACATATATATACCTGTTCTTTCCAATAGTTTTAGGAGTCCTCAGTGAAAGAGCTCTTCAAATCCTGAAGGTGTTACTACCCACGGGTAAAGAACTACTGCTTTAGAGTGTTCAGTCATGATGACACCCAGACTTTGAACTCTTTAATAGCAAATTAGCTTAAACAGTGATCTGAATGATTAAAAACTAAATTTTTGTACAGATCACTCAAAATTATTTTCATTTAATAAACATTTGTTGCTGTGATGTAAAATGGACATAAACTGGAATCAGCTCTAAGGTGGGCCCTACAAAAGAGAAAATAGCACCCACAGCATGATTAGCACATTAAGTTCATTGTGTGAACTATTCAGTTTCCTTGGTTTCTATCTATGTTACTTCCATCTAGTGAGTATGGTACTTGAAGAATCTTTTTTGTGATGGTGCTGCTGCTGATAGCAGCAACTAAACCCAGGGCATGATGAATGCTTGTAAGTATTCACTTACTAAGCTCTAAAAGCATATGATATAATAAGATATTCTCAAGTTAAGAGATAGATTACCTTCATACACTATATAAATTGCTACACAATTAAACTCTCATATTGAATGGCATCTGGAACTTCTCTATCTAGAAAGATTTCTCCAACTTAGAGCAAGAGAAAGGACTGCTATCCAAGAAGTTTACCACTCAAAGGACTCATGAATGGATATCACTGTTAAAACATTTTAATTTCCAAGAGAAAGATAAGACTAAGACACAAATGCTCTCTTTGATATTTTCTAGGAAGTAAAATCACTGCTTGTATGTATTTGGGCCACTTACCATGTGACCCCAGATAGTCTGGAACCCCAGATCCTTCTCTTTCTCCCAAGTGCTGAACTTCAGGGATGCTTTTGCTAAGTTGAGGCTTAGTCTTGTTTTTACAATGAGCGTTTTAGATAGAAAATTAACTCTTAATTTGGATTCTTTATTGTAGTTTTACTTTAGTATCAACTAAAGTATCTATAAGATGACTTAGAGGAGAGCATATGTTTATATGCTTACTTACTCTCTTTATAGCTCACTAAACTCGAGATTTGATGATACAAGGAACCAGTCCACACGTTATTTATAGTCAATGGCAATTGAAGACAGAAAATTTACCTCTCGTACTACATTTGTTTGCAAGATGTGATTTGGAGGCTGTCTTTTATAGTAGGTGTTGGGATGAATGTAGAGTCTCATTCCCTACCTCCTTGTCATTTTTGGCCTCTCACTTTGTTTATTTTCTCCCTGGTGATGGGTTTGATAAAGACACCTGAAATCCTCTCACCCTGGACAGAGTTTGCACAACTTTTTCTTATTTTATCTTAATGTTGATTACATCATTCCAGATTAGATTTTACTATTCTTATTTATAGTCACTTATGGCAGTAGGCTATGAAGCTGGTGTTACTCACCGAGCAGCAAAATGATGCATGCTAATATAGCAATTAAGGCCCCCATACTGAGTCCAATAGGAAGGACATAAGCTTCAACATTGCATGACTGGACCACGCCATCATTGCTACAGCCACAGACTCGGATGGTCAGGGTACTGGTGCTACTCAGAGGAGGGTTCCCGCTGTCACTGATCACTATAGGCAGAAGGTAGACTTCTTGCTTCTGGCGGTTGAATCCATTATGTTTTGCCAGAATGCTCAGGGAATTATCTAGGGAAATTGAAAATGACAGTTATTTGCATCATTCCAAAATGCCAAATAATACTTGTTCTTATGGTCCACACATCCATGTGAACCTTAAACTCCTTCCAAATACAAAAAGATAATTACATATCCTTTGCTTCCTCTTCCAAATTTATCAATTGACAGAAGCCAAAATAACCAAAGCAAAAGAGGTTGCATGAAAGGGAGAAGGTAATAAAATTTTGAGGTCTTATATTTCATTGTAAATGCAAAACAGATTTTATAAAAATAATTTTCAAGGGTCTTTTCAGAATGCATCGTAGTCTCCCATAAATCCATGTGAAAGTTTATAATGAAGTCACAGGAGCTAACTAGAGAGAACATTACCATATAGACAATATCTATATGGTAGACATTTGAGATGCTCTGTATCAAAAGACAGACTAGATGAAAACATGAATATTAAAAGCTGTTTATTGACTGCTATGTTGCCTGAAAAAAAAGTCAGAATTTCGTGAAGCATTTATCTTGAGACAACAGAAAACAAATTGCTGTCAATTCAAAGAGATAGATCATAAATTTTAAATGTCTATGGACTCCTTTATGTATAATTTTTATATGGGCAAGAAAATGAGATTAGAAGAATGAATTATATTTTGCACTAGTTATACAGATGTTATTATTGAGTATGCAAAGCCATATCTATGGACACTTAAGTAATATGTGATGCTGTGATTTCAGTCTGAAGTAAAATTAGTCCATGACTAGTGACTGGTCCCACACTGGCACTATAGTTTTATTATTTCAAGCTACTAATAAGCACTTTAGTCATTTATCATGCCCAGGAGAATGACAGTCACATTATGCATATTTTAATCTCTCCTTTAATTTTAATCAATAAAAGATACATAAATACAAAAATGGGAACCCTGATTATCTCAAAATAATATTTCATGCCAAAAAAAGTACTTACTGGGTGATATTATTTGAAAAATGTGATTATTTCAATTGGAAAAAAAATACAATGTTGACAGACTCACAGACATCAGAATACTAGGTTAAGTCATTATCGTCACTAAATGATATCATCTATAATTTTAAAGCTGTTTAATTTCTGGTCATCAGTGTCCTACTGATTTCTAAAACATTCAAATAAATGGACAAATATTCTACTCAAATGGCTTATTATGTTGAATACTGCCATATAATAACCTCTATTAGAATTCTGAAGAAAATAGAAATCATTCTCCAAAATAGATGCATAATTACATGCAATTTACATTGTTTAAGATATAAACAGGCTTATATTGCTTTAATAGTGAGTAGTCAAAAAAGAAAAGGCACTCTGATTTAATTTTTTTTTCAGAATTTATTTTTGTTGTGCCTCATTATTTAGCAATTTTCACAGCAAAAATAAGGTTTTCTAATAGAGTTAAGCAGCAATATACAAAATGATTCAGTAACATTTTTCCATGACCTAGAAGGAAATACCAGTTAGCTAAAATCAGAGCAACATCTACTCAACATAGATACAGAATCCATGGCTGTGTTATATCTTCAGAAAGTCATGACAAATATGCATACATTTAATTAACACAGGGAATATTGGTTAGGTTGCTTTGTATTCTTTAGTTCAAAACATAATACACAAACATTTTTTCATAATACAGTATTAATAAAACTGTAATGAGTCTTTTTCTTTTGCTGACTGACATTGTTTATATGAAAATGTATGGTGTATATTCTCTGTTTAAGTAACCTACAGTGATAATTTAGAAATTGCAGCAGGATTGTTACTTGTTACAGGACAAATTGGTAGTTCTCTAGAACACTGGAGACTCTAATACTACACTCTTACTTGCATTTCTGTACTAATTATTGATTCGATATTTGTGTTGCTTTTTCCACATGCATGAAATTATTCTGTAAAAGAAGTACTTCAGTCATTCTACTTTGTTCTTACCTCTCAGCCCCAGGGAACATCAATTAACTCCTTTTCAAAATAAAATTTATTTGCATGTATTATTTATTTAACTAAGTTTATATTCAGTTAACTAAATGAAATTATCATTATAGACTATATTAAATCTATAAAAGAGTAGTTTCATGCACTTAAAGATAATGTACCCAGTCAATGCACAGTAAATAATCAAAAATACACATTTCAAAATTTCTTGTAATTTTATTTTCTTACAAATGTATGTTGTTTTTATTTCATTAAAATTTTAGCTCTAACCCTACAGTTCTCTCTCATGATGGATATATTAAAGATATGTACATTTTAAAATTAAAGGATATATTGGGTAGTGTTAATCTTCTAGCTTACACTATCATACTGTATTGGCTTGTTCCCAATGATAATTAATTTCCTCCATGTTAATTACAATCTAAGCTCTCCTTTGCCCAATGATCCTGAATAGTCTCTCACAAAACAAGAACATGGACTCCTATTCCTCAGGGATCTGCATTTTATTGTATTTCAATCAACTTATTTTTTTTTTCAATCTTCCATCACTGGCATCCTTTCTAAGCGTAAAAGTGTCATAAAAAGCTTTGATCTCTCTCAGAGCTTTTTCTTCAACCACGTGCTTCTGTGCACTATTATTGTCTATTTGCTGTTCTCTGACAAACATAGAATGTAGAATGCCAGCCTCCATGAGAGTTCTTTTAATAACTTTGGTAAAATTTATGAAAACTACAATATATTTTATATAATATAAAAGAATTTGGAGAGCCTTAATAATATTGACTTTCCAAAAATCTTGACTTATTTTATTATTATATTATATATGAGCAAAGTATTTTAATTTCAAGTACCATCCCATCATTTCTTTGTTTTATTATTACTATATACTCAGTATTGCTAAAGTAAATATGCATAGATTTAGATTGTGAAGTTACATTTTCAGTAAACTTACTGTTAAATAAAATGTAAGTAATTTGTCAATTGCTTTTATTTTTTAATAATTTAAAATTGTTTCTATTTAGTTTTCAAAATATGCAGGCTTATTTCTTCAGAGCATTCTATGCAATATGGAAGCAGAAGAAACTCCTGTTGATGTCCACAAAAAATATAAACATTGGAAGTCCTAGGGGATGTTTCAGAAAAAAAAATGTGAAAGAAGAAATATGTATTTAAAAATAAATGAAGAAGTAAATATCAAAACACTGAAAAAAATAGGAAAACTTTAAAACCAATGGGAAGCTCACATGACATACAAGGAAATGGTTGGACAATTAACAGTGGAATTTTCATACAAATAATGGATTTTTAAATCTCCCAAACAATAATTTTATCTAGTAATCCAGCAAAGCTATCTTCAAAATCTTGTGTGTGTGTGTGTGTGTGTGTGTGTGTGTGTGTGTGTGAGAGAGAGAGAGAGAGAGAGAGAGACAGAGAGAGAGAGAGAGGGAGAGAGAGAGAGAGGGAGAGACAGAGAGAGACAGAGAGAGACAGAGACAGAGAGAGAGAGAGACAGAGAGAGAGAAAAAGAGGTATATAGATGTATGGATAGAAAGATATAGATAGATAGATAGATAGATAGATAGATAGATAGATAGATAGATAGACAGACAGATAGATAAATAAGGAGATAGATATTGAGCTCTTATCACATATCAAAAATCTGAATTTATTATCAGTATTTACGTAGGAACTTGTCACATACTAAAAGCAAACAATTGCAAATTGAAATTCACTTGCATGTTAAAAACAAATAATATCTGTGAAGATGATCATGTAATTTTAAAAGACAGTAAAAGTGTGTAGTTTTGAAAGCAATTATATCTAATAATATAAATTTAATGTGTTGTGGAATATATCACATGAAAAATAACTACAAAAATATATTCCACTTTCAATAACATACAAAGTTCAGTAGAAAAGTTGAGCAATAATAAAATCTCAAACGTTTCCCACCAGAAGCCCAGAGATCTTCCACTTAACAATTGAAGAATAAAATTTCACTCAAGTACACTGTAAACATTCAACACTGAAAAATGTATAACTCACAAAGTAAATGTAAGAGTAAAGGAAAGATGCAGCAAAGGTAATTTAAGCCCTTCAAATTATGTTTTCCACCAAATAAAATCAGAAACCAGTGAGAGAAAATAACTAAGGTTTTTTTTTTTTTTGATAACATATATTTTAAAATGTGTGGAAGTTAAATAGTACAGAATTCAATATCCAACTAGTCAAGGAAAATTTTGTTAGAGATTTTGAAAACATGATACATGAATATATTCACATAAGCATTTATGTACATTTGTATAAGTGAATATTCAAGAAAGAAAATTTCATAGACTGCAACTCAAAGTATGGAGGTAAAATTCAAACTCTATTTGATCATATTGATACAGAGATTTCAAAGTAAAAGATTAATACTTCTCTCTAAGATATGTAAAAAAGGGCAAACTAATCCTAGTATGATTCTCGAATATTACTATATGCACTAGGCCTTGCCTAGTTTCCTCTCTTTGTGCCATGTGTGATCTTCCATTCTTTTCTATACTTCAGTTGTCATGCTATGCTCTGACCCAATTTTATTCCTTTATCAGAAATTTTAGATTATTATTTTGACAGATACTTTCTCTAACTCTCCTTTCCATTGTTTGAATTGTGGATAATTTATGTTTTATCTTTTGTCCACATTTAAATGTTATTTCTTTTTGAATAATTTTCTCCAACTGTCTTTAAAATTCAGTTGCTGGATCTTCAAAAAAAAGTTTACATTTTCATAGGTACACTATGATAAGAAATGATATAGTAATGGAGATTTGATAGACATTGGAGATATGAGAATAAACTGAAACTTCTGAGCAACAAATAACAAATTTAAATGCATAATGAGTGTTCAGCAAATGTGTTTAAGATAAATAAATGACTAAGTAACCATGAGTTATATTCACATTCATTTGTCTTCGGAAAACATATATAGCTAGTGGTTGTATATGGAAATTTCAGAGACTGATTGTTTACAAATATTTTTTCTGAGAAAGCTTCATATCATAGAATGTGAAAAATATATTGAAAATGCATAGGTGCAAGCAGGAAGGTTCAGTGAAGAAACGGCATAATTACAAGAAAAGCCATCCTATAAAATAGCTGTCCCATGGCATTCTCTTTTACTCTGTCAAAGTGGATATTAGCTGGTCCAATTTCCCCAACACTTATATATAGCAGTGGACTACCTGCTCTGGTCTCAGTGGGACAGGATGCGCCTAACCCTCTAGGGTCTTGAAAACCTAATCATCTAGATTGGAAAATTAGGAAAAAGTGGACCTGAAGAGCTGGTATTCTGTATCCAGACAAAGCAACTCTCATGGGGGCATCTAGGTGTTACCCACTACTTCCCAAGAGAAGAACCCCGGGATGGAACCTTCCTCACCACCATCTCTCATTTGGCCTTCTTGTTTCTAAGAAATAATTTTCTCTCAATTGAAGCATCACTCTGAAGTATGTTTATACAGTTGTGAGGGCAGATAATGACACTGTTGGAATAAAATATACATTCCAGGATAAAGAAGAAAAAAGAAAGAAATATGATTTAAAGAAATAAGCCAAAACTTGTCTCAAGAAAGTAAGAAAGATAGTTCTCAAAAATGTTATATTAAAAGACCAAGGACAAGCTTTCTATCTCTGACTGCTATACCCATTAGTGAGGGGAAAAAAGAAATGGTCAAGGTCTTTGGTGGATGAAAGTCTATGATTTTGAAAGCAATTACAAAGATACCCAGGACTGAAGAGATAACTCATTCTATAACATACTTAAAGTCTAAATATGGGGACATGAGACTGGTCCTTCAGGTAAAAGCCTGTGTAGTATGAGTCAGTCACTACAGTCATTCAATACTATTTTTAATTTTTGCAGATAATTATGTACATATGTTTTCTGTAATTTAATTTGTCTCTTGCATTTTTAATAAAAGTGTCCATTAAAATCTCTGCTGATATTTTGTACACACTCTATAATTATAGATAATGTTGCAGTAGATCATATTATTTGGATGGTTTCTGGAAAGTTCCTATGTGGTAGTGTTAATGCCCAAATATGACTTTGGTTCAGGCCTCATTCACTTGTAACCAAGGAGTTAATACTTCTTCTTTTGTCTTTTATATGCAAGTATGGCTTTAAAAAAAGTGGAGCCATAGTTAAAGAGGGCTTTTGCTACCATTTATTACAAAATAAAGAGCTGAAGAGATAATCAGTAGACATTGTGCTTTTTTGAGATATTTGACTTGCAAATGTAATTCAAATTTTCTTGGTCAAGTCAAGTGAAATGCAAATAGTCTTAAGGTCAACAGAAAGGAAAGTTAGCATGATGTTTAAGAAGTATGGACAAGAGTTTTAATTAAGAACTTATCTGCCGGTTGTGGTAGCACACGCCGGTAGGATTTGCTGAAGGAGGCAGAGGTAGGAGGATCACAAGTTCGAGGCCAGCCTGGGCTACACATTTAAAAAAAAAAAAAGAACTTATCATTGTGTTATAACATTTGCTTATTTGTAAACTCTTTACAAAGCAATAGAAACTGCTAAACCTGTGCATTTTCAGCACGTAAAAGTATTATTGCCCAGTGTTTAATATATAAGGGTATGAAGCAAATGTAATGTTTATTATAATTAACACGTATTTTCAGACTTGAGAGTCCATACGGGAATAGTTTCATGGGAACAAGTTCATGAAAATTAACTTTTAGTGAAACCAATCTCCTCACAATTACTACTTTCTACAATTTTCCTTCAATGTGTATGTTCATATCATCTGCCACAGTTAGCTGTGTGTTCAGAGATCTGTAACTAGACTTTTGTTTTACAATTTGATGTTTTTTCCTTTTATTCTCTTTTAAATTGTTCACTTTGCTACCTGGCATCTATCAACTCAATGGATACATGTTAACTCATTATAAGATATCATCAACATATAATACTAAGTAACCCAAGATCCTTGGTCCTAGAACAGCTATCTGACTGCCTTTCAAAAGGGAACATCATCTGAGATCTCTTTGGAATCTCCTAGATTAACACCAAGTGTAATGTTTAGTCAACTGTCTACAATTACACATAGAATGAATTAGCACTTTTTTTTTAAGCATAAGAAAACACACTGGAAGCTCTTTCTGCATCACAGCTCTTCCAGCGCCAGGGGACTATAAATATCTAGCTAGTTGTCATTTGGGAATGGGAATGTACAGATAGTAGGCCATAGAATCATAAGCAGGATCTAAGGCTTTCTTTCTTAAAAAGCTAGAATCATTATTTCTAAAGCATTAATATAAAGAATTTTTTGTCATGTAAAAATTAAGATGGTTTTTAGTGGTATAATGCCCAGAAATGATTGTGTTTCCTATGTTTATTGTGCTGGTTTCTGTGTTTTTCATGTCTTCACTGTGGTGATTGGTACAACATTAGTTTAATGCTATTTTTGATGATTTTCTGAACAAGCATGCAAACACCCTAATCCACAGAATTTACAGATGTGATCTTGGAAATGAGTCTTCTCTGTAGGTAACTGACTTAAAATCTTGAAGTATGGAGTTCATGTGGGATTACTCAGTGAACTCTAAATCCTGTACTGCCTGTCTTTGCAAGAATGTGGAAGAATGAAATTTGACAGAGAGGAACAGAAGAAACAATTGAATGCCAGAGGCAGAGATGGTATGATTTGGCTATAAGCCAAGGAATGCCTGCAGCAGCAGAAGTTGGGAGAGAGAAAGACTGAGACAGCAGATTCTCTCACTACCTCTGGAGGGAGCATGAGCTTGCCAGACTTGGCTTGTTAGACACTTGTTTTCAAATGTCATCCCAAACTCAAAAAAAAAAATTAAGGAAGAAAAAAAGAAAGAAAGAAAGAAAGAAAGAAAGAAAGAAAGAAAGAAAGAAAGAAAGAAAGAAAGAAAAGAAATGAAGGAAGAAAGGAGGAAGGAAGGAAGGAAAGAAGACCTATTATTTTATCCTGAAGTTTAAAATATTTTTATAAAATGAATGCAATCAGACATTCTTGGTAAATCTGTGTCTAATTTACTGAGAAGGATAGGAAATCAATGTGGGACCCCTCCTATTATACATGTGAGGAAGATTCCATAAGATAAAGTCACTGGTTCAAGGATTTTCATCTGAAATCTGGGAGGTATAATCATGTTCAACAAATTTTCTTCAATATTTCTTTGTCCTCTTTGAACAAAACTTGTCTCAAGAAAGTAAGAAAGATAGTTCTCAAAAATGTTATATTAAAAGACCAAGGACAAGCTTTCTATCTCTGACTGCTATACCCATTAGTGAGGGGAAAAAAGAAATGGTCAAGGTCTTTGGTGGATGAAAGTCTATGATTTTGAAAGCAATTACAAAGATACCCAGGACTGAAGAGATAACTCATTCTATAACATACTTAAAGTCTAAATATGAGGACATGAGACTGGTCCTTCAGCTAAAAGCTTGTGTAGCATGAGTCAGTAACTACAGTCATTGGAAAGAAGAGGCAAGGCTATCCTGGGAGTTGTTTGGCCAGCTAGTTTTGTCAAATTGGTGAGCTCTGTGTTCAATTGAAGATTCTCCAAAATTAGGATGGATTGTCCCCATGATAGGGCTAAGGGTGTTTGTTACCAAACCATATAACATGAACATAACCTCAGGAGCCTACATAGAAGAAGCAAAGAATCAGTTCTCATATATCCACATATCCTGTGGTTTACACATGTATCTGCATACACAGAAAGACAGACACACATACACACAGAGAGTCAGACAGAGAAAAACAAAGTGAAAGAAAGACAGAGAGAGAGAAAGAGAGAGAGGGAGAAAGAGAGAGAGAAGTTGAGGAGGATACTCAGCATCGATCTCTGACCTCAACATGTATATATATAAATAGGTTCTTAATACATACACACAAACATGTAAATATGCAAAAAAATTAGTAAGTAAATAATAGCTAAAAAGCTATCCAACATAGAATGGTGTACATAGATATAACACTACACAGCTGAGCATAATTACATAGGAAAACAAAGGAGCATATTATAAAATAATATTAGCCATAACTACACTATGAACCAGTGAACCATCCAGAAGCCACAGATGAATATGGATGTCACATAATCCAGTACATTCAGTGACCCTGACTCAGGTGCTGACGTGTGCTGACATTTCCCATGGACTTCATTAACCTTTGTCATTTTCTTACACCAGTGTTCCATGCACACCCCATTTACAGACCCCTTGATGCTCAGAAAAAAAGGTAAACTATCTCCCGCAATAGTAGTCACTTTCCATCTCGCTTGAGTAAGCACTTCCAAGCTTTCATAAATATTAGCATATCTGGAAAGAATATTTTAATGACTCAAACTTTTAAAGAAGTGTAAAATATGAATTTCAGGATACAAGATCCATACAGAAAACAGAAACAAACAATATCCAAGTCTTTACTGAACTCTTGTGAAAGTTTCAAAATTAGGTTATGAATGTTAACTGCCCCACTATTAGAAATCTACCACCAATCTTGTTAATGTGTTGATGTTCTCTCCAAGGGTTACTCTGGACAGCAAATAGCCCTTGTGAGATTGGACGGTATTGGACTTTCACAGATGTTGTCAACTTGATATTTTGAAAATACCTAATTTATGAAAATCTATCAAAGTTTGGATACAATAAGCCAGTAAAATTCCAATGTCATTTTTTCCCTGAAGAAAAGCAATTTTAGCATTAACAGAATGTACAAAATATCCTGGATAGAAAAATCACATTCCATATGAGGTCATTTTTTCGTTGCCATGGAAGGTAGTATAGCCTACTAGTGGCATAAAAGAGATTTTAGATAAATGAATCTGAGTTGTCTATCAGTTGTAAATGCATTAGCTATATCTCTTGTGTTTTTAGATAGATTAAAAAAATGCATCTTGGCTAAAATATTACTTCATTAAATGATGTGAAACTTGAAAAAAGAAAAGAAAATGGCAATGATATTCGTCAGCACCATTAGGAGGTGAGTCTTTTTAGATACAGAGTTCACTTGTGTTGATTGTGAGCATAGAATGGAAAAGTTTTCTTCAAACAAGTCTAAGTCTGAATGACTTGTCTTATCTTTACATGGTATTTCTCTACATAAAACTGTAGAGAATGCTACTGTGGATTAAAGGCTAACAGCTATACTTAAAATTAATAACATTGTCCATATTTCTTTGTTTATTACTATATTCATTTGTTCTACTTAACCTGATTTGAGTACAAAATTCAATGTACATGTAAATTATCAAATAAAATAAAGTTTATTAGCTGTAAAAAAAATCTACCATCAGCAGATTTGTTTTTTCTCTTTATATTTTGACTAGTTACATGAGTATAGTGAGGAATTAGAAATCATAGATGAATTTGTTTTGCATTGGAACTGATTTGTGTTCATTCATATAGATGATAAAACATACAGAAAGGTCCACAGTAAGATTTGCTTTAAAACTGCCAAATTAAATGTGCTTTTATTTAAGTGAAGCACACATTTTTCCTTAGACGTTGAATATTTAAACCTTAAAGTTGAGTATAGGGTATGAGAGAAAAGATGAACCTGAGCTGAATTGTTTCCCAAATAACTTGCTGTGATTTGAAAGACACAAACTATCCTTGAAATCACCACTTAGTTAGGTCCTGGTACCCATTCTTTCACAAAACACATAGAAAGTTTCCTTTGCATTATGAACAGATGGCATATAATTTTCCTTTGGCTTTATGAGGCAAGCACAAAAATCTTTTTTTCCTAGCCAAATTGCCTTAAGATAAGTCCACATTGATATATTTGATTAATTTTTCCTTAATAATTTGGAAAGGCAAAAAAATATTAAAAACAATTTTTAATAGTAAAAGAATGGCTTGGGGGAATCACCATCCCTAATCTCAAGCTATATCACAGAACAATAGTGATAAAACTGCATGGTATTGGTACAGAGACAAGCACATTGATCTGGAATAGAATTGAAGACACAGAAATAAAACCATACACTTAACGCACACTTGATCTTTGACAAAGAAGCCAAAAATATACAACGGATAAAAGAAAGCATCTACAATAAATGGTGCTTGTCTAACTGACTCTCTCTATGCAGAAAAATGAAAATAGACCCCTTTTTATTACCTTGCACAAAGCTCAGGTCCAAGTGGATCAAAGACCTCAACATAAAATCAGATACACTGAATCTAATAGAAGAGAAAGTGGGAAAGCAACTTGAACTAATCAGCACATGGGGAAATTTCTTAAACAGAACTCCAATGGTTCACGCTCTAAGATCAAGAGTTAATAAATGGGACCTCATGAAACCAGAAAGCTTCTGTAAGGCAAAGGACATAGTCAATAGGACAAGTTGACAAACTACAGATTTGAAAAAAAAAATTTCAATAACCGCATATCCAGTAGTGGGCTAATATCCAAAAGATGTAAAGGCACAAGAGCTTTTCAAGACTAATAATCCTATTTTATCTTCCCCAATATCCATCAGCAAGGATTAATTGAAATCTATAGTGATTATTTAGTAAAACACACATAGGCTTTCTTGTATGAGTAATAAAGATTTTAATCTCTTCCTCGAAGGATCTCCCAGTTGGTGAGTCATTCAGAAAGCATTCCATTGCGTTGTACTGTAGGATGCTGGGGAGTTATCCCAAAATATTTTATTTGTGGCTATTGTGAAGGGAGTTGTTTCCCTAATTTATTTCTCAGCCTGCTTATCATTTGTATAAAAGAAGGCTACTGATTTATTTTAGTTAATTTTATATCTGGCAACTTTGCTGAGGCTGTTTATCAGCTGGAGAAGTTCTCTGGTAGAATTTTTGGGGTTGCTTATGTGTAGTATTGTATCATCTGCAAATTCAGATACTTTTATTTCTTCTTTACCAAATTGTATCCCCTTGATCTTTTTTCATTTGTTCTATTGTTCTAGCTAGCATTTCAAGGACTATATTGAATAGATATGGGGAGAGTGGGCATCCTGACTTGTCCATGATTTAGTGGGAATCCTTCAAGTATCTCATCATTTAATTTGATATTGGCTGTTGGTTTGCGGCATATTACTTTAACTGTGTTTAGGTATGGACCTTTAATTCAGTGTCTATCCAATATTTTTAACATGAAAAAATTTTTATATTTTGTCAAATGCTTTTCCTGCATCTAAGGAGATGATCTTATGATTTTTTTCCTTTGAGTTTGTTTATATAGTAGAGAAGCTAACCACCAAAAAACCAAACAACACAATAAAAAAGTGGGGTATACAACTAAACTGAGAATTCACAACTACTCTGAAAATCAATCTGAAGGTTCCCCAGAAAATTCAAAATAGATCTACCTAAAGACATAACAATACAACTCTTGGAGATATACCTAAAAGATACCCACCATGCCAGAGGGACATGTGTTCCTCTGTGTTCAAAGTGGCCTTATTTGTGATATCCAGAAACTAGAAACAACCCAGATGTCTCATGATGGAAGACTGAATACAGAGAGTGTGGTTCATTTACACAATGGAATACTACACAGCTATTAAGAACAAGGATATCTGGAGTTTGCAGCCAAATGAATGGAACTAGAAAACATTATCCTGAGTGAGATAACTAAGACTCAAAAGACATGTGTGGTATGTACTCTCTAATAAATGGATATTAACAAAAAAAAGTACAGAATTCCCAGGATATAATTAAAGAACTTAAAAAGGTTAACAAGCTAAGGGCCCAAGTAAGGATGCCTCAATCCCACTTGAGAGGGCAAAGAAAGCAATCACAGGAGGGGAGAATAATGGAAAGGCCTGGGTGAGAAAGGGAACAGGGAGGGGAAGAGGGGAACATGATGTGGTATTGGGTGGGGGGGAAAGGACTGAAGCCCTGAAAGCAAGCAGAAAGAATGGAAAGAGGTAACCTTGGGAGGTAGGAGGTTGGGGGAACCCTCCAGAATGTGCTAGAGACCAGAGACATGAGAGACTCTCAGGACTCAAAGGCAAGGACGTTAGATGATATGCTCTACAGTGGAGAAAGGGAACTTGTACATCCCACCTCCAACAGAAAGACAGAGCATCAAGTGAGGGATGGGGTTGCCATCCCATAGTCTAAATTATGACCCATACTTGTTCCTGTCTGAAAGAACTGCAGGGATTGAAACAGAGAGGAGCCTGAGGAAAAGAAGTTCCAGGGACAGGCCCAAAGTGGTGTCCAGTTCAAAGGGAGGTCCCAAGGCCTGACACTATTACTGAGGCTATGGAGTGCTCACATAAAGGAACCTTTAATGACTGTGGTCAGAAAGACCCAACAAGCAGCTGAAAGAGTCAGATTCATACATTTCCACCCAACTAATGAACAAAGCTTCTGACCCCTGTGGTTGAATTAGGGAAAAGCTGGAAGCAGAGGAGGAGGGCAGGCAGCCCTGTATGTGGATCAGCAGTCTCAATTAACCTTGACCCTTGGGATCTCTCAGACTTTGGACCACCAACCTGGCAGCATATACCAGCTGATATGAGGCCCCCAGCACATATACAGCAGAGGACTTCCAGGTGTGGCTTCAGTCAGAGAAGATGCACCCAACCCTCAGGAGACTGGAGGCTCCAAGGTGTTTTGAGGTCTGCTGGGGTAGGGGTGGCTGGTGGGGATATCCTCATGGAGATAGGAGGCTAAAATTGATAAAGGAACTTAGGTGAAGAGAGACCTGTGAGCTGGACTTACAATGGTTGGTTTTTGTCACTGTGGTAAAACAGAGAGAAGTGTTTCCCCTCTTGTCTCATAAACTCGGGAGTTTGTATTCCCTTGTCTTTTTCTAATTGCTTTAGGGATTTTGGAGTCTGGATTCCTATCTAATTTCAAATGCCAAAGTTCCTTTTTGTAACTCCAACTGCATACCTCTTTCACTTACATGTTAAAAATGTCCATCAGAATCTTCACTATTATACATTCAAATTTTAAATATTAAAATTAATAGTATCTGTCTCTATGATTCCCAGAAACCAAAGATTTCTTTTGTACTGTCATAGTGACTATGATTTATACGTCTCTCCAATTATACCCAGCAATATCAAAATGTCTGCATGAGGAACCTTTATCCCTCCTCATTAATCAGATAAAACTGAAGAGTCCTTTAGGAACTAGCAAATAGAGAAATAACTTAAGGATTTTGGAATATATACTTCAGAAATATATCAGATGCTTGATGTTATGTATATGTAAAACAACAAAGTTGTGTTGATTAACTTATCCAATAAGTATACAAGAAATATCAATCAATAAACATGATTCAGTGTGTAACAGGACCATGTGACATGCAATGGCTAGAGTGGTGTAAAACACACCTAATTTTCCAACCATGCAATGGAATGAAGGCAGGACTCATTGCTGATCTTGCACATATCATTACGTTAACTTTTAAATGAAGTACAAACACTTATCAAAACACCATAGTATATCTAGTTATAAAATTTTAAAATAAATTACTAAATTTAGACTCTGAACTATCCATGTTGGCATTTCAAATCCAAAGCTTGCCTAATTTTCACTTGTGCATGTAGAATATATGCACAGTAAAATTAAAATAAAATATCCATTCATTACATTAATTTATATATAAGAACCCGAGAATGATAAAAAAAGTGCATTTCCACATTTTTATCCTAAAACAGCTGAATAAGAATTTCTAAGGGTCGCGTCTGACCTTCTGCATTTGAAATAACTCTTTTTTTTTTTGATATAAAAACCTAGGAAGCTTGGGGGCTCACTTCTCCCCTTAGGTGTTAGCAGTAGTTAATGGCTTTGCCCAAGCTTTCTGAGGCTTCACTGGGAAAGCTATTATGCTCTGGGTTGTGTAATCCAGCAGGGGTAGCAGCTGATAGCAGTTTTCCTGCATAATTCCTTCTTTCCTGGTTTAGTGGTAAAATAACTGCTAGTAAAGGCGGGAAATGGTGCAAGAAAATGCGGCATCCTGCACGGAGCCAAAGTCCAGTGTTTGTCCTTGAATCATTTTAAAATTTAATGTTATATTAAAACAGCTTGGCTAAACATATATCTCTGAGCAGAAGTCTTCATATACGGTGAAAGCAAGAGGCTGGAAGGCCACTCTGTAGATAAAATTATCATTCAAGCCGTGCTTACATTATCATTCCTACCAGGCTGCTGAGAAAGGCACGTGCTTTTGTATCTCAAGATTCATACTCTTTCTAGTGTTGGAAATAGTGCTGTTTTGATCATTCAAAAATGACTTTACATTAAAGGTCAAACTGATTTGCTTTTTCCTCATATTCACACACATATTAACAGGTTAAAATACAGATAGAGAGAGCAGAAATGAAATGATTGGAGAACGAAAAGATACCTGTGTAGGTCACCCTTATGATTGAGGCAGAAATCACACCAGACTCATTCAAATCCTTTTTTTTTTTTTTATTGAAAATGTAATCTGATAAAATGCCCTATTGTTAGACATTATAGAGAAATCGGAATACATTTTGAAGTCATGCATGATTTCATTTTAATACTTTTTAAAATAAAAGAAGGTTTTTTTTTTTTTTGTATGAGTCTTTTAAAATAGTTTCAGATGATATTTGATTTCCTAGTCTGGCTGTGCCTAGTTGACAATGGACATGCATTACTTCCTAGCACTGAGCAATTCTATAAAGGTCTCTAATACTAAATTCTTTACAGTTTTTTTTTTTTTAATCATAGAAGGTACATTTAACTAACTTGGGAAAGTTTAGGCAGTACCATGCTATTTCAGGCTAATTCCTAAACACTCATGTGACATTTCACCTGTTTTTGCTATGTATATTAGAAGTTTTCTCCATATAATACTGTGCTAGTCTCAGGCTATCAAAGCATCCAGTATTGTATTTTTATCCCAGTTTCATGATTGGTCTCACTGAATTGTAAAATGATTCAAGTAAAAGCAAACAATAAATACTTCTAGTAAGAATATAAACTAATACAGCTACTATAGAAGTAGTCCTCATACTTTTAGTATTTTATAGAACCTTATACTGACTTTCTGCTTACTAAAGGTATAAAGACAGCTAGTATTCCATTTCTTAGGTCTACATTTATTAATAGTTATGTGTGTACATGTGTGTGTGTACATGTTCACATACATATGCAGGGGTATACACATGTGTGTGTGTGTGTGTATGTGTGTGTTGAACGTATGCCAGGGTGTATATGTAGACATCAGAGAACAGCTCCCCAGAGTTCTTCCTCTGCAGCAATGTTGTGAAGTCGTAACTGTAAGCTAGCTGCTGAACTATCTTGTGTTCTGTCAAGCAGTTTTATTGTACCCAAATTGGTAGAGACCTGAATATAAATTTTGGGGAGGCAGATGTGTAATTCCATCTAAACTGCTTCCTTTTGTAATGATTAACTTTTATGTACATTGGTGTAGGGGTGTCAGATCCCTTCTATGTGGAGTTACAGACAGTTGTGAGCTGCTATGTGAGTGCTGCGAATTGAACCCGGGTCCTTTGGGAGATTAGACAGAGCTCTAAACCAATGAGTCATCTCTTCAGCCCCTCTACAGTGCTTCTTAAGGGTCTTTCAGTACACAATTTGGTCAATGACACTTGATATATTTACACTTATTATTATTATATCTATGCTTCCTAATTGAATTTGAACACAAGAATTCGAACAATTAAATGTTTCACTACATATTGGACATGCCATTCTAACATTCATTTCACTAGTTAATAAAGTGAAAAATTTAAGTTTTAACATATGGCATTAAAATGTTGAATGAAAATGTCTCTTGTCTTTCAAGTCACTGACAGATATGTATATGACAATGCATAGCTTTAATCTGAGTACTGGGAGCAGAGGCTGGTACATGTCTATAAATTTGAGGCCAGTCTAGTTTATAGAGCAAGTTCTGGGACTTCTGGGACTATATAGAGAACATGTCAATTTTTGCATCTTAAACTATGAATTAAGATTTTTCTAATAGACATGTTTCTTCCCTTACAAATTTTATGAATATTTATACATTTTTGTGCAATACAGTTCTGGTATTGCAGTACTAATGTTCTTTCAGAAAAAAAAAAAAACCCTCCACTTTCTACAACTTTATCATTGTATTTACCTTTGGTTGGTTTGATGGTTTGCTTAAGATAGGAGCTTTCTATGTAGTCCTGCAGTCCTAGTTCTTGTTATATATGCTATGCTGGCCTCAAATTTTCAGAGATCTTCCTCCCTCTGCCCCCAGTGGTTAGATTAAAGGTATGCATAACCACATACAGAAATGTAAGGGATTTTAAAGACAGGAGACTTTTTACCTCAGTATTTTAATGTATTTATTAAAATTTAAATTATTCAAGTAAAGTTAAACTCAGTCTACTTGAGTTGAGGACACAGACATGGGTTTGAATAATAATAGAAAACAGAAATTTTATAGGAGTGAAATATGAATTGTATATATAAACAATTAAATAACCATGATCAATGTTCTTGTGTGTGCGTGTGTGTATGTGTATGTGTGTGTGTGTGTATTTGTGTGTGTTCTATGGTGAATGATTTGTTTAAAAATATATTCATCTTGAAGGAAAATCCTTCATATAGAAACCTAAATCTTAGGGCCAGGCCCTGCATTTTCTTTAGTTGGTAGTTCAGTCTCTGTGATCCCTCTTGGGACCAGGTTAGTTGACTCTGCTTAGTCTTGCTGAGACTAGATGTTCCATGGTGGGGTGGCATCCAAGAGCATCTTCCCTTCCTATGAAGAGAAATGGATGTAGTAATGGAAGGAGGGATTTGTAAGGGTAAGACTGGGAGGAGAGGAATGAGGGGGCTACAAAGTGAATTTTAAAAATTAATTAATAAAAATAAATTTAAAAAAGAAATTGAAACTTCACAATAAAGGAAAAAGTACATAGATAGTATGTAAATATCAAAAACCAGTATCTTGTAATTTATGATATATTCTACTATAAGTATAAAATGTTTGTATTAAAAATTACTCTGTGGCAGAAGGTGAAGGAAAAGGAGGAAGACACCATGGGTTAGGAGTCAAGAGACCATGGCCTGTTGTTTCTGCCTGCGCCAGAGCTAATCCTGTGTGACAATGCGCCATATCCAAATACTACCAGGAGAGAGCTGGTCTCCCAGAAGTGTGGACACACATGTGAGCACAGGTAAGACCACCACTTCTGCTCAAATTCCTGTCCCAAGAGGGACCTGCTCTGAACCATCAGGACACAGGAACCAAGGAACAGCTGGGGTCAGGTTCCTTCTGATTTCCATCTGCACCCCTGTTCCATACCTGTCCATATCCAAATTTCTCCTGGAGAGAACTGGTCTTCCAGGAGTTCTGACACACAGGCTTGCAGGAGGGACAAGCCACAGTCAGAGACAACAAGACAAGCTAACTCCAGAGATAACAAGATGGTGAAAAGATTGGACAAAAACATAAGCAACAGAAGCCAAGGCTACTTTGCATCAACAAAACCCTGTTTTCCTACCAAAGTGAACCTTGGATACCACAACACACCAGAAAGCAAGACTATGATATATAATCACATCACATGATGATGACAGAGGACTTTAAGAAGGGCATAAATGATGCCCTTAAAGAAATATGGGAGAACACAGGTAAACAGCTTAAAGCCCTTAAATGGGAAACACAGAAATCCAGTAAAGAAATGCAGGAAAACACAACTAAACAGGTGAAGGAATTGAGCAAAATCATGCAGGATCTAAAAATGGAAATAGAAACAATAATGAAATCACAAAGAGAGACAACCCTGGAGATAGAAAACCTAGGAAATAGATCAGGAGTCATGGATCCAAGCATCACCAACAGAATACAAGAGATAGAAAAGAGAATCTCTGCTGTAGAAGATACCATATAATAAACATTGACCCAACAGTCAAAAAAATGCACAATGCAAAAAGCTCCTAACCCAAAATACCCAGGAAATCCAGGACACAATGAGAAAACTAAACCTAAGAATAATAGGTATAGAAGAGTATGAAGATTCCCAAATTAAAGCGACAGTAAATATCTTCAAACAAATTATAGAAGAAAACTTCCCTAATATAAAGAAAGAGATGCCCATAAACATACAATAAGCCTACAGAACTCCAAATAGTCTGGATCAGAAAAGAAATTGCTCTCATCACATAATAATCAAAACACCAAATGCACTAAACAAAGAAAGAATATTAAAAGTGGTAAGGGAAAATGGTCAAGTAACACATAGAAGCAGACCTATCAGATTTACATCAGACTTCTCACCAGAGACTATGAAAGCTGGAGATCCTGGGCAGATGTTATACAGGCCCTAAGAGAACACAAATGCCAGCCCAGGCTACTATACCCAGCAAAACTCTCCATCAATTACCATAGATGGAGAAAACAATATATTCCATGACAAAACCAAATTTACACAATATCTTTCCATAAATCTAGCCCTACAAATGATAATAAATAGAAAACATCAACAAAAGGAGGGAAACTACACCCAAGAAAAAGCAAGAAAGAAATCTTTCAAGAAATCCAAAAGAAGATAGCCACACAAACATAAAAGTAACAGGAACAACAATCACTGTTCCTTCATATCTCTTAACATCAATGGACTCAATTCCCCAATAAGAAGACATAGATTAACAGACTAGACACATAAACAGGTCCCAAAATTTTTCTGAATACAGGAAAACACACTTCAGTGTCAAAGACAGACCCTACCTCAGTGTAATGGCCTGGAAAACAATTTGCCAAGCAAATGGTCCCAAGAAACAAGCTGAAGTAGCCATTCTAATATCGAATAAAATTAGTTTTCAACCTAAGGTTATCAAAAAGGATAAGGAAAGACACTTCATACTCATCAAAGGAAAAATATGACAAGAAGAACTCTTAATCCTGAACTTCTATGCTCCAAATGTACAGGCACCCACATTCGTAAATTAAACTTTATGAAAGCTCAAAACACCCTTTGCACCTCATGCAATAATATGGGGAGACTTTAACAACCCACTCTCACTAATGTACAGATCATGGAAACACAAAATAAGCAGAGACACATTGAAACTAACAGAAGTTCTGGGCCAAATGGTTTTTAGCAGATATCTATACAACATTTCATCCTAAAACAAGAGAATATATGTTCTTCACAGCACCTCATGGTACCTTCTCCAAAACTGATCATATAATCTGTCACAAAACAGGCCTCAACAGATACAAGAAGACTGAAATAATCCCAGGCATCCTATCAAATCACCATGGACTAACTATTGTCTTCAATAGCATCAAAAACAACAGAAAGCCCATGTACACATGAAAGCTAAACAACACTATATTCAATGAAAACTTGGTCTAGGAAAAAATAAAGAAATTAAAGCCTTTTTAGAATTCAATAAAAATGAAGGCTCAACATACTAAACTTATGTGAAACAATAAAAACAGTGCTAAGAGGAAAATACAGCTCTGAATTCCTCAAAAAAAAAAAAAAAAAAAAAAAAAACAAAAAAAACAAAAAAGAAACCTGGAGAGAGAGCATACACTACCAGATTAACACTTGAAAACTCTAGAACAAAAAGAAGCAAATACACCCAAAAGGAGTAGATGGCAGGAAATAAGCAAACTTTGGCCTGAAATCAACCAAATAGAAAGAAAAAGATCCATACAAAGAATCAACAAAACCAGGAGCTGATTCTTTGAGAAAATCTACAAGATAGATAAGCCATTAGCCAGACTAACCAGAAGGTATAGAGACAGTTTCCTAATTTAGAAAACCAGAAATGAAGCCGGGCGTGGTGGCGCACGCCTTTAATCCCAGCACTTGGGAGGCAGAGGCAGGTGGATTTCTGAGTTCGAGGCCAGCCTGGTCTACAGAGTGAGCTCCAGGACAGCCAGGGCTACACAGAGAAACCCTGTCTCGGAAAAAAAAAAAAAAAAAAAAAAAAAAAAAAAAAAAAAAAAAAAAAAAAAAAACAGAAATGAAAAGGGACATATAACAAGAGTAACAGAGTAACTAAGAAAATTCAAAAAATCATCAGCTCATACTACAAAAGCCTATATTCAACAAAACTGGAAAATCTGGATGAAATGGACAAATTTTCAAAGGAATACCAAATGCCAAAGTTAAATGAGGACCAGATAAACTATCTAAACAGTTCCATAACCCCTAAAGAAATAGAAACAGTCATTTAAAGTCTCCCAACTAAAAAATAACCCAGGACCAGATGGCTTTAGTGCAGAATTCTATCAGACCTTCAAAGAAGACCTAATACCAATACTTTTCAAACTATTCCACAAAATATAAATAGAGGGAACTCTACCCATTTCATTCTATGAAGCCACAGTTACGCTGAATATTTTCCCTTAGAGATGGAACAGTTTCTGTCTAATTATGAAATTTTAACAATTTCCTTTCATTGAGGACTTCATAAGAAACTTTTTTTCTACTTCTATCATGGTTAATATTCCAAATAGATTTTTAAAAAGTGGTTGAGTGCATATTACTTTTAGTTTCAGGAAATATCATGTATATTTAAGAGGCATTTCACTATTATAAATTGTTTTGATGACTTAAAAAATGTCAGTACTGAGTTGTATATTTTAAAATATATTTTATTAGTTTAAAAAAATTGCTCTGTTGTGGTGGCTTGAATGAGATTGGCTCCCATAGTGTCATATATTATAATGTTTGGACATTAGGAAGTGACATTGTTTGAGAGGGAGAAAAAGTCACCAGCCATGTGAGATCTTGGACAGAGTGACCATTTGCTACTTCACTTACTGAGCCTGGGATAGCAACAAGGAGAAAGGAAAAACAATTAAGATATATATATATATATATATATATATATATATATATATACACACACATATACACATATGTTGAAGGAAAATTCCATGAGACAGACTCCAATCCTGATCCAGTTAAAGTGGCAAAGTATTTAGGATTAGATAGGTCATGAGCGAGCTAGGGAAAAATTTATCTCAATTATACTTATACATTTATGTAATTGTATACAATTATACAATTATATTCTAAAAGGAATGTAGCAGTAAAATTTTCCAATTGATACATTTCTATACCAAATGATCAGAGCATCACTTATCTCTCATAAGAGAAGCTTCATATTGTATGCTGTAATTAAAGGATGTCCACAACTGGACAATATGACAATAATGAGATTTTGTAGCATTCATCTCTAAATGGTACATTTTCCTTAAACCAGTTCTCCAAACTTTAAAGAGTCTATTCTGAAAAGGAGACTGGCAAATTTTAAGAGCTAGAGGTGTTGGACAATTCTAAGAAAATGTCTTTTAGACATTTAGGACTGATGTACATATGAACCCCTAGAGAGGAAGCATGTAGAATGTAGGAAGCCATTTCATAAGCACATCACCACTACAAGATGGCATTTGGCTTGCCGTTAGTATCAGAATGCCTTGCCGTTGAACGCTTTATGCGCGTGTGCTTATGCATCCCAACGAGTGCCCTTGATCACGTCAGATGGCCTGATCGTTACACAACCTATCATGAGTCGCCACGTCTGAGGCGAGCATACGCCCCTATATAAGGGAAGGATTTTGATATAGTCGGGGCTCTCCTCCTCAACTGAAGCTTGTGAAGAATAAAGCTTATACTGCAGAAGAATCCGTTTGTGCTGCGTTTTTCCTGCCGGCGGGAAATAGCGCGCAGCAGTAGAAGACATGCCAAAACTGAAAAGAGAAAATCCTTAGGACTGAAGAGCAGAAGTTGCCTAAAGTCCCATCCCTAGTCAAAAGCATGTTTGCAATTGATACATTCTGTAAAACGTGTCAACTACACTTCATGAAATGCCCAATGATCAAGAGTAGTTCCTTAATCAAAATAGAGTCAATGATGTGTGTGTGTGTGTGTATACATTTTGTTTTATTTTGTTAGGATATTTTTCATCTTATTTTTATTTTTACTTTGTCTACTTTGATTTCTTAGGGATGTTTTATTTTTAAAGAGGAAAAAGCGACAACATTAAGTAAGGTGAATAGGGACATCGATTTTCATCTCAGATTTGGGGCGGGAGAAAGAATATAATGAGAATGGATCATATAAAAACTCTTAAAACAATTTTTATATTGAAAATATATTAACTCCTCAACTGAATTTATTTACAAAAGTAAGCACTGAAAGTACAGGCTACACAATGAGGAGAAAATTTACTCTCTGTACAATTGAAGTGAATTAATATTTGAAACATAAAGCACAAAATAAATTAAACACCAAACCCTACAGAGTTTATTTAACTAATGTGCCAATTAAATGTAATAATAATAATAGTTCTCAACCAACAAAGCTGTTTAAAAAGACCAGAACAGCGAAGCTGCCAAAGGGCAGGCAGACATGTAAAAAGAGAGTTTCACTTGACTCTAAATTTGAGAACGAGAGAAGTGGACTCCCTCAGGGAAGAATCTACCAATTAGTTAACCAAATGGTTAGCTCTGAAATAACGTATACAAATAACATTATTTATTTAACTGAGCAAGTTTCATTTATAGATTTTAGAAAAAAGTATATTTATACCAACAATTAAAGCAAAACAGGTCATGAATTTGAGGGAGAGGAATTTTCCCTCCTGGGGGGTGGGGCAGTGTAAAAGAAAGGGTTAAGAGAAAAAGGAAAAGGAGAGAATCATGTAATTATATTTTTGTAAAAAAAAAAAAAAAAAGGTATACAAATAATCAGTCTACATATGAAAAAGAAGTTCCGTATCTCTAGTCATCTGAGAAATGCAACTAAAACAGCATTTAAATTTCATTTCATATTAGTCACAGCTTTTACTCAAAATGATGGTAAAGATGGATTCAAAAAAGGAATGATTCCACATGGCTAGTGAACCTGGAAATCAGTATGGAAGATT
This sequence comes from Mastomys coucha, assembly GCF_008632895.1. Lineage (NCBI taxonomy): Eukaryota > Metazoa > Chordata > Mammalia > Rodentia > Muridae > Mastomys > Mastomys coucha. The sequence goes on from NW_022196905.1 coordinate 237,304,975, forward strand.
CTCATGAAAATCAGTGTACGTGTCTGTGAGTGTCTGTGCGTGTGTGTGTGTATGAGTGTGTGTGTGTGTGTGTGTGTGTGTGTGTGTGTGTGTGTGTGTGTGTGTGTGTGTATGAGTGTGTGTGTGTGTGTGTGTGTGTGTAGGTGGTAAGCATATCTGGAACTAGCTGGAGAGCTGGGACTGGGGAGGCTACCGGGAGTCTATTGGCTGACTTTAGTTATTGAAGTGGCCACCTCTTGTAGTCAGGCAGGACTTCCAGTGGATGGAGAGGGACATCAACCCACCCACAAAATCTTCATCCCAAAATTTGTCTTGCCCACATGATGTGCAGGGATAGAAACGGAGCAGAGACTGAGGGAACAGCCAACCAATGTTTAGAGACTCCTTCTGTGTGAGAGAGCAAAATCCTGACATAATTAATGAGACTCTGCTATTATTGCAGACAGGAACCTAGCATAACTGTCTCCTGAGAGGCTTCAACTAGCTTTGATTGGAAACAGAGTCACAGAGCCACACCCAAACATTAGGAAGAGTTTGGAGCTTAGGAAGTCTTGTGGATGAGTGGTGGATAAAATTGAGTGAGTCAGGGGGGTCAACGATGGCATAAGAAGACCTACAGAGTCAACTAACCTGGACCCATGGGGGCTCACAGAGACAGACCCACCATACAGGGACTGTATCCAGGCCACCATCATATTTGTAGCCGATTTGTAGCTTGGTTTTGGTGTGAATGACCTAAGAGTAGGAGCAAGGGCCATCTCTGACAGTATTGCTTGCCATTAGATCGTCTTCTCCTACCTATACTGCTTGTTTGGACCTCAGTGGGTGAAGATATGCTTAGTCCTTCTGGGACTAGATATCCCAGGACGGGTTGGTACCTATGGTTATTATGGAACATTTCAGAATTACCAAATCATATAATCCACCTTAACATTTGATACATGAATAGATAGATAGCATTGGAGGTGCAAGAACAAAATAGGCTTTTATTTAGCCATAAAATGTATAAGAAAACATAAATCACAATGTTACATGAAATAAGCCACAATCTAAAAGAAAATATATTTATCTCACATGTGGAACATAGACTTAATATGAACATGCCAGTCTTGAATAAGTGTGCCTATATATAATATACAATTTGAAAGTACAAGGATTATTTGTCAAATTGGGGTTAGGGGAGATAGCAGTAGATATAGAGGCTGAGTATGGTCAAGTTATATAAGACAGTGGATTTAATAAATTGTCTTTCTGAAGCACATTACTTTGCATATATGAATATATGATGATGCAAAGATACTTATGTCATCTCAAGTTCTCAATCATAAAGTTAAAGACACAAAGAAATTATCATGTAAAACCATTCTCAAAATTGTAACGGAAAATTTCTTCAAGAATAAACTAGTCACAATACTTCTAGGATAGTTGTATCAACAACAAAGAAAGTAGACTGTAGAGGAATGAATATTATCAATAATAAAACGATGGACTCTTAACAATGAAAAGTCAAGTGAGTAAGAAGCAAAATAAAAATAAGTTGACAATTCCCAGCATATTTCTGCCAGAAATACTAGGTGATTTTTATTTTAGTAGCTAGATAAATGAAAAGAAGTCACAAATAAGATGATCATGTCAATTGAAGAATTTTATAATAATCATCAAAATAACTTATATTAAATATTAGCAAGCTTTGAATAGATTCCTCACAGTGATTTGTACTTCAACTATGAAAACATCTTTTGCTTTATATTATACTTATTGAAAGACTTACACAAAACCCATCATCAAGGAAGGTAGGCCTTACTCCTAATTTCTGTACTCTGCTGCAGACCCTCCTCAGAGTAATTAGGCTCTAATAAAGGCTACAGATTGGACAGGATGATGTATAGTGCCTTACTTCTATCTGATGACACTGCACACCAAAGGATGCTTAAAAAGATGTGCAAAATTTCTCACAGTCTGCTGCCATGTGTACTCAGATGATCTTAAAAAAATGAATAAAGGATAATGATGAGATGATGAGCTTAAGATATGGGTAGAAATAACTCACTCATTTAAACAACTTTTGGAAATGTATAGTTAAAATGCATGTTCTTGATGGTAAGAGAGAACTGACTACTCAATTTATTCTCTGCCCTTGCACAAGCATTACAGGGCAAACACACACACACACACACACACACACACACACACACAAAGACATTGTGTTTGTAAAAATATGTAAAAAGAATAGATAAAATATCACTTTAAATGTCTCCTAATTCACCTAAATGAAAGCATCTACCCTTGCCAAATTTGGCAGAGAATGGCACATGGTTGTTTTCTCTTTGAACTTCATCCTTTCCTGTTGCACCAGGACCCTTCTACATCTGACCTTGATCTCCTTATAAGATGAAGAGTATGGCATAGTCCAACATTGCTGACAGTTTGAATATGTCCTTGGCTCCTGTGTGTCACTGCTGCTCTTTCTTTATTAGGATATTTTTTTCATTTCTTCTTCAAAACCTTTCCCACTGGCAGTCTCAAACTTATTTCACCTGATATAAGATGCTTTCTTCTAAGAAGTCTTACACTCACAATTTAGCCTTCTACTACATGGATACCTCTGTCATAGTAGAACCCGCATGGGCTGCCACTCTGCTCACTAGATCTCTATTCATCTAATGAGCATAGTTCTACCCATACGAGGCAACGCATACATTCCTCTCTGGCTTTTGTATTAAGGGTGTTAATCTCTCCTTTTGACTAACACTATGTATATCTTAGGTTGACAGTAATATTAGTAACTTAAAAGAATATTCATTTTTTTAATACTTCCCTCTTTTAGTTACTGTTTTCATTGCTTTGAACAAATTTCTGAGAAAGGCATCTTAAGGGAAAAAAGACAATATTTTTGGATCTTGGTTTAAGAGGAGCTTAATAATACTGTATACTTTAATAGTACTGCATGTCCAGTATTTTAGAGTAGGCATAGCAGCCAAGACATGAAGTAACTGATCATGGTGTTTCTGGATTCAGCGAAAAGAGAGTGCAGAATGCTGGAGCACATCTGGCTTTATGGTTGCATTTACTGTCCATTAGGGATTCCATGCCTGGTTGTGCAAAGCTGGTGTAAAACGTATGACTAGGAAGATTCTAAGCTTGGGAAGAATGGACTAGTATATTTTTCTAGATATCAATGCTTAAAAATTGCTTCTTAAATATGTACATCATTATCCATAGACATGTTGTCCACATCTTGGTTCAGAAATGCTCCTTATTATAGTAGCTAGTGGTTAATGAGGAGATTCACAAGTAGTCAACATGCTGAGAAGTAATTGTAATTGCTCAGTTAAGGATGAATTATCTGTATCAACCGTGCCCATCCAGTGGCATCACCATAGAAGAGATACCTTAGAGAACATAAGAGTTGGCAGACAGAGAGGAACACTGAAATGCTAGCATCTGGCATGACCTGACTGTCCCATACATTGGCTCACAGCAAACACTGTTGAAAAAAAGTCAGCAAAAACTCAATCTAAATTAAATTTCAACACAGATTGAGGAGGGGAGTCTCTGAAACCACACCCATGAGTAGGCAGGCATTGGTAGCTGGTGGTATTTTTAAGGGTATGGAATGTCATTTTGGGGATATGGCTGCTTTTGGGTTCCCCATGCTGAGTATTTGACCATATATCCATGCACACATGGAAAGCAACAATTAGACTCATGGGGCTGTTAATAGCAAAATATAATAATAATGAAAATAAGAAAAAGTAAAAGAGAACATGAAGTTTGTAGAGAGACAGAGTATAAGAGCTCTTGGTAATTGGAGGGAAGAGGTAGTGGTAGATTAGATAGATATAATCAAAATACATTGTAGTGATGTATGGAAGTTTCAGAAAACATGTAAGATTATATTTTAAAATCCTCAGTAAAACCATGAGTCTCTGGAAAAAGAATCCCCTCAAGCTCTAGAAATTTCTATACTAAAAAAAAAAAGATATTCACATAAGTCAGTAAGTACATCCTGTTGTTTAACTCACCTTCTGCCAGAATAAAGAGCTTTTTAAACTTCCTTCTTTGTTTAAACGTGAAAGTAGCAGATTTCCTGGGAACAGTGGCACTATTTGACCCTTTGGTTTTTTAAAAGATTATTTTTATATTTATTTTATGTATATCTCTCCAGCCCTCAAAATTTGACTCTTAAAAGAATTCTTTTAGATGGACAAAAATTTCTAGGAGTATTCAATAGCTCATTAACTTTTAGTGATCAGATGCAACAAGAGCTTATTTAATTAGGGGAAATGAATTTCATTTTTAGTTTGAAACAAAAATTTTAAAATATCAGAAAATAAGTATAATTTGGAACAAATATTCAGGACATGGCATGTGGGAATTTCATGATAATTACTCTGTATTCTAACTTTTTAAGCATCTATTTAAAAATTCATCAATATCCAAAGTAGTTCAGATTCAGAAATGATTCCTGGGTTGTTTTGTTACTATGTTAAGTTAAATCTTATTCTGGTTTTAAATTTATGATTATTTTTTCTTTGAGAACCTGCAATTAAAGCTTTCAGTCCTTTCTCGAATTTTTGTTTGTTTCCTCACTTTGATTTGATATTTTCCTAATGAAACGCACTTTTAAATCTGAATAATCCTCAATGTTCTTTATGTCTCCTCCCCAAGGTGAGGCTTCTCAGCATTTTCATCATCCTTGTAATCCTTACCCTAGTAGAGTCCTTACTGCTTTAACTACTCTGCATGGCTTCTGTTTTCTTGCTAAGTTCTTGCTGTATTCACTGTTTTAAATTGAGAAAAGAACAATGGATTTTTCTCATCACTAAAGGGTACTATACAAAAATGACTATCCTGGCTTGGCCGATTTGTTTGGGCAGTGAGAGCACAGCCCAATTTTGATTAGCAACAAGATATCAAAGAATGTGGAGACCTCAATTCAGAAATTAAGAGCCAGTTTAGAGAGTTTGAAAATAAGTGAAAAGCATACATAACAAATGCCTGCCTCTAAAATTAATTTTTCAAGTGTGGTTGAAGCAGAAGAATGATTCAGGAGGTAGGAGAATAAGATGCTACAAAAAAGAACACATTTAGTGATCCTGGGATGGGGGATGCTTAAGATAGCATTTTTCAAGACGAAAGAGTAACAAGGAAGGTACCATTTCTCTTTTTCTTTTTCTTTTTTTTTTATTTTGTTTTACCATTAAAGTACTAACTAGGAAGGATTCTGCTTAGTTTCTGAGGTCAGAGTCGTTAGGATGTATTCAGTTTGCTATAGTTGTAGACAGTGATATTTAGTGTCTGTAAGAACTTTTGGAAAATTAAATGTTCAGTTTCTTTATACATAAAATGATAAAAATCATGTCACTGGTAATGCAGGAAGATTGTGAGGATGCCATGCTTCTAAGTCAAAGTACAACTGGCTTTTTCCCCTCATAATAGAACTACCCAAACTAATTGTCACTGTGTGCATTGGTATTAGTAGGAAACAAAGATAACTTGGATGTTTAGACAATGATTCAAGTAACGAATATCATCCATTTAATGATGTTTTCCTTCAGTTTATTTTCAAGATTGCAAGAATTTACTTTTTGGTTCAGATTCTTCACTTTTTATAGTTCTTGGCCACATACTCTGCACACAGCATTGTTCCTAGTATTGATCACCTCAACTATTCATTTGATTTTGCCTGTGAAAACAGGCCCACAGGGAAATTGCAAATTACCTCCTCATTCCAAAGTTCTTATCTGAAAAACAGCAGTCAGTTTGCATTCAAGTGTTACTTTTTAAGTGGCGCTCATCTGGTCCTTTTAATTCTGGTACACATTCTTTAATATGTTCAGATCACTAGCTCTCCCTGCTGTGTAACCTTCTACCAACCTACCTCCAGTCTGCCAGTGTCTTCTACAGGCTTTTAAGCTCTCTGGAGAAAGAGCCAATCATTAATGATATTAAAGATGTTGAAGTAAGATTGTTATCTATGCTGGAAATGCTACGTGGGCAGAGAAAAGGGAAAGATTTTTAATTGGAAGCCTTGTCTCTGGACAAGCCACAACAGGTCTGGGATTTATGTTCCTTTATATTTTTTAAGATGCGTGAATATTAGGTTAGGCTGCATTAGAAATTAGAGGGAAATATCTGCATGCTACACATATCCTATTGAGATATATATGTCATAACTATGCATAATCAAAAAGGCTTTTAACAGTAAGAAATAAACTTTTCTTAACAATGACCAGGCATTTTTTTTTAATTACAGCAGTAAGTATGATAGGTTTTATAAAAAGTTAATAACTAATATATCCTTTCTTATCCAAAATTTTACATGCATATTACATAATTTCCTATACCTCAGGACTTTAATACTTCATTCTTTTTGTTTGGTTGCTTTTTTGTTTTTGTTTTTCCGAGAGACAAGGTTTCTCTGTATAGCCCTTGTTGTCCAGGAACTCTCTCTGTAGACCAGGCTGGCCTCAAACTCAGAAATCCGCCTGCCTCTGCCTCCAAAGTGCTGGGATTAAAGGCATGTGCCACCACTGCCCAGCCAAGACTTTATTCTTTTAAAATCCATTTATTCATTTGCTTATTTTTCTTTATTTTTATGTGTTTGGGGCCAGGTCCTGACTAGAGGTCAATCTACAAGACCTATATTTTTCTTCTACTTTGTTGTTGTTTTTAGAGATCAAAATGAATTAATCAGGCTTTGTCTCAAGCAGCTTTGTTACTGTTGTTATTGTTGTTGTTTTGGGATTTTTCTTTTTCTTCTTCTTGTCAGTAATATACAATTTTTATTGATTGTGATTCTGTTTGTACAAGGTAGCCTAAGCGGGGCTTGATACTTTCCCTACCAAATTCATAGATTACAAGTGTAATCCCTGACTATTTTATAATTTTATGTGTATGTTTATTTTGTCAGCATGCATACATGTCTATCTCATGCATGCAGCTCTCATGGAGGCCAAAGGAAGGCATAGAATCATCTGGGACTGGAGTTGCAGATGACTGTGAAACAATATGAGTGCTGGGAATAGAACTCAGGTCCTTTGGAAGAGTATCCCAGGGATTTAAACACTGAAAAATCTCTACAATCCAACTTTGCTTTTGAAGCAGGGTCTTAATATATAGACCAGGCTGAACTTGAATTTGAAATGCTCCTGCATTGACTCCTGCTGGGCTATCATTCAAAAATTAACATAAGTGACCTTATTTTCCCCATTTCTCATTGCTGTATATTCATTGTACACAATTGTGTGTTATGTATAGCTTCACAGATTATTTATTTAAAAGTATGTTCCTTGTATGTGTTAAGCCAGCAATCACTATCCTAAACTGAGCTACATACTCGAACACAAACTTTACATGCTTAAGCTTTTTTAAACAATAATGTTAATCTAGAAAGATCCAGTGATTCAGATTTATCTATATGATATTTGATATGTATCCACACCATTTCCATTAGTCTCCCTGCACCAATTTCTCCGTATACTTTCTGACTACCTTCCAACTGCATGATAATCTATTCTTCATCTTGTTACAAATACATGCAAATTACTAAGCCTATTTATCATTGCTCTTATGTGTGTGTTAGTGCTGATCAATTTTCTGAAAGTTCATGATGAATCATGTTAACTATTGAAGAGTATCCCTAGATCTTAAAGGTTTAATATTTGTCTCACTTATCTTACTTTTCCTTACTTATTATTAAATTCCATAATAAATGTAATAAAATTATAAAATGTGATTATGGTGCTGACAAGATATTTAAGAGTAAAGGTGTTTGTCAGCAAGCTTGACCTTATGAAGTCAATCCACAATATCCACATGAGACAAAGAGGGAAACAAACTCTAACAAGTTGTCTTCTGATATTCACAAGCATGCAGTTTTTGGAAGTGTCCCATCCTTATTCTTGAGTCAATTCATCATGGAATTTAAAGAGTTAATGAAGATCAATCTTACTGAATATATACTACATATGTACAGGTTTTATGTAGTAGTCTCCAGTGCACTATAATAGCCATATATCCACTTCATAGATTGTGACTATAAATTCCAGAGGCTTTATATCATTTTATGATACTTTTCTATTCTTTAGAGGCAAAACTTAGAATTTGGAATACTTTCAGTTACAGTCTAAAGAATGTAAAGAATGATACTGGAGGGTAAGGCATTAATGATTGCAATTGAGTTGCTCTTGATTTAAATGCCCTCTAAAGTCTTATACCTGTAATTACAACAGTACCCATACAATGGTCATGTCAGTGGTATCCTGCTATCATACTGAAAAAAAGCATTCATTAACACAATGTGTTTGATTGTGCATTGTGGAATCAGACTAATTAATTTTTGAACCTGGCTCACCAAATACCAACTACATGGGTAAGTCACTTAACCTCTATTTGTATTACATTATCCTCTTCAAACTAGACAAAATACCTATCCAAGCCCGAGTTAATTCTAATGATTTTTTTTATTGAATGTGTGAATCTATAATCATGGAACTGAATTCACTCACTTCAAAGCTTCATCTCATTTAACCATTATATTAATTTGTGACATGCACTATCTATTTTCATTCCCACATCTTATAAAGAAGAATCCTTAGAGTTAAAACACTGACATTTATAATCCATGAACTAGGATAGAATCTTTAAATATATGACTCTATCTCTGGAGTTTCTGTTCTACCCACTGAAATTCCTTTTCCATAGCAAATTCCAGAGAAGAATGGACTGGAAAAGCAAGAATTGAACTGAACACTCACATTCATACTTTTATTTTATAATGATGTATGCAAATACCATCTCTGTTGTGCCAATTTCTCTACTAGGGAGCCCATCTTATATTTTAAAAACCAAGTCTGATTCAAGAAGATGATGTTACCACATGAAACTCTAACAGGAGGCTAATGTAACGTACAAAGATTTGGGAAATGGTGATTTCTAAGAGTGTCTTGGCTCTTTCATGGCTTATACTTGTCCATGCAACAATTCGTGTTTAAAGAATTTTCAACAAAATAAAAAGGTTGTTGAGGTTTTATTTGTTTGGGTTCTTTTATTAATGTAACATGTTCACTAATAGGACTATGTGTTAACCTAAGATTAATGTCTAACCTAATAAACATAACATCTGAGATAGAATAAACATGTCTCTATACCTAGTAATTGGAGAATCTGGATTCATAATAGTAATAATTTCTTTGATGTGGATATAGTACATTTTTCTATGCTTGTTGTAATGTACAAGTCATTTTAAAAACTGCATCCTTCTTTTCTTTCTTTGCATTCACAGCCTTGCATTGTCCAGGGTTTTGCTTCCTTAAGGAATGCTACTCTTTCACATATACTGATGGGCCATGGAGAAACTGGAGAAAGGGAGTCACACTCACTGCCTATGAGAAAGGAGATAAGACCCAAGCTCCTCTCCCAGTTCTGAAGGTAGCTATTACTAGTTCTATGTGGTTTGGGTTTATGCAGAACTTTAACTCTGAAATGACAGAGGAAAGGGTATATTGAAAGGCATGAAATTATTCCCTACTGGTGAAGAGTCTTTTCTGAAAAACCTCAAATTCACTTGCAAAAAAAGTGCAACCCATTTGAAAATTAAGTTTTATCTTCTGTATTTAGAGATTATGCCTCTCTCAACATTTAAATCATAAGTCATTATAACTAAAAAAGAGAAGACAAGATATTGTAGAGATTTTGGAGTAGTGGACAGTAAAGGATTGCCTCACTAGTATGCTTCAGTTTATTTTTTGATTCTTATTCCATTCTTTCTCATAAAGTCACACCCTGAAAATTTCTGCAATCTATGAAAGCCTGAAGTTCTGACTCCAAAAGGTAAAAACAATAACAAAAGGCACAAAGCAATCTGCACTGACACCTATACTTCCACATTGTTATGCAGAATAGAGGTAAGGTCCTTTACTTTCTTTGAAGGTTTTGAGAGTCTGCTATCCTTTCTATGACACAAAACAAGATGTTTTCATGAAACACCAAGAATTTTAGAAGCAATATGAATGGAGTTTGAGTGGTGGATCTTTTTGTAAAATAAAGAACCCTTTCCTAATGTTGTCATTAGGTGGAAATATGTTAGTAAATTTTGTACAGGATTTGTAAAGGGAACACTTATTCGTGTTAGTGAAACTTTGTTCTGACGTTCATTTTTCCCTTCACACTCCCTCACTTAACTTTCAACATTGGATTCTTCATTTCCATCTTGCTATTTTACTATAGACCACTAACTAGTAATTGTGTAACCATAGTTCCTGAGCTGTAAGCAATAATGGGTCTCAAGGATCTTCACTGGGAAGGAAGTGATGCAAAGATGTAAAAGATATGCTTGTAAGCCAAGCTGGTAGTGGTGATACACACCTTTAATTCCCACAGTTGGGAGGCAGAGGCAGAAAGATCTTAGTGAGCTTGAAGCCAGTTTGGTATGCAAAAGGAGTTCTGCCTAGCTAAGGAAACATACTGTGGCCCTTTCTCAATAAATTAATAATGATTTTTTAAAAAAAATTATTTAAAAAAACTAAGAAGCAAAATTCTGATGTGAGAATAACTTCTTTTGGTTTTCTTGTGGTTGTTCCTTGTTCGTTTTGTTTCTTTTTGTTTTGGGTTGTTTCTTTCAAGACAGGGTTACACTTTGTAGCTTTGGCTTTCTTGGAACTCACAATGTACACCAGGCTGGTAGGGAACTCAGCGATCTGCCTGCCTGTGTCTCAATGGTTAGAATTAAAGGCGTCCACCACTACCACTTGTTAAGAATCTTTTCTTTAATGATGATAAAAATACGATATTTGGTATAACAAATATTTATTGATTTTACTTGAAACATTCTGGTAAAGTTATTATGAAAGGGATTTTATTACTATCTATATTTTCAGGCAAAGACTGAGTTTTGCAAGCTGAATAAACTCATCCAAGGTTACCCCTAATAAGGACATATTTGAATTCAGCACTTTTGCAACACTCTAGAAGTCACTACATTGACTGTCTCTTGTTTTAATGTCATAACCATTAATCACTTTCACTATATATGCAACACTATTTCCTGTATTTTTATATATTACACTACTGAATCATGACTGGTGCAATTTAAATGCATAGGAGCAAGGCTGAGTACTACCTACATGGAGAAGAGTGAGAACTTGGAGATCTGCATCGATACTGATTTTGGCAATGCAGCATCCTTGTTTTGACTATGACCAAGATTCCTAACTTGAGAGGGTCATGAGGCATCATTCTAATACTTGGGAGGATGACCAACAAGAAAAAAAGTATACATAAAATACTGCCTCTTTCCTCTTCAATTTTGGATGTTTGTATTGATGGATCTCTGTTGCAAATTTTATGGTTCCTCTTTCTTAAGTCCTGGAATAACTTGGTTACTGTTGGGCAATCATGAATTCTCTTGCTAAATTTGTTGTATTCCACATGAATGATCCCCAAATGGTTTGCTCCATTTATATAAATTCTTCTATTTCATATGAGAAAAATAAGGTTTCAAAGAACACCATTATTATTGATGTTATAAATAGGTAAGTTTTTCAGAATTTGGTCAGCATTTGCAGAAAGGGAAACTGTAAAATATTTATGCTCTTCAATAAACATCCACACTTTTACGGTTTCTATTGATCAATCATTTTAGTGGAGTCTCTGGGGCTTTCCACACTTTCCTCTTAGATATTATTTTCTTGTACCAAGTAACATGTTCATTAATAGTACCATGTGTTAACTCTAAGATTAATGTCCAGTCTAATAAACTTCTGAGTTAGAATAAACATATCTCTATAGTTAGTAATTGGAGATTCTGGGATTCAAAGGGGAAGCAATTTATTTAATATGGGCATAGTTCATCTGTGATTCATAGTAGGTGTAATTCATTTCATTGGGCACAATTCATTATTTTATGCTTATTATTGTGTACAAGTCATTTTAAAGACATACTCCTTCTTTTCATACTTTGCCATCTCAGTACTAAATTTACTCAAAAGCTCCCTAGATCTCTTCTGACACATTTTTTATGTAGCTATCCCCAGTTGCTTCTTACTTTACAATCTGGTAGCAACAGGGATTCTTATATACCTAGCTGTCTGGTGAAGCAAATCTCTGCCTTTTAGTTGGATGAGGTCCATTTCCTCTTACTCAGGCAGCTCAGACAGGTTTGTTATGCACACACTGCTTGCAAAAGCTTTCTTTAGATTTTCCTTTAGATGTCAGTCCCCAAGCTCTTCATCTGTGTGATGCTCACCAACTGTTATTGCTCTGCTCATTACCTCAGTGATCCCTCTTCTTTTTCTAAATCCTGAATAAGGAAGATTTTCATGCTCCCTTCAGGAGAGCCTAGGCTGTTGTTGAACAGATCCTTTCCATATTATCTGTTGCTTTTTGTAGCATTGAAATAAATTTTGCATATACATCTTTATAATTTTCTTTCCTTCCTCAATTCTTCTACCCTGGAGTAAGCATCATGACTTTAACTCAAACTTTCTATAAAACATATCTAAGAAATCATCTTTTAGAAATTCAAATTGAACAAGCCAGGCCTGCTAGAATTCCAGATTGCCTGTTTGCATTCCTTCTGTTTCTCCAAATGCAATCTCAGGTTCCCCCACCCCCACCCCCAGCTCTATAATTGAACACCAGCTTTAGCCTCCTTTCTCTTCCCATATATTCAATGGATCCCACAGATAATCTCCTGGATTCACTCCCCCAACTTGTAGTGACTATCTAAGCTTCCAACATCAGCAGGCTTTCTTTGAGAACACATTGGTCCAGGAGTCTAGTAAAACAGGACTATTTACAAAGCAGGCTGAACAGGGCAACATCCATCACCCTCTCTCACTCTGAAAATCCAGAAAGAAAACAGATACCAAGGAATAAAACACACCCCAAAATAGAAAAACAGACATTAGCACTGAGACCTCTAATCACCAAAAACACATATGCCTAGAAACTAGTGCAAGAACACAATAACAGCTGAGATAATTTGTCTCCATCACAGCCCAACTAGCCTACCACAGCATGTCCCGAATATTACAAGATTGCTGTAGCACAAGGAAAAAAAAATCTTAAAATCAACCATATGAAGATAGAGGTCATTAAAGAGGAAATGAATAAATGCCTTGAAGCAAACTAGGAAAACACCAAACAATTGAAGGAAATGAATAGATCCCCTAAAGAAAGTTAAGAAAAATGCAAAAACCACTGATGGAAAAATGTTAAAAAACTGGAAACAGAAACAGAAATAGAAATAATGCAAAAACACAAACTGAGAAGATTCTGGAAATGAAAAATTTAGAGACTGAAAAGGAATCTACATTGGAAAACTTAAGAAACAAAATAAAAGAGATGGAAGAGAGAATCTTGTCATTGGCTATATAAAAAAAAATGCATCAGTGAAAGTAAAAATTAAATCTAAATAATTCCTGACATAAAACATCCAGGAAATCTGGGACACTATGAAGATCAAACTTAATAATAAAAGAAATATAGAAAGAAGAAGAGTCCCAGCTCAAAGTACAAGAAAATATTTTTCAACAAAATCATAGAAGAAAAATTTTCTAACCTAAAGAAACATATCTATAAAGGTACAAGAAGCTGGACAATGGTGGGACATGTCTTTAATCCCAGAATTTAGGAAGCAGAGGCAGGCAGATTTCTGGGTTCAAGTCCAGCCTGGTCTACAGAATGAGTTCCAGGACAGCCGGGCTATACAGAGAAACCCTATTTCAAAAAAACCAAAAGAAAAAAAATGACATAAGAAAAACTAAGAACAGCAAATAAATTGAATCATAAAAGAAAGTCAACTCAGAACATAATAATATCCTAAACACAGAGAACAAATAAAGAACATTAAAAGGGCAAAAAAATAAAAAAGACCAAGTAATACATGACGGTAAAAATATTAGACTTACACTTGAGTTGTCAATGGAGACTTAAAAAGCCAGAAGGGCATGGACAGATGTACTGCAGAGTCTGAGAGACCACAAATGCCAGCAGAGGTTATTATACTCAGCAAAACTTTCAATCACCATAGAACAAGAAAGCAAGAATCCATGGAACAGTCAAATTTGAACAATATTTACATCTAAATCCACCCATACAAAAAGTACTAGAAGGAAATAGCCAACTATAAGAGGTGTAGTATGCCCATAAATCATAGGAAATAAATAATTGCACACAAGCAAAAGCAAAGGAATGAAAGCACACATATACCACCACCAACAATAAAAATAAAATAATAGGAATAAATCAGGTCTTTGATATCTCTCAATACCAATTCTTCCATAAACATGCACAGACTAAGAGAATGGATGTAAATACAGGCATATCTCAACATCAAGGTAAAGATTAGAATAATATATTCCAAGTAAATGTACCTATGAAGCAAGCTCATGTAGTTATTTTAATATCTAATGAAATTACTTCAAGCCAAACCAATAAAAAGAGATAAGAAATGGTACTATATACTCATCAAAGGAATAAAAAATCCACCAAGAGGACACTTCAATTCTTAACATCAATGTTCCAAGCAGGGCACCCCTTTTGTAAAAGAAATACCATGACAGCTTAATTCACATATTGAACCTTATTCCCTGACAGTGGAAACTTCAAATTCCCAGTCTCATCAATAGACAGGTCATCTAGACAAAACCAAATCAAAGCAAAACAACAACTAAAAAACAAAGAAAAATATCAAAGCTAAAGGATGTTATAAACCAAGTGAACCTAAAAGATATTTACGGAAAACTTCATCCAAACACATGCCTTCTTCTATGTACCTCATGTGGAACTTTCTCCAAAGCTGACATTCTTCATCACAAAACCAGTTTCAACAGATACAAGAAAATTAAAATAGCTTCCTGAATCCTATCAGACCATGGTCGATTAAAGCTGGATGTCAACAACAATAGGAACAATGGAAAGCTTACAAATTCCGGGAAACTTAACAATTCTATACTGGATGAAAAATTAGTCAAGACAGACATAAAGAAAATAATTAAAGACTTTCTAAAATTCAACGGAAATTAACACAG
The DNA here is from genome assembly GCF_008632895.1 of Mastomys coucha. Lineage (NCBI taxonomy): Eukaryota > Metazoa > Chordata > Mammalia > Rodentia > Muridae > Mastomys > Mastomys coucha. The sequence goes on from NW_022196905.1 coordinate 237,320,013, forward strand.
CATACCCAAACTTATGGGACACAGTGAAAGTGGAGCTAAGAGGAAAGTTCTTACTATTAAGTGCCTACATTTAATAAAAAAAATGGAAAACTTTTGTAATAGCAATTCAATAGCACATCTGAAACCTCTACAACAGAAAGAAGTAAGCTCATAAGAGAGGACTAGACGGTGAGAAATAATCAAATAAGGGCTCAACTCAATAAAATAGAAACAAAGAGAACAGTATAATAAGTCAATAAAACAAAGAATTTGTTTGAGACCATCAAGATAGGCAAACTTTTATCCAAACTAATATAAATCATAGGAAATATGATTATTAAATATGATAAAACACAGAGAGAATATCAAAATTAACAAAAATAGAAATGAAAAGGGGTGGATAATAACAGATATTAAGGATATCCAGAGAATCACTAAGGAAATACTTTATTAATCTACACTCCATCAAACTGCACAATCTAAAAGAAATGGCATTTTCCTCCATAGATACCACTTATGAAACTTAAATATGAAACAAATCAACATCATATCCATAATTTAAACGGACTTTTCGTCATTACTATCTCCCCATCAAAAAATAAAAAAAAAAAAGCCAAGAACAGGACAGTTTCAGAACTCTACAAGACTTTCAAATTACTACAAATACTCCTCAAATTATTTCACAAAAGTGAAAGAGAATTAAAATTGTCTAATTCATTTTATGAGTCCAAAGTCAAATTGATACCAAAACCACAGACAGATACAACAAGGAAAAATAATTATATACCATATTCCAATTAAAAATAGGGTACATAGCTAAACAAAATTTTCTATAGAATAATCTTAAATTGCTGAGAAACTTTTAAGAAATACTCAACATCCTTAGCCATCAGGGGAATGCATATTAAAAGCAATTTGAGATTATATCTTATACCTGTCAGAAGGGATAAAATCAATAAAACAACTAAGAGCTCATGTGTACAGGAATGTGGAATAAGGAAACACTTTAACGTTGCTGGTTGAAATGAAACCTTGCATAGCCACCATGAAAATCAATATTGTGGTTCTTCAGAAAATTGAGAATCTATTTCAAGATCCAGCTATATTACTTTTGAGTATATATTCTAAGGGGACTCCATCCTCTCACAAGAACACTTGCTCAACTCTGTTGATTTTGACTATGTTCATAATAATAGCCATAAACTGGACACAACCTAGATGGCCTGCATCTGATGAATGGATTAACAAAATGAGGTACATTTGCACACTGGAATACTACTCAGCTTTAAAAAAAAAATGACATCATGAAATTACAAGCCAATGGATAAAACTGGAAAATAAATTATTTTGTGTAAAGTAACCCAGACCCAGAAAGGCAAATGTCATATTACTCAATTATAAATAGATATTAGTAGGAATAATAACAAAGCTTCACTCCCTAGACCCAGAAAAGTCAGGTAAAGAGGAGGGTATCTAGTGAGATTCATGGATCTCCATGATGAGGAAAAATAGAAGAGATTTTCTGGGTGGACTTGGGGCAAGTGAAAATGGGAGAGGAGGTATCAGATGGCTGTAGGAGGCTAGACTGGAGGGAAAGAGTGTGGGGATAAACAGCTGGAATTGGTGGTCATTAGGATTATGTTGGAACTTATTATACTGGAAACTTCCCGGAATCTAAGAGGGTAATCCTAGTAAGGATTCCTAGTAATGGGGAAACAGAGTCTCAACTGGCTACCTCTTGTAGACAGGCAAAACTTCCACTCATGAGACACAATTACATTTGATTGAGTTGTTAGCTGAGGAGTTCCCATGGAGATTCCCCCCAAAACCAAGGCTGATGTTTGGACAGAGGGTTGCCCTTGTCAAACTGACAGTGGAGGTTCTGTTGTCAAGAACAACATCTGTACACATCATCGAACATATATGGTTTAAGCTGGTCCTGCATGGAACTTACATCCTTATGTTCTAGACTCATTGATGACAAAGGCGCTCTGCAGGCTACCTCAAGAGAAACATGGATACCAACCCAGCCACAATAATTAATCCTGCCTGCAAGATGTGCTGAGGCAATGATGGCATTTAACTTGTGGGAATGGACCACCAATGTATGATTAACTTGAGGCCCACTCTATGAGAGAGAACCCATATTAAACTCTCCTTGGATGGCCAGGAACCAGAGATAGATAGGCCAGAGACCTAGAGTAGGAATAAACACAACTGGTAAAATAAGTAAGTAAATAAAATCAAGGAAATGATTTCTAATGATAAACTGCTACAAAGTTGCATTTGGTTGAGTTGTTAGCTGAGGAGGTCCCATGGAGATCCTTCTCCCGCACCCCCCCCCAACACCAAGGCTAGTACTGGCTTTCTATGAATATCTATAAGGCTAAAAGAATTAGCATACTCCTGAACTGACCCAGAGAATATTTGAGTGATAGTCATTCTGCTGCTATGAATTTCAATGTTCTAACATAAGTACAATGATGACTTCATCGGCCTGTCAGCATCTTTCCATCAATGATTCATCTCGAAGTGTCTGTACTTGAATATGAAGCTGACAGTTGCTTGTTTCTCATAAACGCTTCCTACTTCTGTGCCTAATAGGCACAATTTGATTGATTCATCCCTGAAGACATCTCTACATGAAATAAAGCACACTGTATTGTTTGTCTTCTGAATTTCTTTCTTCAGCAAGTTTAGAAGGGGACTTATATATTTAATCATGCTTTAACTTTTTATTCTGCCCTCACACACACAGGTATGTGTGTGTGTGCTCATTGAGTTGTATCCAGTTGTGACTAGTTAAGATCTTTTCCTTTTTGAATTGATATGTAGATTCTCATTTGTCTAATATTTTTCTCATTGATAAAGTTCCATCTAATGTCTTTGAAAGGATTGGTGGACAATTATTGTCTTAGAAAGTTTTTATTTATTTATATTTGTTTTGTGTTCCTTTGGAGAATTTTTTTTGCTCAAAAATAAAAGTTTTTTCTCATGTATTTACTGCTACATAAGGATTCATAAGAGATCTCTGCACAACTGTGCTTCAGAACAAGGTACCCGTAGAACAAGTTTGCAGTCAATACTGAATATTTCTTTGGCCAAGAGAGCAGTGGATAATGTCTGGTTTCCCTTTCCCCTGTATTAGGTGGTCTTTTATAATCTTGTGAACATACATGTACTATTTTCCAGAGGACCAGATGCATGTAAGAAAATCATTCCATCTCCCCAAAGAGTGCCAAACCAGTAATAACATATGTCAGGAGGCCAGTCTGCACTTTTGGTCTAGCTGAACTTAACCAGATAAAAAGGGGAAACAAATAATTGATTATCCATTACAATTACATGGTAAGTTAGTTTTTATACAGGACATGAGGAAATCAACCGTAAATTGAACTGGAATCTCCATTTCTGCTTCATAACATTCAAGTGCCAGGAGGTTTCTCTATAGGTTACTAGGAGAGAAAAATACCATCAATAGACTTACCAAGCTGTAGACACAGCATGATACAATAATACCCTGCCAAGGGGCCATGATATGCCCAGTTGTGCCATGATGTTTTGAGGTAGATAACCCACATAATTTTTATGGGATTTGAGACCTGATGCACAAGAAGGACTGTGTATGCAGTACAATAAAACTGAACAAAAGGACTGGCGAGATGGCTCAGCAGGTAAGAGCACTGACTGCTCTTCCGAAGGTCCTGAGTTCAGATCCCAGCAACCACATGGTTGCTCACAACCACCCGTAATGAGATCAGATGCCTTCTTCTGATGTTTCTGAAGACAGCTGCAGTAAATTAAGCCAGAGCAAGCAGGGCCAGAGTGAGCTGGGCCAGAGAGGGCTGGGCCAGAGCGAGCTGGGCCGGCAGAGGTCCTGAGTTCAACAGTAGGCACACACATGATGGCTCTTGACCATCTGTGCAGCTACAGTGTACTCATACACATAAAATAAATAAAATAAATCTAAAAAAATTCCATGGTTAAGGTTAAGACCACAGGCTATAGGGCACACGATGGGGAGGAGATTGCTTCCTTTTGTGTGTGTGTGTGTGTGTGTGTGTGTGTATAATAAAATATATAATATTTATATAATATAAAATATATAATGAAAATTTTACATTTTTATCATTATATCAATAGACTAGTGCTGCTCTCATTTTGGGCAAAATACTTCTTCCCACTAGAAGAAATTTCATAGAAAAAAAAATCACAATTCATCTGTGAGTGGCAAATATGTAACTATTGAGTGTTCAGCCCTTAACAAGGAATTTATATTATTTGCTTCAAACTCAATACTGCAAAAGAAGTAGCAGAAAAAGTGTTTAAAGCTCGAAGGTAAGAAGAGTGCTATGAAATGCTGTCTTCTGCACATTGCAGAGCCATTGAAACCAGGAACACACAGCGCCAGTGGATATGATGTACAAGGCATTCGAAAGAGGACCTTCAACATTTAAGCTTAGATATGTATGCTGGGGATTGGTGATGTCATGAGACCACAGAGATATTTGAAGATCTAATGACAATTAATGGTTTTCAAAGGAGGAAGTATCGCTTATTTCAATGGTATAGCTACTGGTAAACTGTCCACACTTCAGTAAATACGGTCCTGCAAGCAGTCCTAAACTCAGTGGCTCTGGATAGAAGCTTGAAGTCAGGAAAGAAGGGAACCAGTAAGAGTGAGCAGTGAGCAGCAGATATATGAGGAAATGAGGAGTGAAAGTAATCACAGCAAATCAATTACGTATATGCATGACATAATCGAAACGTTTTTAAAAATTTTAAATTAGTCAATTAAATTAAACAAATAGAAATAAATATAAAAAGAAACAATGACAAAATTATCCTTATAAGTAATTAAAATCATGGCTTTGGGCTACTTAATTTTTGGAAGTTTGTTGCATATTTAATTTTAGGATACTTTGTTTTATAGAATAACCAACTAATAAAGATATCAGTACCCTATATTGGGACACAATATTAGAAACCTAAAAGATAGAGCATTTCCTTTACATCCAGGTGGAAAAAAATTCTAAAAACTAAATTAGAAGACTTAGAACAATTGCTTGAAAAGACACTCTCCTTAGTACAACAAATGAAGGTGATAAAATGCTACAGGCAAACAGGTCAGATAGTAAACCAAGTCACACAGTAGAAAAACCATCTACTTGTCTCTAATGACAAGAACAATTTCCTTAAGTTTTACCTGTCTTAATTTGGATTTTATTAGTTCACGTTGTTTGCAAAATATAATTGTTTTTTATGACATTTGTATTGATTTGATCATATGCCTTGCTTTTGTAATCTTATCTTCCTACTAGAGAAAAATGGCTTTTTACAAAAAATTATAATATTGAATGTGATCAAAATAAATTACATACATCTGTGAAAACCATTACACACATAATGGAATCCATTCTTTCATACAAATAATATGCACTTATTAGAAAGTCATTAGAATTTTCAGACCTGGCAGAATATTTTTTAGACAAAATGTTAAAAGTGTTAATTGGGTTATTTAAGAGATGGGATAAAACACAATGACTAAAAGAACTATTCATTTTAGAAACATAATTTAATGAAATTTACTATTTGTGGCTTTCTGGTTAGGAACCCAAATTGCTTACTCACTGTTCTGTCTTTCAATGCAGGAAATGATTCTCATAGTATAAGCTATCTAAAACAGAAATCTGCAGACCCATGGCCAAAGTAGAGAGTGTCACCTGTTTGCATAGGTACAGTTGTGTAAGTTTACACACTGTGCTTAGATGCTTTATCACTAGTGGCAGATTAAATACATGTAACAGTGAGATTACAGCTGACAATGACTTTTTGAAATCTGTATTTAAAAGGAAGTGTGCCCATGCATGGCATTGAATGAGATAAAATTTAAATTGCTAACACCTAAAAACCTTAAGAATATATTTCTAGATATTTCTTATAGCTTATTTCCCTAAAGGAATGTTAGACACTTTGATGCCATTATTGTTCAAATGTTATTAAATGAGTTATATGTAAAATAACACTTGCTGAGGAAAAAGGGTATGGGCAAGATTCTAGGACAGTCCCCAAAAAAGGATAAAGATAAGTAATATATGATATATCAGTTTTACAAATACATTTAAGTATTCTGCATTCTAAGCAAGTAGTAGCAGCGGACACATGGTACAAAAAGAGCATCTTCTACTTGTCAGTAATCTCTCACAATTATCACTAACTAAAAATTAGATTGCTGAGCAGTGAATAAATGCTACCTATGATTACACATCAAACTTCATGGCAACTTATTAATCTTTTAAGTATCACACTTAACTCTTAAGGCATCAATACACGTTCAAAAATAAGGCACAAAAGGATAAATTAAAAGAAAAAGAAAATCAGAGGGTTGCAATTTTAATTTGTCATTATCTAAAACCTAAGGTTTTGTTCTCATTTATGTATTTATTTATTTATTATCTTATTTAAATATTTAGTGATTTATTTGATGACTGACTCATCTAGTTTACCAATGACACCTGGCTGTGGCAGAGAAAAGTGTCAGAGTCTCATCATTCTTTGTCAGGGACACATAAACATCGACTATGGCTTATTCTGTCTTGTTCACAAAGTATCTTTCTGAAGGCACAGTGAGAGTATAGAGAAGTGGTTTCACTCTCAATCCTTTGTTCCATTGTGAAACAAATTGAGTATAAAGTAATTTTTTTTCTGGCAGAGATTACAATTGTATATTTATAGCAGGGCAGAGCCCTTTGCTGTGTTATCAGGCTACTATTTGTGATGATTTTGAAAGTGAGGAGGAAGGTATTCTGTGGATCCTGTGTGATTCGAAGTCCACAGGTATTGCGATCTTTCACACTGATGTTTCACTCACAGAAGCTTCATATGTGTGTGACATAATAAGAAAGTATAATTAAACGTTTAGTTTTACAAAAGGGTGATAGAGAGACTTAAACTAACCTAGTATTTGCAGACAGTAATGTCTCAAGGAAACTTGTTCATTGGCACAGTTAATAAACTCTGACTTGTAAAGGATATCTAATTGAGATATATAAGGAATATATTCATCTTGTTCAAATTCCTCTCATATAGTTAGGACAAGTGGGGCCTGAAAAGTAAAAAGAAATCAGATATGATGTGCGAAATCATTCTGTAACTGCCCATTTAGCATATTTAATCACACAGCTCTCTGCCTTGTTTTAAGAATTAGATAAGTAGAAAACATTAATTTATTTGGGCAGACTTCAGATCAGACTGTGACTATATTCAGGTTAAAATGATAATGGTAAGGATCATTAAGATCAGAGAATCAGTGTATTTCTGAAAACTTGACCCAACTGTGATGTCATGATTGATTATAATGCATCCTGGATTATAAAATAATCTCCAGGTGCAATTCATTGCTGTAGACAAATAATTTATATAATCATCATTTTAGTAATATCTATAAAATAAATTTATGCTCTGCAACAATCTAAAAAAGAAAAAAAAAGGAAAGTTTAAGTAAAGACCATTGCAGCTCTCAAAGTACTTCTTACACCACTGATTTATCATTCCTGAGATGCGTAGGCACTGAAGTATTTGTGGCTGTCTCAAAATGACCTGCTTTTCATGTACATCAGACTTTTGATCTGTCTGTAGAAAAGAAAAATGGATTGATAGCTGCTATCAAATTTGATAGCAGATTCTGAATATAAAAAAAGTTTTCTTGCTCTAAAAATTTAGCAATCTGTCACATTATATTATGTCACATCTCACGATGACATATTAGAATGTAACACAATGTAAATCACATAGTAGACAACTGTAATTCATAATTTTCTGAACAGGAGAGTCATTCCTTATCAAAAAGCTTCCTCAGGGAAGTGGAGGAATCCCTTCACTGAGTTCACCCACAGCTCTGATGCTACTGGCCTACTCATGCTCCCTACCTGACTTTGTTTTCCATACTGAACTTGCATTTAAAATTAACCTTCCTCTACTAATTCTGACTGCGATGGAACTTTTAATCAAGGCATTCCAGTGGACAGGGAGGACTTACCAGCAGAGGGTTCCTGTTACGCTAAAAGGTCAATGGGAAATATAATAGATTTTTTTGAAAAACTACAGACTTACGGACTTCAAAGACAATGAGATGATATCCCTCTGACACTAAACAAGGGCATTTTATTGGAATCATAGATTTTCAGGAAAATTGCGGTCTGATATTCATAGTCTACTTTCCTGTGTGCAGGTTACTTACACAGAGAACAACAAGCACAATGGAATAGCAGATCTGAGAACATTTCATCAGTGTAAATACAGAAAACTGCTCAGTTGGGTCAATTGTCCATAGTCTAGGCCATCTATAACTGTGGATTGAAGAACAGATACAGAATAATGATAGAAAGTCCTCTGAATCTGTAAGTCAAGCCATGTGATCTAAGAAGATCTCATTCTGAAAGCTGGCCTTTGTGAACTGTAGTAACTAAGTGTGTGAAAGTAGAGGAAGGCCACATCACATCATGAGGTACCCTTGCAACACAAAGCAATGATCATTAGACAAGACATTTGAATGCTTAATATTTTGACTCTTGATCACATTTCTATTTATGGTGTAGATAATTAAAGGGCAATTCTACCACTTAACATATCTATCTATCTATCTATCTATCTATCTATCTATCTATCTATCTATCTATCTATCTATCTATCTATATGAATGTGAAGTCCAAGCAAACCAAGAACTATAAAGGGATTATGTAGAGTACTAGGCTTACATCAATGCCTGCTCAGAGATTTTCTACTTTCTACAACTTTTCTAGGAGTCTTAGTTTTTCCTTTGATACTCTGGATACTATAGTCCACTTATATTGGAAGACACCAGTCCAGAGCAATATAATTTTTCACTTTTTAATTGTTTACTTCCACAATCCCAACACTAAATGGACAAAATGAAGCTACCAATGAGTCTGGAATTGATCATGAAATGATAACCTCTTCCTGTTTATCATTTTGAGAGTATTTTGGAGTAGTCTTCTGAGTAACACTAGGTCTCTTATCAGAATAAATAACTTTCCTAAGACCAAATTTTCTCCTCTGAACCTCAGCATCTCGATTGAGGCACACACAACATACATAACAGAACACTAAATCTCATTGACACTCTAAAGAAAGACAATCAGAAGTGGCCATACTTAGGGACTGTCTGATTTTACTGCTTAGTGTTTTATGTCAATTGACAGAAACTAGAGTCATTTCAGAGAAAGAAACCTCAGTTCAGAAAATGCCTTCATAAGATAGGGCTTTAGGCATACCTGTCCAGCTCAGTCCCATATGTGCGATTGTGGTCGTGGGTTCAATAAGAAACCAGATGAGCAAGCCATACGGAATAAGTTATTAAAATGTAATTCTTCTTGACCTTTGAATCATCCCCTTCCTCCAGGCTCCTATCTCTTTTGAGTTTCTGCATTGGCTTCCCACAATGCACTGCCATTTGGAATATATAAGCTAATTAAACCCTTTCATCCCCAAAATGTTTTTAGTCATAATGTTTCAACATAGCAATACTGAGAGAGTAGTTTGTGCAATAGTTTATATCTCTGTTCTTAGAAATTCTGATGTCATGTTATCCCTTTAAATACAAACATAGGTAATCAATGAGAACACAGTTTGTTGAAATAGAGAACTTCAGAGCAGAGATATCCTAGCTATTATGAGTTATTCAACCTATTTGTAGCATAACCCTTCATCTGTTTATCTTCATACAAGCTTTCCCAAGTTGATATTATTAGCTTCTTCATGGATTTTTGTTTAAGATAATTATCAGTATATATTTATTGTATAAATGAAGTGTTTCATTGGGAAATTTAATATATGTGTATCATGCTTACATTCAAATTCCAATTGCCTTCTGTTGTAGCCCCTATTTAGTCTACTTTACAGATACTTCTACCTCTACTTTCATTTCACATATATGTATGCATATAAATGATTAAAGCAACCAAAGTATGTCATTTAAAGAGAAATGAGTGGACCAAGAAACTGAATATTAAAATCAAATATCTCTAATCATCTGCCATTTGTAAAGGGCATTGTTCTCTTGAGAACCAACATTCCCAAAATATGAAGTTCTCATATCCTAAAACTCAAAGCTATATGCTAAAAAATATGACTCAACATATACTTCAATAATCCATTTTAAGTATTGGGTATCGTACTTTTAGGGTTGAGCTTATAGCTCAATGAGAGAGTTTGCCTTGTATTCATAATGGTCTAGGTATGGTACACTGTACTGACAAAAAAAATTCTTTTGAGGGAAATAAGCAAGTAATTCTTTGCTAACATTGCACCAGTTATTTTCAAAGATATTGTGTAAGGGAACTAAGCAAATGATTAATATGTTAAAAGCAAAATTTCTCATTGAAAATGTCTCTTACACTTTAAGTATCTCAGTGTTTATCTCAATTTCATCATCTTAATCAACAATTTCATTGTGACTAAGTTATTATTATTTCCCTTCTGTTCTGTTCATAAATAAGTGGGTAGTTCTTGTTTTCATTCATTGAAACACTGAAGATCCTTTGTTTTTAATTCCTTCAGTTTTAACATCCCATGCTAATTGCTTTTGGTCGACTTGATACCAATCTAGACAAATATGAAAAGGGGGAATCTAAATTATTAATTTGCATCTATAAGACTGACATGTGTGCAACTCTGGGGTGACATTTTTCTCAATTTATGATTGATAGGGAAGGTAACTCTTCCCCAATTCCTCTCTACCTAATCATAGACTATATATACATATATATAGTCTATATATATAAATATATATATATATATATATTTCATCTTGTTGTTCTGAGAAAAATAATTATAATTTTCACTTCAGCATTTTGAAATTTTCCATGGGAGACTTTAAATATTAACATTGATAACAGAATTTAATTTTATGCTGGTTTAAAGTTTCAGAACACATGCAAAATATGTGTTTCATGCTATGTCTCACCTGTTTGTCTATCAAACCATCCATATCTATCTATCTATCTACTCTATTAATCATTTATTAATTAATTGTACTTGCATTTTTTTCATTTGTGTTTGTACATGTATAAGTGTGTTTACAGTGATATACACAAATGCATGTATGTAGAAGTCAGAAGTTATTATTTGGCTTCATCTCCAGCATGCTAAACATTATTTTTTTGGTAACAGGATCTTTCACTGAATCCAAAGCTGACTGATTCTGCTGGAGTTATTAGCCAATGACTTTTCAGGAGATGCCTATTTTAGATGTCTTGTGCCCTAACCAAGTGTGCTTTATAGATGAATACTACCCTGCCAGACATTTTACACAGGTGACTGGAGATTAACCTCAGGTTCTCTGTATGAGAAGAAAACACTTTTTTCTACTAATCATCTCTCCAGTCCCCCTTTTATAGTTTATTTTTTAATGATTTGAAGATATAGTGACATAATCTTGCATGTGTGTTACTGATATATATACTATTTGTTTATCTTTTTTTCGTTATTGAACTGAACTCATGTTCACTGTATTAGGAACACTTGATATCTTACAAAAATTGTCAAAATAAGATTTAAACACATCAGAATAACAAAAAATATTAATCTTTCTGCAGGCAGGAAAGTCTTGTGGTCATGTAGATTTTTGCTATCCATCGGATATCTTGTGACAATTTCATTTTAAAAACAATGTTGGCCTATTATTTTACTCTTTAAGTTAATAGCTTGTATATCAGAAATTCCCTCACTAAATTTGTAAGATATAGAGGAAACTTTCTTTTACAAACAAGTCCTTGAGCTCTGATTTTCTGAACAACTTCCTGACAAATACATTTGAACAAATAATTAATAATCCCAAGAGATTTCTTTAATTTCTTTGTTCCTTCTATAAAAGGTATGAAGAATTTCTAAAACCGAAGTATCGTAAACAGCTGTCATCACTTTTTGAGTTCTTTTGGCATATGAGAATATTTTGTTCTTGAATAGGTCAAGTTTTCTGCCACAACATAGTGAGATAGAGACACATTAATGTTATAGAGGAGTACTTTTTAAATAATATTATCTGGTATCATAGTACCTGGAGATTTTATCCTGAAATTTCTGGAGTAAATATTATATTCACATATATGCATAATTTCTCTTGAAATTTCAGAAAGAAAATGAAGTATGTCAGCTACTACATAAATTGCACATACTTCCTTGTGCATTTTGGTAAAAGCAGTTCAGATGGAACATAGCAAGTCATATAGTGAGGTTAGTGTTAGAACAATATAATAGCTGAAAGATATTTGTCCAAGTTTAGTGCCGATTAAGGGCTATTATGAATATGAAAGTTGTGTGTTTTTTATCTGGGAACTGAAAGATTAAAGGCAAAGTAAAAACCCAAGTTTGAGATTAAATATCAATTACAACATCTCACCAACATGTTTGGATCTTGCATTTAATAGTGTACATCAACATTCCTCAACTAGACTTTCTCATGATAGAAATATCAATATGAAATTAGGTGGAGAATCCATTGTCCATGATTATAGATTGATATCACCATTCTAACCAGTCAAATGTTTCCTTAAGATGAATATGAGAAAGCCAATGAAAACACTTTTTTATGTAAGGATAGGTTCAGAAATTAAGCATAGAATTTAGAATGTGGAAAATCTCACTCTAAGTCATAGGATTATGCAGACCAGTTTATAAATTTTATACTATAGAACAAATAATCCTGCAAAATTATAGCATCCTCTTTGAGAATTCAATTGATATTCAAAACATGAATCCTTAGTAGAACAAAATGCACTATATAGTAGGGAACGTCAATATCGATTTTATCCCCTACTTTATTTCCAACTGACAGAGCACTCTCTTATATGTATGAGGCAATAAATAAATGGATATCAAATAAATGAAGAAATGAATAATAAGTAAATATATGATCTATTATTCAGAACAGTAGAGCATGTGAAGGAGATATTCCTTGATTTCTAACTGCCTTAAGAGGAGTCATGTAGTACTGCAAAGTTAGCAAAGAAAGCAAAGTTCACAGGACCTGCTAACAATAGAAACAAGAAGACAGTATATTATAGCTACTCTCAGTGATTAGAACTTAGCTAGGTATTGAAGGTAGAGAACAGAAGTTTACATTCTATGATAAGTATAATTCCATGAAGGAATTTAATATCTAACTAGTTTCACATTTTGAATCCAAAAATGAACCAAGAGTTTAGGGAACAATGATGGAAAATAAAAGTTACAGCCAAATTCACTGATCTGTTGTTTCATATTTATTATACTCAAAACTTTTAACTCTCAATCAATACCTACGTAACTCATTACTCATATATTACAACTATACTAAATAGGGTATAACCTTACAAACTCTCACATATCCCATTTTTCACTAACTATACATATTTTCTAATATTATGGAAAATTATGTTTGTTACTCTTAATTTATATTTTAGTTTGTTTTATCATAATGAGAAATATATTCAATGAACTACTCATGTTATACAAATATCCCTCTTTCCTTTTTTTCATTTACCTGTGCTTTAGTCATGGAAAAGGCTTACTGACATGTTTGGTTGCTAGCCAAGTAGATTAGGTCCAATAAGACATAGTATTGGTTATCACCCAACCACTCATTTCTGGTTTCTTAGTGATATTTTGATTTTTAAGAATAAGTGGATGAAATGGATTGATGTTACTCACAAGAACTGTATAGAAAGAGAAGAAAAAGAAAAGTTAGCTACTGTTCATTTCTAGCTTGTCAATTATGAACTTAGCACAGTAACATTTTTGTTTTTACTTTTCTTATTATTTTAATATTAAGAATGGCATAAGAGTAAATATTAATTCCACCTGGGAGTTAACAGAACAAGATTGTTTCTATTTTTGTACAAGTTCTTATAGATTGTACAAAGACGTGTAAAGATCCTAATGTGCATGTAGCTTGTTATTAAGCCTTCATTTTCTGTTGTTCTAGGTTTTGTTTATCCTTTATTCTAATTCACTCCCAGTCAACTTTTGCAATGTTCAGCTATGTATGATTCCCACTCTTACATTTTTCACCAATTGTTCTTTATCTCTTCTCTGACTACTTCTTTTCTCCGTATTGTTTCTATATCTAACTGTGTGAACCTCAGGAGTTGGTTGCAACATTTAAATCACACCCCAGACAGAATTTCATGTGTGCCTAGTGTTTTGTCTACAAAATATTCATATTAATCCAATAGGCATACTTCTTTGGTGAACAGAGATGAAATGATGGCCAACTATGCTTAGTACGTTTCTAGAAGTGGAAAATTTGCATAGACAAATGGCTTGTTTTATTTTACATTTTAAATTTTAATATTAAACCTGGGTTCCGTTTTTAAGAGCAATCATGTTTATCTGATACCCACAGATAGCTAAGATCTATTTCTGAGCTTGGAAGTTGATGATAAATCAATAAGTAACATTATTCTTCAATGACATAAACAGTAGCAAAGCAGAAGGAAGCCTGAGTAAAAGCAAAGGTCAACTCTAACTTGTGCTGTATACAACACCTAGTGTTCTAGGTACTCTTGTATTTTTCTTTAGAAACTATTTTTCATTTTTATTTAAAAGCTAATTCTTTCTTTAGAAATTTCTCTGACAGCAGCATTCTCAAATCAAGGATCTATATTCTAGCATCTTGAAAGCAACAAATGTAAATTTAAGGTAAACATGCACATACAATTGACTGTTTCATTTATTTTTCTTTGGATCCTTGGATCTCCTTTAATAGAATGTGGTATAAAGACTGGGAACAGTTGCTAGCAAAGTGACAGAGAAGCTTTGATAGAGTCTGTGGAAACACACATATGGATATATGCTGTTTCTAAATTATATCTCAGTGTCCTTCAATGGCCTAAGCTTAATTATCTCCCATAACACACACTGAGAACTAGACAATAAGGGCATTGCTATACCTGAACAGAGTAATGATTTTAAGATTTTTCAATATTTGCAAAGGACAAATGCAAAGAAATTGCATTTCTGAAAATAACTTACCCATGAATTTTTTTAAAGAAAATACAGAAACTAAAAACTAACATGAGGGTAAGAAAATAAAATCATCCTGTTGTCTGAACCATATTTCATAGTCATATATGTTAACATAAAATGATTGATCAATATATTTCCAACTTTCCATAATTTACATATTATCCTTAATTGAAGTTTATGAACATAAGTGTACTGTTATCAACAGCATACTGCTGATTAATATAATAGATAATAAATTATGTTTTATGTACAGCAGAATTATTTTCAGTTTTATACATAAGCTTATTTTGCATATTAGAGATCCCACTGATTTTTTTGGTGAAAATTGAGCCATGTATTTTGTGATTGAAAAAGAAGACCCACCCTCAGTAGGCACAAAGTTTGAAATATCTATTGCAATATCAACCATTTGGTTTGGTGAGTATGCTGTGGCAACGTTTGCTGTAGTAATTGAGTGCAGTTTTAATATTGCATTACATGAAGAATTATATATTATATTCAAGGCACAGAATATATATATATATATATATATATATATATATATATATATATATATATATATGAGAGAGAGAGACAGAGAGACAGAGACAGAGACAGATACAGAGGCAGAGAGAGAGAAATCTGGAGAAGGCAGTATCTGGATTTGCTGCTGCAGGCAAATGGGGTTTCTAGTAATGTGCACTTGAGGAAAGAAATATAATTTATAATAGGCTTTCCTTATTTCAAAGTATCTAGACTGGCAGAAGACTTAAGGAGGCCTATGATAATGAAAAGTAGCACACATGGCCTTTCCTGTAACTGGACTGGGGCTAGATAAACAAGGAGAACTAATAGTCAACTTCCAGGTAGAGGCATATAATTTTCTTAAAAATGGAAGGAAGGACCTATTTCCATAGTTAATAGAAGAAAAGATTTCTTGATAATTCCACAGGAGGAAAGATTTCCAGTCTGGGTGGCTTGTGATCAGAAAAATCTGCTTTAAGCTTTAGGCCTTAGATTTCTTATTTAAGTTCAATAGGAGTCTGATATTAGCTGACAATTGACAAAGGTTTAAAAAAAAATAGATTGGCTGTCAAACATAGGCAAATATCTCATTTATAGTTCCCATAAATCAGTATTAAGATAGAAAGTGATCCAGAACATTCAAAAAGGCAAAGCCACTGTGAAGAGAAATCTAAGGTTCACTTTGTTGAAAGAGATAAAAAAAAAAAAAACTAGAGGGAAAGTTCCTTTTAGTTTTTGTACTCATGGATAAATCTGAGAACCCTCATTTCCCCTTCTTCATGCTTGCTTTTCTTGGATAAGTCATTTGTCTTTCTAAAATAACACATTGAGGAGTATGTTATAGTGTAAGAAGATTGTACAGTCTTTTGGTGAGGATGTGTTTATTGATGATGTCACATTCAAAATTAATCTTCTGCATTAAAAATGTCTATCAAGAAAAATTACAGGAGACATAGTTAGGAATGATTTGCTAAAGGAGTGATGAAGAATTAAGAAATAAGATTCTGTCAGTTGCTTGGTAGAGTCTCTCAGAGGACCTCAATGCTAGGCTTCTGTCTGCAAGCACAATATAGCATCAATAAGAACATCAGGGTTTGATGCCTACCCATGGGATGGATCCCAAGTTTGGCCAGTCACTAGTCAGCCATTCCTTCAGTCACTTCTTCATTTTTTCCCCTGTTCCTTCTCAACAATACACTTTGGGTTGAAAATTTTGAAGGTGGGTTGGTATCCCCATCTCTCTACTGGGGACACTGTCTAACTGCTGGAGGGAGTCTCTTCTGTTCCATATCCCCATTGTTGAGCATTTTGGCTAAGGTCACCCACATTGAGTCCTGGGAGCCTCCCCCATTTCAGGTCTCTGGAACTTTCTAGAGATACTCTCCAATACCCAAGACCTGGCAGCTGTGACAGATGTGCAGATACTCACAGCCAAGCATTGGACTGAGGTCTTGAACCCCTTTGGAAGAATTAGGGAAAGGATTGAAGAAACTGAAGGGGATTGCAACCCCATAGGAATACTAACAGTGTCAACTCACTTGTAACTCTGGGAGCTGCCAGAGACTAAGCCACCAACAAAAGAGCATACAGGAGCTTGCCTGAGCAGAGGTCTGCCTTATCTGGACTCAGGTGAGAGGATGTGCTTAATCTTTTAGAAACTTGATACCCCATGGTGAGGGAATGCCTGGGGGAAAGAAGACCTTCTCAGAGATGAATTGAAGGACATGGGGAAAGAACTCTGTATGGGGGCATCACAAGGGAGCCAGGCAACATTTGGGATATAAATAAGTAAAATAATTTATTAATAAAAATCAATAAAGAAAAGTATCAAAGCTAAACTAAAAGCACAGACATAAAAAAGCAAAAAGAAATAAGATTCATACAGAAAAAGATCATGTCCTGTTTATTGCGTGGTTTTCCATATCTTCAGAAATGTCTTAGTATGAATGGCTCTTTATATACATTGCAACAGAGCCCAGTAGAAGCCAAGAACTGTTATCCTGGTATGATAGACAAGCAAACTGAACTGATAGTAAAATATCTGTAGAACTACTATTCCTATGGTAAATATTTTCATAGTATAGAATGTATAAATCATATATACTAGAAGTAGGCCAACTTCAAGTTGAGATAGAATTCTGAAGACAAAATCTGACTTGCAATCTTTACAAGTAAATATTTTATAGACATTGAAGTAATGCAAAGCATGTTTACTCAAAAGCTGAACTAGCAGTCTTTGTCATTTACATTATAAAAATCATTTGTTGTGAAAAATTATACTTATTTTTTTGTGTTTGACTCCATGGTCTCATATATATTACTCTGATACTTTCTCACTGAGATACAATGATAGCCATAGAGTGGCTTAGCAACAGGATTAGGGATAACTCAGAAATTTTCAAGGAGAGAAAAGCCAACTTCATTTGAGATCATGATTATTTGCTATATTTTTCTCAACCATAACCAAGCAAAAACTAATTTTAGGTGTAGTGTGTATTTTCCTCTCATAGCTTGTCCTTAAACAAGAGAACTTCCGTTTCTACATTTCCCTGGGTTAAGTCATCTCTGTATTTTAGGAAAAGCCAACGAATTTCCCTTTTCAGCAGTCAAAGATGTTGCAAGTCCAATAAAAAATTATTTTACCTACAATGTGCAGGCTGGGGAGAACTCAGCTTCTGCAGACCTCAAATTTCCTGCAAGCAAGATATTTCAATATCTGTAAAAGGTCCATTTATCTTTCTTGTCTTCTTATATTGAATGGTTAGGTATTTTCCATTTTCACAGTTAGAATAGGAGCCAATACTGAAATGTGGTCAGCAAAACCCTTTTTTTATAAATTCACCCAATGAAAACATGAAAAAAAAACAATGTATGTACTACCAAATTAAAAGATTCATGGCGCTCTGAATTTTAGGTGTACATAATAAATTGTATCTCCACATTTGACCTTCTGTGTTCCCTTCCTCCATATTGAAAGCTGCTATCTTATTATGGTATATATATTTTTTCCTATAAACTTAGTGGAAGGATTATTTGTGAAGTCATTCAACTATGTAGTATAAAAGATGCAGTTCATTTCTATTTCATTTTGTCTTTGATTATGAATTAAGGGAGGAAAAATTGCATGAGGACCTATCTACTTAAGAAAGATCATGAGAATTTTGAGTTGAAAGGCATGGCCCCAAGTTTCTTAGAAAAGCAAAGTATTTTCTGATGATCAAAGTAATTGAGAAATTATTTTATTTGAGTGTAAATCTGGCTATACTGGATGTAAAAAAAATTAAAATGAATTATTCTCAGAAACTTAAATCTGTAAATTACCTCAGTTGAGAAGCATCAACTTCTAATCATTTAAAAGTACAAATTAAGGACAAAATAATGATTAATAGCTATAAATATAATTAGAGCATTTGATTTTATCTTATGCTAACAACATTAAAGATATCACAGTAAATAATAACATAAAAATATTACCATCACTTTTGCATTCTCATAAACATCATTAACAGTGAAAATAAAGATTATTTAAGTACTAACTTTTATAATCTATGTGTCTACCTACCATATATCCCTACAACTATATGAACATTGTGATTATTTCAATTGCTTCTGTATATTGTTAAGACATCCTATTTTCACAAAAACAATTCATACAGCAAAACAGTATTAGCCTATGTAGAAAAGTCCATGAATTTATAATCTAGGCAAAGGCAAAAGGATTATAAACTTTACATATATAATCTCAAGGCCTTCAGGTTCATGATGTATTTTATGAGGGTTTGTTGAATGTTTGGGTCCTGAATCCAGAATCAGAGTGAACAAATGCCCTACGTTCTATAAGACAGTCCTAGTTTATGGTGTTTTGCAGACATAAATATGAACAGCAGCTTCTTCCACTTTAATAAAAATATTTCCCCTTGGAATAACAAATTTCCCAGTCACCATTTGCAAAACAAATGACTATATGATTTAAAATGAAAAATTGTAGTATACGAAGTGCCTTTTTAAATCCTGAGTCACTTTGTAACACCCAGAGTTGTTTTCAGACCTGGGAGATAGGCCAACATTTGGGCTTCTATTTTCTAGAAACAAAACATAACAGACAATCCATGCAATTTTAAATATTCTGTTTAGAGTTTCTGGAAATTTATGACATAGCATTTCCTCTGCATTTTTTTTCCTACTAATTTCAACATTTCACAGAAAACATATGAAATCCATTATCAGATGACACATTCCTTTAAGAAGTATTGTCATTTAAAATAGAGGCTGGAATTAAACTTCCTCTAGAGTCCAGTAATTTACTTTCCCGTTCATCTAACACTTGTGTTATGTATGTC
Organism: Mastomys coucha; assembly: GCF_008632895.1. Classification (NCBI taxonomy): domain Eukaryota; kingdom Metazoa; phylum Chordata; class Mammalia; order Rodentia; family Muridae; genus Mastomys; species Mastomys coucha. The sequence continues at coordinate 237,339,860 of NW_022196905.1, forward strand.
TTCCAGGACCACAGCTATAAAAATGCAAGTCTTGAAGTTATGGACTGGGCAGGGAAAATAAAGATATCTGAATATGGCAAATTAGAACACATTACTTCATTTGACTTCTTACATGATGTGTGTTTTACAGATATACAATCTAGATAGCAGTAAGATCAGGATCAAATAAGCAGGGACTACATTATTGCATATTATCATAAGTTTGGGATTTATCAATAGGCTTTGAGCAAAGCTTTATACATGAGATTTCCATAAAAGATAAATCCTGCTTATCTTCATTAAAAAAAAAGAACAAAAATAATGTTCTGAGATAAGAGTTTCTTATTGGGGAGACTGACATATAAGGACTCCGTCTTTAGGGAGATGGAATGGAATGTTGTCACTTTAATGTTTATAATAATGGAAGCAGGCTAGGTAAATAATGTCTGTATAATGACCTTCTTGCTTCCTTTTCTTTGATGCATCTACATTTTTCAAAGCATCTCCAAAGAGCTAAGTAATATTACAGTGAAAGACAAGGCCATGATACATTTAACATGAGCCATAAAATGCTGTTTTATTTTCACAGTAGAATTTCTCAAAAGACATTAACCTACAAACTGAGGCAGCAGTATCCCAGTTCTCATGCCCCAATGTTTCCTGGGCTAATTGAGTACAAATTCTATATTGTGAATTTTAGAAAGCAAAGAAATGCCTATAAAAAAAAAAAAGAAAACAGATCCAGACAATACTAGCAATCTTGTTAGTTAAGATTAAGATAAATATATTAGAGCAAAAATAAAGTTACAGTCCTTTAAAACATCGTATCTGAATAAATACTAATATATTCATGAAATGATGTCTTAACACTTGAGCTACAGCCTGTGAGTACAATACACCACACTTAATGGAGCAGTAGCCATATAAAGAAGCTCTCAAGAAACAACAGACTAGAATAAATATTCTCTGTAACTAAGAGACATAGAAATAAAAATAATTTGTATTACTTTTCCAATACTACTGATAATAAATACCTTTCAAAAACGTTTTTGTGATCTAATTGCTATTATTAAGGTTGGTACAGGATTAAAACAAATACCTCTACTGTGTACCCACAAGCCAAGTAAAATTAAAATAGACTTTCCCTAAAGACTTAGTAAACAGACAATTAAAAGTTAAAAACTCCAAAGTGCTAACTAGTTCTTTCAGTAACAGATATCTCAGGATCTCAGCCTTCCTGGAAATATTTAGGGAGAGGAAAATGGAGATTCTCATCTTGTCAAGTATCCCTTGGATACCATTAATTTTCATTAACAGTTTTCTTATCTATAATATCAGTATTAGAAAGAGGAAGTGATGTAATTTTCTTGCCATGCAGCTGATAAACTGACTTTCAGCTACTCATGAGTGAACAAAAAATAATTTAATTATATTTTCCATTATTGTTTGGAAACTGCATGCCAGCTCCTAGTTTCAACCCTGCATCATTTCAAAGTCCGAACATATTACCTTCATTTTTCTTGATGGTGAAATTTGGGTTGTTGGCCATTTCTGGAAGAAGGCTGTATAAGAAAAAATGTCCGTTTTTGGGATCGTCTTTGTCCATGGCGCTTACTGTTTGAATGACCTGTAAGGTAAAATCATCATCAGTGTTTCTGATCATTTCAGAGGGCTCCCATTACTTGTAATATCTCAGTGAGATCCCTTTTGTGGTTTGGTACTTTAGGCCAAAGATTCATTTTCTGCTTTCTATATTATCATGGATACTTTGTGCCAAGACTATGGAGCAAAATTCATCACTTTAAAACCTCAGCTGTGGTAAATTGATGAAAATTAAGAGCATTACCTTAGTTTCCATTTGGTGTCTGTGGCTTGAAATAGCAAAGTTAAGTGTATTTGAAAACTCCACTGGGCAATTACAGGTGTCTTTCCAATTGGTGTATTTACGGGCATCTAGAATGAGATTTCGAACTGTTACAGGGATTGGAGAGGGCTTTTGGGAGGATCATGGAAGAGTGATTTAAACCTTGAATCCTCACAGCTTTTATGTGACCATCAGGGTATGAGTAGTTGCAAGATAGAGTTTTCCTCAAACAAAGATCCCTGGAAGAAAATCTTGTTGAGGAGTTGTATGTGTTCTCTTCCAATAATGAAAGCTGTTTTTAAAGCTAGTGGATAATATATGAAAACCACGCTTAGGATTTTATCCTGAGATGAATAGATTATAGGGACGACTACCGTGCAGAGAACTGTTCAGATTGGCATAGTCTTTTGGAATCCTGTACTGAATGTGCTAGTTTCATTTGCAAAAGCAACACTAACTTAATGCCATGCTGTTTCCTAGGATGAGAGAGAACTATTTTAATTCTCATTTATGATTCCATGATACTTATTACTTTTATGTGCAACATAGAAGAGCTCACATAGTGAAAGTACGAGGGCTTATATTTCTAATGTTAATAGCTACCATATGATTACTATATGGCAACCAAGGTGATAATAGATAAAAAGAACTGTGGAAACAAGGAAATGATCTATAACAATAAAGGGTTTAATATATGATGATAATGGCTCCAAATATTTTGTGTATATATGAATATGAATACCCCATTGGACTTTGAAACTTTCAGAAAAGAAAAATAATCATGTTTGTGAGTGGGTCACTACTATCTTGTGACATATGACTTGTACAAACTGATGAAGCATAAAGTTAGAACTTCCATAAGATTGAGTGTTTGCATCCTATCATTATAACATATTTAAAAGAACATTAAAGTTAAAAATTAATGTTTATATTATGTTTCATTTTGTTAAGAAATAGGTCTATTTACATTCTAGAACTTATTATAATTGAAGTGACCCTATGACACAAAGTAGCCTCAGTTTATCCTTAAGCTGTCAATCCTTAAGCTTAGTAAGTCAATCATTAGGATTTTTCTTGAATTGAATTTTCCACACTGAAGTCACAGTTTTAGTGTTCTTTCTCTAAGGTAGTAGTTTGACACATTCTAAAACTTCATTTCCTTTAATGTGTAAAACACAAGAGTCTTTTCTCATGAGTAAATTGATTTTTTTTCGTTAATTCACATAATACTCTTAGGAAATGCCAAAAGAAATGTTATTCCTGATTATTACTATTGTTTTTGTTAAAGACACTGCTTTTCATTGGAGATATGATTCTTAGTAATTTGACAACTTTTGTTTCTCCAAGAGAGAAGCCATCCAACTCTAACCAGATTTGGAAAGAAAGAAATTATATTATTGTTAAACACATAGTATATATGCTTCAGCATTTAAGAGCACGGAGAAACTCAGGGGTCATAATTTCATGAAGAATAAATTAGAATGAAAGGCCAAGGTAAGAAGGTGTTTAATGAACACAACTCATCAGGGCAGTACAAATGTATAGCTGTTTAAGGGACAAATAGAAACTAACCCCTATAGTTAAGGACAGCTCTGTCAGAATCTCATGCTATAAAATCAAGGAATGACGGGGTTTTCCTTGAATCAGTTGTGCCATTCCTTCCTGTATGTACTCAATCTTGTCACCACAGACCATCTGTTGCCAGGTTCCATCATTCACTATGTATGTGAATGTATGTGAAGAATGGAAGAGTGGAAGAGATAATTTCTTTTAATCTGGCATGAAGATCAGTCATAAAACAGGACATTTAAAAGATATACATAGATAAATTTCCTATCATTTATATATAAATGTGAATGTGTTGGTTCATATGTGCTGATGAAATTTTCTATGTAAGAGTTATTTGATTAGTGAATCCACAATATTAAAAACAATCCACACAGTCCATAATTTTTGCATGTATAAAGATATACAGATACTTACCACATCATGTCTAATAACTTTTGTCTGAACAGCATACTGGAAATGAAGCATGTTTTTTCCATCACTTACATCAACCAGGATTCATTAGACTTCTTACCCACAAACTTAAACCAGAGAATGTCAGAGCAGGGAATGTCAATATGAAGGCCCCACAATCCAAGTGATTCTGATGCAGGTTCATGTCTGAAAACACTTATTTTTTAATCCATCACAGAAAATAGTGGTGCTCCTGGGTCCTAATCATTAGTTAGGAATAAGTTTTGTTGTAAGAGTCTATAATGTTAAGTTCATGATGTGTTGGAAAGGAAATAATCAAAATGGTGGATCTAATTGACTTAACAAATATCATATAAATTGCCTGTGATTAACATTTTTGGTTATACTATATTCAAAACTTCATTTTATTTTAATGCAGATAATAACTGCTTGGGCATCTTATCTAAATGTTGATTCTGGTAGATAATTTGAAGGGCGTTGTACCACTAAAACACATTAAGATATCTATATTAAGAAAATTTAATTTTTCAATGATGTAAAAACATCTGAATTTTTAACATGGAAGGAAAAGAATGTATACAAGGGAGTAAACCCTGAGAGAGTCCTACTACAGAGACAAATGCAGAGATGACATATGGAAATCTAAGAGTTTCTACTTTGAGATCTTATGAGCATTCTTGCTATTTAAATAATTAATCCTTCATTAAAATTTGTAAAAATGTCCAGAGAATTTATAGATGAAGAACTTGTTTAGATACCTTTCCTTCTAATTGTAAAGAGACTATGCAATTAACATGGCTAAGGCTTAGCAATTTTTATCAAATTTATTCGGTTTATATGGAGACTGCAAATGCTTAGTGAACCTCTGTTTTTTTAAAAAAAAAAAAAAGAAGAAGGAAAATGAAGACTATTTGAAGTAATATTAAGGGAATGCATTTCATGGCCACCATTGAATTTTTAAACATACAGACATTTCTTGAAACTCATCAAAGAACATTTTCAAGAAAGAAACTAAAAAATGTTGATATATAACATGATTCTTGTTCTATAAATTATTAGATTATACATCCTTCTAAATTCACATGGAATTCTAAATTTTTATTAAAAAATTATTTTGCGATAATTTACATTTTGAAGTTCAGATCTGTTAACAAGACCATTGTGTCATCAGTTAGAAAATTTCCAATGAGTTCTTATATTTATAAATCATCAGTCTGTTCTTAGGTCTTGAAACATGATAGTCAGTGAAATTCTCCCCTCTTTCTTCTATTGTAACTTGCCTGGCGTGCAGTATCTAGCAACAGCATAACATGAATTAGAGAAATAAATTAATGAATAGATAGATGAATAAGTAAGTAATTTCAGACATATTTTTCTCATCCTTGTTAATACATATAATGTCTTAAGAAGTAAGCCTTGGAATATTTACTAGTATTCAAAATAGTATTTGAAAAAAATTACTTCATGACTCATCTTTATCATGTCTCATTAAACACTATTTACAGTCTTTTCAGCATCTAAGGCTGATTCAAAGTACATTGAATTTCACATTTTCTCTATATATTTCAGTAAATTTGGGTTGGATTTCTAATATGCTGGCAAATGGAACGTAAGATTTTGTGTCTTCATTGTTCATATTCTTGGTTTTAAAAGTATTTAAAGTCCCCTAATGACTCTGAAGAGTAAAATTCACAATCAAATTAATGGTGATAATCATAGCTGTGGGGAGAAAGTAAGAAAGTACTAATATGTTATAACTTTCAAAATATTCTTCAGGACTTCAGAAATAAATATGTATATTGTAAATATATATAATGCTTTTGTATACATGAATACTCTAGGGAAACTATATGATAACCAATAAGCATATGCAACTGAAGCAGTGACTTTAAAATGCCTTTTTGGTACATTTTAACTTCTTCTAAAATATTTTAAATAGAAGGTGACTTTTAAGTAGTGGTCAATGATAGAAAAGGTATATAAAATGGTAGAATAGAGCAATTTCTTACTTACATTTATTCTTCTTTATTGTCAGTTTAATTCAAGCTGTAAATATTAACTTTCCTGAAAGAATAAGGTCTATCTTTTACAGCAGCAGTTTTTGTCTATTGTTTTTGTCTATTTCTTACAGCAGTAGTTTATTTTTTAATTTGAAGAAGATATAAACAACTGATCAAAGTTTAGTTTATATATCTCTACTAAAGGTTAAAATTATTTGGACTTACTAATTTATGTGCATAAGTAAGGATGAAATATGTTTTTATCATTCATCTATGTTGTTCATAATCAAACAAAACAAAAGTGAAAAATTATTTTCCTAGAGATTTTTTCATGAAAATGAAGTTAAAATAATTATTATTTACTGAAAAATGGATATATATAGATACTAGATGAAATATACACAAGGAAATCTAGAAAATAACTCAATTATGTCAAAACTAGTTGATAGAGCCCAGGTGGAAATACAGTTTGTATCTATTTAAAAGATACTAATAGAATTTATGAGTAAACTATTTAGCCATTTAGCTGTAGTCAGGATTTTATTTTCTTCCCTATTCACAATGGCTTCGTGTGTCATTGTTTTAACTAGAAACACCCTTTGTGTCCAACATGTCATATACCTCTTTAAAAACATAGCATGAAGGAATGAGCTCCAGGAAGGACACAGGTAACAAATAAATATGTGGGATTTAGGCCTTCAGAAATCTACATGAAATACCTAAGCATTCCTCCCACTTCTAATCTCATCTTTCCCATTTTCACTGACGTTACACTAAAACAAAGAAATATCAATGTTGTTTTTTGCATGGAATATTTTGATATGTTAGATTTTTGATGTTTAGTTTCCTGTGTTGTTTTACTGACTCAATATATCCCCTAAATATTTTTATGCTCTCAAGAAATGATCAATATTAAAAACAAATCATCCTATCTGCTATAGAAATTTATGAATCCTGAAGTAGTTAACTTTCATTTAAAGATAAACTCAGTCCTCTTCTTTGGTTTGAAGTAATGATCCCACTTTCAACTGTGTCTCCTATGACAAGATAATTTTATATGCTATCTCCTTCTTGTGCTGGCAAAAAATAGATCCTAAGCTGAACTTATTGTTTATTCTTAAAAAGGTCATGCCTTCAATGTGGATCCCTTGAGTCATCAATTTTATCTGTATTATTTTGATAGAATTTAAATAATTTATAATCAGAAATTAGTCCCTGGGCTAAATACTATATAGTACCTATCTGAAAATTCATGTGCTTACATAAATATGAAAAGAATGCAATTAAACAAAATGTTCTTAAGTTAATAGACTTGAACCTTGTTTATTTCAGTGTTTCTTGACCTTATTCATAAAGATACATAAAAATACAAATACAGATGCACACACACACAGACACACAAGCAAACGCACCACCACCCACAGATTATTATGCTACTTTACTAGTTTTTTCTTATCCTCTGCAAGAAGGTGTTATATTATATCCTATCACTTGAAAGCTACAGAAATTCAGCCATTACTTTCCCCATCTTTCCAATTTAAATAGTTCCATTTTAAACCCAATTTATGTCAGTAGAAAGTCTATGCTGCATGTATAGCAGACAATTGCCTTATCTGGCATCAAAGGGAGGGGTGGATCTTGGTCCTATGGAGGCTCAGTGCCCCAGTATAGGGGGATGCAAGGGTGGTGGGGCTGGAGTGGGTAAGTGGCTGGGGAACACAATCATAAAGGCAGGGGGATGGGGTGGGAGCTTTGCATGGGGAAACTGGGAAGGGGGACAACACACACACATATGCACATGCACATGTATGTGAAAAGTATTGAAAAGAGGATTGTTACTTTAAGTCAAAGAAGATGACTGAGTTTATCTTTAAATGAAATCTAACTACTTCAGAATCCATTAATTTCTATAACAGATGGAATGATTTGTTTTTAATATGGTACATATATGTGAATGTATGTGTGATTATGTATGTGTGTGTGCTTATGAATATATTAATATCTTCACATATAGGGCTTCACATATAGGGTATGGTAGTTTAATAACAAATTAATTCTAATTCTTTAATATTAAGTCACAACACTGAATTATGTCTTAAAGTTGACATTTGGATTGTTGTACTCCATAGTCTTAAATTATATTTCATCAATATTCTTTTCATTCTCTCAAAATTGTATTTTATAATGCATATTCCTGTAAATAACCCTCTTAAATTGATTTCTACATATACCTTCCTCATATATGGTCTTAGAAATTCAATCATCTTACTCTATCCAAAATCAAGTGAAAAAGTATTTCTCATCTTCTGTTGAGGTCATCAAGTTTTTCTGGTTTAAATCATTCCTGCTTCACCCTTCTTTATGCAGATAGATCAAAAGGGGGGAGTATGCATCTGATGGACAAGTTAAAATAAAATCACCAGACCAACTGCTTCTTCGTTGCTACAAAACAC
>NW_022196905.1:237348145-237393410 GCF_008632895.1 Mastomys coucha
GAGAGAGAGAAAGCTCTCAGAGACTGAAAACAAATGAACAATGTTCCAGACTCATTTGCTAAGTTTCTACAAGAATAATTATCTTTACTTTTCATATTTAGCTTTCTTTCATTTTATCTAAGTTTTCATAGAGTTCATTTAAGTAAAATGTGGTTTTGATATACATTTTCTTCTTTGGTAGTGTTGCTCACTTTTATTCAGAATCTTATTGTTCTCATAGCTATGTTTTCAAAAGTTACTTTGGATGCTCAGAAAACTTAAAATTTCTTCTTCCTTTGGAAGTATAATATAGAAACTGCAAAGGTTTGACACCTTCAGGATCAGAATTTGGAACATTTTTTTTTCATCATAAAACATTTTTTTTAAATGTGTGGTGGTGTATGCCTTCAATCCAACACAGAGGCAGGTGGAATTCTGTGAGTTCCAGACAAGCCTCCTCCCCAATGTCAAAGTCCAGGTCAGCCAATTAAGTCTTGTGAGATCCTGTCTAAAATGGAATGAAAGAAAACAAAACAAAACACCAGAGTCATCTTCAGCCTTGACTTCCATAGCTATATAAAAGCTGCAAGGGCCAAATTCCTCAACTTACTGTGTGTGATATGGTCAATGATTCTATGTGACATGTCCTGCACAGGGCAAACAGCTTCAGGTGCTAGTGTGTTTTGAGGTTACAGTCTCTTCAAGGTTCTTTCTATTATCACATAGTATGTGTTTTCTCCTCACAAACACTGGTACAAATTCTGTTCAGACATGAAACTCTTTCTAACTCTTTCTTTGTTTCCTATTCTCAGGCTGAGATATCCTCAGTTTCAAGCAGAGTTCTTGCTGCAAATTCTGTTCTAGGTTAAGTTGCTGGCTAGAAGTTCCTCTTCATGTATATTTCTTTGTCATTTTCTTTAATAACAAAAAAAGTAGAAAAAGAAAACAACACAAAACAAATTATCAGACAATATATTTTTTTTTGTTCACCTCTGTTGTCTGTTTCCATTTTTGTTTCATTCTCATTGAAATATCTTAAATGATGTGATTCATCCACTTTATTCTGTTTACCTTGTGTTCTTCATTGGACTTCAAGAGAATGTTTCTACACTTTCATGTTGTTTTCCCCATTGACATTATATTAATTAGTACACAATAGATATACAATAACTATTGTTTGATACATAAATGAACAATTTTTCATCCAAAGAAGTTAACATGCATACTGTATAAGAATAAAGCAATATTTCTATAGTAATATCTGATAAACTAATTTTGAAATATTTCTCATTGCTGAATGAGATCAATTAGAAACATAAGTCTTAAATTCTGTTACTATTCTTTATATGGCAACTATGCTACATATCATTCAGATGTGTGAGTGATAATGTTTTGCTGAGATACGATATTTCTATAATAAATAAATGGTAAATGGTTACAATTTTGCCAGAGAAACATATTTGTGAAGGTAAGCTAAAATCATTTTATTTTGGTATATTCTTATTATAAGCCAGACATAGTGGCTTCTGCCTAAACAGCAAGTCTCTGTTCGTATAAGTAGGTGTTAACAAAACTCAAATCATAATCCATTATATTCATTTATAGGAACAAGATAAGCAGTTTGATAAAGGAATCAAAAGCTTTAGCAAACTGTCCTCTAAGTATTTTAAATACTGAAAGGGAAAGCTTGACTCATGCCAAAAATGAATACCTGTTTAGTCCCCAGGCTGAAAAAAGTATTGGAAATAAGTCTCTATTAACTGTATACAGTATGTAAGATATTGGTACCTAATATAAAATTCTACCAAAAACCTAAGTAAGTCAATATGATGCAGAACAGAGCTCTGGAGTGCTCTCTAGTCAATTGTGGATGATTGTCTACATTACTTTCCCATGTTTGGTTCTGCAGGTAGGAATGTTAAGTACACTGAAGGAACACACTGCTCTCTGCACACTTGTTACCTGTTCCTCCACCTGCTGACTGGATCCCCATGGTCTTCAGATAGACTCTAGTTTATCCCAAACTGACTCCTCAGACAGAATGTTTTCTGTCCCTGTGAAACTTATCCTAGAATCGAACGACTTTTCGTGGTGTATCATTATCTCCTTAGGTCCAATTAGTTTGTGTGCTGGATGTTCGAAAGAATTTCTTGACAATCTGTAAATTCTAACTTAAATGCATATGTCCTGGAGGAAAATTATATTATGATAGAATTCTGATTCTTTTATATTTTATTCCATAAAATTTCTCATGCTTAGCCAAACTCAGTGATGATGATGTTCATTGAACACTTACAGACCAAAACAAAACAGAACAAACAAACAAAAATCCTCTCAATCAGAAATATGAAGTATATAATATATTTTAAGTGTGATGCACATTCTGAGTTTTACCTGGGGCATTAGCATTAGTCAGGCTTAAGCTAAGAGATCTTTTCTATGACATTAAGAACCAGTCGCTTGGTAGATGACCACATTACATTTTGATTGACCTAAATTCTATAGAGTTATCCCTCTTGATATAATACAACTTACCTATATCTATATACATGGTGTTTGAACAGAATAAATAGCCAACCAAAATACTGCATTAACATTTAGTTATTTAGTGGGATCACTTAAAATATTCTAAAAATAAAGTAATTTTGGTTGGTTTTTTTATGAAGGACCATGACTTCTACCTTTCTCTGACAGTGATTACTGCTCTCTTGAGAGAACCATTTTTTTATGAATTCCACCTTTTGCCTCATAATTTTAAGAAGGTCATAGAAACAGGTGTGATTCACAATTCTCCTTCAAAAACATAGTTATATTTCTTTAAATATCAATGATGCATTATGGAGTAGAGCTGATTGCCTAGACAAGTGAAAAGAGCCTCCCTTTTAGGTGGTTCTGGTTATGTTTGATACATTAAATTGAAAGGGATTATATATATATATATATATATATATATATATATATATACATATATATACTTATATGTATGTATATATATATGTATGTATATGTACATATATGTATGTATATGTGTATATATATATATATACACATATATATATATGATAGATTCTCTACCTCTATATTGACATTAGATTCCATTCCCTTTTTGTGAGGGATTTTAGAATTGTTTTGTATATGCCATTTCAGTCCAGATCTTTTATACTCTCTTTAAGAGAGATTCCTAGACCATTGATATAGTTTTCAGGAGCCAAGTCTCTGGTGAAGCTGTTTCTTGAAGAAGTTTATCCAGAAATTTGTATCTTTCAGGCACACAAGCCATTTAAGTGTGACTTTTATCTTTCCAAGGTCATTTTCCAACATTATTTATTGTTGAACAAAATACTAAGATAACTATCAGTGTAGAGAGTGCTACATCTTTTTTAATACTTACTTTCCATGATATAACGAACACTAATATGACCATTGTATTTCCGAAGTGAGTTATCTATTTGTGTGGTATTATAAGAGATGACAAAACATGTATTCCACCTGGAGATAGTGGAGAATGCTTTTAATTGAATTGAAATGACTGAGGCAGAATGAATTAAGAGTTTGAGGGCAGTAACAGTGACCTTGTGACTTCAAAGGCATTCTGGGCTACATACTAAGACACTGTCTAAAATTTTAAGACAGGAAAAGAAAAGAAGTACGTATATTTCAAATTCTGTACATGCATAATATATAATATGGTAACATAAAGTTTGGGGGTAATGTAGAAATAACTAGATACTCAATCATTAACAATTGGGCTGGAGTTATATGGAACATCCTACATGAGTTTTGGATAACACAAATGGTTCAGAGAATCCAAGAAATTGTTAAAACTGTAAGAAATGCCACATCCAGTTAGCTCTATGGCCAAAAACTATGCAAAATAAGTGTTGATCCTTTCACGGAAATAAAACTCTAGTAATCATGCTGAAAGCACATTCAATAGGGTACACTTCAGTCACACACACACACACACACACACACACACACACACACACCACAGCAAAGACATTTGTTCACAAAATAAACCATTCATTGTAATTTGTAGAAATAAAAAAACAAAGAATCAACTTTTTTTATTTGGATGTTGCATAGAATAAGAGAGGAAACAATGCATTGGTTTTTGTTCGTTTGCTTGTTGTTTTCTTTCTTTCTTTCTTTTTTTTCCTGAGGATAAGTAGAACTGCTGAAAAAATCGTTAAAACTTTATAAACAGTCAAATTCCACAGGGTAACACTCCAGATTCCTAGAGATTCAAGCAAGAGTTCTGTCGATATCACTATTGAGGCCAACATGTGAAGTGTCAATGCCATTGACTCTGAACTTGTGTGATGAGTTCTGCATGAGCAATGAAGTTCTAGTTAAATGCTAATGTATTTTACAGATTCTGTATGATACATAAACACCTAGCTTATATCAGTAGTCAGCTCTGTTATCCCATCAATTTTCTGCTCCATGTAGCAACCATTCCCTTGAACCTGACCTGACATATTTTGATCAAACTCTCTCTGACAATTAATTCATAACCCTGGCTAAATAATATCACTGACATTTGCACATGCAGACATGTGCATGCACTATACACACCAGTGTGTGAGAATATATACACAAACACACACACTCAAACACACACACACACACACAGCCAATAAGGATCACAAATCAAGATGCTTAGAAGTTATAATTCATACTTGACAATCCTGTCATGAAATTAGAAACAAGGCTAATTTTGGATTTGAAATATGAAAATAAAAATGGCTAAGGCTGAATGTTTTGATAAGAACACGGTGCCTAGTTAACTAAAGGCCATGCATTTTATTATGAGAATTTTAGCGTTGCTGTGTGTGAAGTGTGTATTTTATGTTTTTGTTTGTTTGCTTGCTTGTTTTTGTTTTGCTTTACATTTTGGTAGACTAGGGGGATAGGAGTTAAACATTTCAATACATAAGAATGGTCTAGAAGATTTTACCCACTATTTTATAGACAGATTACCTCTTCATCCTTTGAAATATCAAATAAGAGAATAGAACTAGGTAGCTACCGTCCTCCTATTCTTTTCTTTAGGATAAAAAAATGACTCTTGTCAGGTAAGCTTCTTGGCAAATAGTAAGTTTAATTCCTAACACCCACATGAGGCACAAGAATAGTTGGATTAACAACTCCAGTGTCATGCTGTCAGCTGCTGTTTATTTAAATTAAAATGTCACCATCCAGAAATAAATTAGGAAGTTGAAAATGATAAAATTTTTAAACATACAGCACTTCGGAACCTCATTAAAATAAATGTATTACATTTGTGGTTTTGAAATACTTTACACAGGCTAGTTGCATTTTGACATTCAGAGTATAGTGGTTTCTGTGGATTTTGTTTTGAATTTTACCTTCCCCCCACACCCTCAGCCTTGACTCTCCTTCCCTCCCCCCACACCCTCAGCCTTGACTCTCCCTCCCTCCCTTCTTTCTTGCTTCTATCTTTAGATCTTTAATGTATTTCTGTCTGTTCTATTTTATACATTTTTCGGCCCTTTATTTTTGTCTTCATTATCTCAATTTATTCAATATGAGTCTTATCCTTACATATTTACATGCCTTAGGGGCATGTAAAAAAAGTAATGTCTATATTATATTTACTAAACTTGCATATATGTGTACAGACACTAGTATCACTACATAGAGCTTTCTATAAACTACTGGTTTTCTGTATTCTACATTTATGCATAAATCTTCTTTTCAGTATAAAACAAAAATGCATGCTTCCCATGAGCTATTTACTAGATTCTTGCCAATTGATGGTTATTTCCAGCTTCTGGACTCTAATACTATACCCAGTAAACCATTTGTGATGTATTTTAAGACAATGATTTGGCTTTGGGGTCATAGGAGAGCAGATCATTGCACTTTTATGTGCCAATTTGTTCATAAAAAAGAAGAGAATTAACATCTGAGAAAGACAAATATTCCCTTCTGTTACCATTTGGATGAGTTTCATGCCTGTGACTTTGTAAATCCAACCAATGCAAATGCACGCAATAATGCAGGTTAATTAAATATGAGACAATTGTATACAAACATATTCAGCATTAACAACATGGAGATATTTACTTGGCCGGGTTTTCCATTTTCACATAAAAATGCCTCATATTCGGATGCGAATTCAGGGGCGTTGTCATTGACATCCAGCACTTTAATAGCAACAGGCACTCGAGATATCTGACTGTGGTTCCCTATGGGAAGGAAAAAATAACATCAGAATTCAGGGTATTTCATTTGAACTTGTAGCTCAACTCTCCCTCTCTATGTCTCCTGTCACTTCACTTCAATAGGACGTTTCCACATGACAGTTATGGAGTTTAAACTCAACATCGTGAGGAAGAAGAGCGAATGTGTTACTACTTGTTATATATATAACTTGTTATATATATATATATATATATATATATATATATATATATATATATAATAAACAGTAACATAAATTAGTATTGTAACACTACTGTTCTGGTGATGACCCCACAAAAGACCAAATGTAAATGAGCTGAAAGAGATTTTGCTTATGAAGTCAGATGTATTTTATTTAAAACCCATCATTTAAAGAAAAACAATGTATACAACAATGATTTATCTGTTTATTGAAGGGGAAAAAAGTGCCCAGTACAAGTTATTACTCATTTCTCAAAGTATGTATCTATTAAGATTAAGCCTACCAAGCAGGTGAAAGGGCAGAATTAATTCAAGCATAAAAAGATAAAATTTGATATAAATAATCATTAATATATATATTATATATTATATTATTTATATATATATATATATATATAAATAATCATAAATGTATATATATATTTGGTTTTTCGAGACAGGGTTTCTCTTTATAGCTCTGGCTGTCCTGGAACTCACTCTGTAAACCAGGCTGGCCTCGAACTCAGAAATCCATCTGCCTCTGCCTCCCAAGTGCTGGGATTAAAGGTGTGCGCCACCACCGCCCGGCAATTTTGTATTTTGTAAAAATCAGTTTTGGTATATTTTTCAATAAGACCAGCAGACTGAGTTATTCTGCTATTGTCATTTTCAAAACTAATTTCATGTATACAAGATTATAGTCTTATAATCTTTCTAGGTCAATTCCCATAGTAGAGAATCTAATATGTAATCTATAGTCCTTAGATCTTTAAACTAAATATAAATTATATGTATACATGTGTTGAAACACACACAAACACGTTTGTTGTTTCTTAAGTGTATTGCTGGGCTGGGCAATGCTTATTTTTTAATGAGTATTTAATGCAATGTACTTCAATTCTGACTATAGCATGTTGTAATCTTTGATCTCTTGTAAGATAAACAGGGTGGATTGGAGAGGGACAAATTTTTTGTGTGTGTGTTACTGCAGCAGGGAATATTTATAAGCTAACAAAGTGAGAAATCATCTTTTGGGTTTTCAATATGAACAAAAAAGCCTACAACTGATATGATGAATTTCTGTTTTTGACAATTGATTAAGGACAAATCTTTAAAACCTTCAAATACTCATCATTTAAAAAATAGGAGTGACTTCTAAGTTCCGCAAGAAATGATTTCATTCATGTTACAAATTTACAATTGCTTCCTAGCTAGTTCTTAAACTTGAAATGCAGTTTAATTGGAGTAGCATGCTCTTACATACAGATTTGTTTTGAGGATGGAGAGCTGACACTGACCTCTGGAATTGCCCTCATATAAGTTATGGAACTCAACTTCCTGAAAAGACAGATAATGCCACTAAATACCTTCCAAGTTTTGCCGTTTTTATTTTGCTGTTTAAAGTCTAATGAATTAATTTCTTGTCTCACAGAGGACTCATGCAGCTCTCTAGTTTTGATGTAATTGTAAATTTTAAAAACAGTATAACAAATGTCTCTAAGAGAAGAAACTGACATTTTGTATTTTGTCTAGTCATCAAAACTCTGCAAAGGTTAAACTTTAAATGCAAAATGATTATGTCCTTAAAGGCTTATATTGCTTTTCTACTCTGATCATGAATCTAGAGTAGCTTGTGCAATATTAAAAGAATAATGTTTGCAGCAATGTTTAGACCCCCATCTTTGCCTCCTTTGCCCCTATTTTGACTTATTTTCTTCCCAGGGAAATTAAAACTTCAGCATTTAATCTATTATTCATGAAACTATTATAAATCATATAAAAGAAGAAATAAAGCTTGTGACATGAGTATGTGGTTTGTGTTTGGGTACATTCTAGCCTTTGTGGCTTCCAGTATCATCAGGATCGTGTATACTGGTACTTTAGAGAATACATTTACACTGTTATAGTATGAATGTTTATTCTGTCTTGATATTTCATATGAACCATTTTTATTGCCAAATACGGAGGGCATACAGTATTTTTAGAGACCTAATTACTACCAAGCCCTCAAATGTTTCCATGTTTGTTGTATTTATCTTGTTTGACCAAAGTTTGGAGTTTGAATCCAGATATCATTCTGAATCTATCTAATGAATTCCATAACTGCTATTATTCATACAATGGCACATGTAATCTACAATACTCCATAGGAAGCTACACACTTTAAGTTCATTATTTTATGGTTCTATTTTATCATGGAAAAACCCATTTAATAAATTAATTTTCTTTTTTAATTCCATATGTGCTAACAGCAAAGTACGGTTAGTTGTTCACTTATTTTTATAATGTTAATTCATTTTATATCCTAGCCCAATTCTTTTATATATAAATTATTACAGGAAATGTCTACTAGACATTTTTTGTTTTTGATCTAATAATGGCATTCATTACTAAGTGGTCACCAGTGACTAAACTTTGCCAAATAGTGACTACCAAGTCTGTCACTATAGAAAGTATACTAAAAATCTATCTTTGTCCTTACACAGAGTCTTGACCCTTTGCAGGGAACAATGAGGCAAGCCAGGAGGTCAGATTCACTGGCATGGCTCTCAGGAGGTCAGATTCACTGGCATGGCTCTCAGGAGGTCAGATTCACTGGCGTGGCTCTCAGTATGGTATTTGCTTTCTCCCCTTTGTTGTATGAACACGTCTTACATGAAAACACACATATAAACACTTTCTTCTTAGTACTGAAAAATGATAATTTTCATAAGGTTAAGAATTTCAATTTCTCTCGTGTTTGTGGGTGTGAGTATTCAGAACAAATACCTGACTCATCTTGTGATCTACTGCTGATTTACATTAGAATTTTCCTTTACACTTAGTATTTTAGAGTACTTATTCTGTACAAGAAAAAAGAAAAGGGAAAAGGTAGACCATTTCCACTGTACTGAAAGTGACATTAATGCAGTGGACACAGGTGGTAGCCTCATCTATCTTGTAAAACAGAATGAGAATTTCAGTTAAACTATTACAGTTTTAATTCCTGAATGCTTTCATCTGTTTTCCCTGTTGATTTCTTGGTCCTTCTAAGAAAAGGATCAAGCTACATTGCTTTTTAAAAGAGATTAAGGTGGATTTTTTTTTTTTACATTAATACTGTCATTGGCCTTGCAGCATGGAGATATTCTATTGTTGCAGGAATGCTGAGTTGAGCATAAGGGTCCAATTTATCACAGATTTTCTGCTTCTCTTTCTATCTCTCTCTCTTTCTGTCTTTCTTTTTTTTTGGGGGGGGGGAGTATTTCGAGACAGGGTTTCTCTGTGTAGCCCTGCCTGTCCTGGAACTCACTCTGTAGACCAGGCTGGCCTTGAACTCAGAAATCCACCTGCCTCTACCTCCCAAGTGCTGAGATTACAGGTGTGCGCCAATACCACCCGACTCTTCCTTTCTTTCTTTGTTTCTTTCTTTCTTTCTTTTCTTTTTTATTGTTATTTGTTTCTCCTCATAACATACTTTTGCAGAGTCCATGTAGTCTGTGACAAATCTGACCCATGCCTTTCTTGCACTTTCAGAGGAGTATTCTGTTTTTCTTATGTCATACTTTCACTCAAGGCCCAGTAGAAATATTACCATTGGTTGAAAAGGTCTTAAAATTTCTACTAGTCATCACCATCATTGTGTCCATTCTCATATTCCTTCTGCCTACTGAACTCACAAGAAGTTTTAAACTATGTCAAGGCATCAAATTGTTGTCTGATAGTTCTAGCATGTGTACACTTGTGGTTAGATTCAAGGCACAGTGAAGAAACTCCTCCTATAGCTAAAGGAATAACATGTGAAAGAAACATTATTTCTGATGGGATAGTGATAGGTTTCCAGGTTGAAATCTAAACATATGGTTTTAATTTTTGCCATTCAATCCAATACATAGTCTCTATACTAAAGCTAGGATATTTGTAATGAATTAGAACAACATTAGTACTCTATAAATATATTTATACTCCACTTCTATCATAGTGAGGGAAAATTAATTTAATTGTATCTTCTTTGAATTCATTCTTTCAAATTACCATACAATATACCTTTAGGACATTTAAAATAAAGTGTAATTCTTTTATAAAAATTTTGTTAACATATTTTTTGTTATTTATTTACTTATTCTTCATTGTTCAGTTTATTTATTCAATATAGTATTATATGTGTATTTTTATATGCCAAGGCAAATATTTGACATTTTACAGGTTCATATTATGTTGGTCTATTTATAAATTCCTTAGTCCTATAAATTGTTTATTTAGGGAAGGGCTTTTTTTTTTGTTGTTGTTTTTTTCCTGACAGAGTTTCTCTGTATAACCCTGGCTGTCCTGGAACTCACTCTGTAGACCAGGCTGGCCTTGAACTTAGAAATCTGCCTGCCTCCACCTCCCAAGTGCTGGGATTAAAGGCATGTGCCACCACTGCCCAGGAGGACTTTTTAATTTCTGTAAATAATCATCTAGTATTAGTTGTAGTTTAAAGAGGTAGGTAGTCACTCCAATTTGGAGTCTGAAGCATATGAAAAGAAAGTCTAGAGTTCATTCTCTAACCCAAGATTAGTAGTAGAAGTGCTGTTGCTTAAACTATTATATATGGAGTTATATTTCTATATTATATTTTATGATTTAAAAAATCATCATAAATCATATTGAAAAATGATAAAGTCAGTAAAACAAACAAACATGAAGTGATTGGTCCATCTTCCCTAAACATTCCCCAAATGTTACATTTGTCCATACTAGATGCATGCTTATGATTTAAAATACAACTTAAGATTTTCAGCACCAGTTTTTTACTTAAGTACTAAAGAGTCATTTTTATCACGACTAGTGAAATGATAAGAGATAAAATTTTAAAGAAATTATAGAGTAATAAAATTAATTAGATATGCTTCTGAGGAAATTATTCATGCCCTCTGTGACTGGCCCCAAAATGTTTGCCTTTCATCTGATACATAAACATTAAATATAAAGATTTTATAATTAGAAACTTGATTAACATTCATCAAATATTCATTTTATATACACAAGAGATGGGACAAAGAGGTCTCGAAGGAATAGCCCATCTCCAAATGACCACGAAAGTCAGGCTAATTTTTAAAATTAGAAGCATAGAAGCAAAGGCTGAAAGAGTACCTTATCTAAACAACATCCCAGGTCTACTTGAAAAATCATAGTGACTTTCTGTCACTTCTCTGTTCCATAGCCTCCTCATAAATTTATCATCAGTTTTTCATTTCTATAAGCAAGATAATGGAATATTGCCAATTGTGAGTTACTTAGAATTTACTTCTAACTGTTTCGATGAGCTTATATGTTAGCAGCATTGACTGAAATAAACGTGTTTGCCTTTGTAGACTATAAGAAGAAAAACATGATTTGACCAGTTTAGAGATGCTAGTGGGGCCTAAAAAAAATTCTTGATCCTTCTACAAAGAAGGTAGAAACCATTTGGTAGAAACCATGACACATAAATTATACTCAAAGAGAGAATGCAAAACAACAATTCATAAAAGAGAAATGGATGCCAGTAGCAATGGAAATTCATGTAATTTGAACATATGATAGAAAAGAAACCAACTTAGAAAATTTAAAATAAAATTCAGGAAACAGAAATATCTTCAAAAGTGATTTCAGAGGTACACTTACTCTAGTGACTAAAGGCAAACATTTAGATATAGGTTTGGGGGGCCCTCTCGAATATACCTGAGACCTGGGAGGTGAGATATTCTCAGGACTTAAAGGGAGGAATCTTAGATGAAATGCCCTACCGTGGGGAGAGGGAACTTGTAAAGTTCATCTCCAGTAGAAAGATGGTGTATCATGGAGAGGGATAGGATTGATGTCCTACAGTCAAAAACTGACCCATAATTTTTCTTGTCTAAAAGAACTTCAGGGACAAAAATGGAGAAGAGACTAAGGGAAAGGAGTTCCAGAGACAGGACCAATTTGAGACCAACCTGAAGAAAAGGCTCTGAGGCTCCAAGAACACTGATACTATGGTGTGCTTACAGATAGGAGCCTAGAATGGCTGTCCTCTGAGAGACACAAAAAGTAGATGACTGAGACAGATGCAGATACTTACTCCTAACCAATGGCCTGAAGTCAGGGACCCCTGTGGTTGAATTAGGAAAAGATTGTCAAAACCTGAGGAGGAGGGCAACCCCACAGGAAGACCAGAGGTCTCAACTAACTTGTACCCTGAGATCTTTCAGACATTGAGTCACCAAGCAGGCAGCATACACTAGCTGGTCTGAAACCCCCAACACATATGCAGCAGAAGACTGCCTGGTCTTGCCTCAGTAAGAGAAGGTGTGCCTAACCCAGGAGGGACTTGAGGCCCCAGGGAGTAAGGAGGCCTGTTGGAGGTGGGAGTGACACAATCTCTTGGAGACAGGGTCGGGGGGAAGAGGTATGGGATTAGGAACTGTGGTAGCCATGACTTCAGCCTAACATCTTTTTACATGCCAAATATAAGGAGATGATTTCTTTTCTTATTTATTGCATGTATCTTAAGTGAGACTGGAGTTATTAGAATCATATACAAGCAGGTGTCAGGTCAACTGCACTGATTTCTATGTATCTATTATGGGTTCCTTCTTTCTCTTTACAGGTGTTGACATCTTGAAACACAGACAGGTAAATTTATGGCAGGAAAGTCCTTGTCCCATGAGGAAGAGATATAGAGCCATTGCACTTCTTTGCAATGCTTTAAGTATGTGTATATGTGTTTGTATGTATGTAAGTTTTCAATGACTGTGTACATGTGTAGGGCAGAGAACACATTGGGCATCTTCATTTATATTTTCAAATCAAGTAGAGTTAAGGCAGGGTTTTTCCTGAACCTACAGTTTAATGTATTCTTTTGTAGTAGGCTAGAAAAATGCTAGGTCCAAAAGTCTTCCTATCTCTGTCCCATCAGAGCTAATGTTTCAGGTTTACACCACTATGAAGATGATGGTTGATTACATAGGTGCTTATTATGTACTTCATAGTTTAAGATTGTGTCGCAAATGCTCTTAACCACTGAGCCATCTTTACAAACTCTACTTATTAATTAAATGTAAATCTTTAAAACGTAGCCTCTGTCTTAATTAGTGTTTTACTGCTGTGAGCAGACACCATGACCATGGCAAGTCTTATAAAGACATTTAATTGGGACTGGCTTACAGGTTCAGATGGTCAGTCCATTATCATCAAGGCAAGAGCATGGCAACATTCAAACAGGCATGGTACAGGCAGAGCAGAGAGTTCAACATCTTCATCTGAAGGCTGCTAGTGGAAGACTGACTTCTAGGCAGCTAGGATGAGGGTCTCAAGCCCACGCCCACAGTGGCACACCTACTCTAACAAGACCATACTTCTAATAGTGCCACTCCCTGGGCCAAGCATATACAACCCATCATACTCTCTAAGTTAAAATGTTATGGAAGGAATTTTATATATGGAAAATTGTTACTAATAATCATAAAATATGTTGCTCATTTATTTTCTTCCCTATGCATTACATAATCTTACCTACTTTTAATTACCTAAATAGATTTATAAATCTTTTCATTATTGTATATTCTGTGATTACAAATGTCTTTGGGACATGAATATGTGTGTATGCATGCTGGTTGTTTATTTATTTGATATGGATTGATTATTTCTCAGTGCAATTGCTGAATATTAATCAAAAGTATTGAGTCCTTCTCTAACATCCTTAAGTATATGCCTGTATTTAACTTACACACTCCTTAATTCTCTGTAGTACAAAAAGGAAGAATATAGAATTGTGTATGGTTTGTTACAATCTATTTTTATTTCCTAACTTTTGAAACTCTTGAGTAAACATCTCTGAATCTACTTTGCAAAATAAATTTCATTAATTTTTAAACACAAAATTTTATGTTTTCTTCATTTTTAATTTCAGTGAAAATAAATAATTGAAGATAGTTTTCAGTGCAATTTTATCTCGGTTTCTTAGACATTGGAAGGATAATGATGGGGAGGTAAAGGTTTCAGGAGATTGATGGACACAGTTTTCTCACATTTGCTTTCAATACTTATTCAGTTCCAGTTTTAAAAATGCTTCTAAACCCTGCCAGCACAACCAAATGCATTCACTTTATAAGGAAAAATCTGAATACTAGAAATGACTTAATAGCATTGTGTGATCTGTGACATGTCATTTCTTTGATTTTTATACAAATAATTTGAATATTGATAAAAGTTAAAAAGAAGTAGAGGCAGAAGATGGATATATGAAAGACAAGTACATAGAGGCTATAGATATATTTTATAGCAAGATATAAACATAATTGAAGTTGGTTTATACAAATTATCGTAACCTATCAAATCCTAAGCATCCAGTATGCCAAAGAGAGTATTATGTAGACTATCAGCTTGCTCAAACCAACTAGAGTAGGAATCAGCAAATCTCAAATATGTATCCAGAAGAGTATGACAAACAAGATAATTTTATTTGTTTTCATAAACATTTTCTTCTCTACTTTTGCCCTAAATCTATATATGCTTTTAATATCTTTTTAGATGCTCAGTCTTCATTGTACCCTGGATTGTCATCTCTGGTTATAACAACTATAGAAGTTTAACTGAGGGAAATAAACCTACCCTCAATGTGGCTGTACCATTCTGTGGGCTAAGAGTCCAGACTGAATAATATGAATAAAAGAACAAAGCAAGCTCAACATAGAAATCACAACCTCTCTTTTTTCTATTCAGATATAAGAAAGAAAGCTCTAAGTTCCTGTCATACCATCTCCACCTTGGACTTTCATCTGAAATGGGGAACTAAAATAAAAAATGTGCTTTGTTAACTAGCCTCATGTAAATATTGGACCAGAAATTGAACATACATTCACCAAATTATTTTGTGTTTATCACTTCCATAAAAAGTGACTAAGATTTTAGTACAGCTTAAAACATATAGATAAAATTCAACAGAATTTAAATCGTGTTAGAGTATTTAAAACTCATATTTTCAGTTTTCATAAAAACAATCAACATTTTAATTACACATGTACTAAATTGAGATTAATTTCCCTTTTACTAATTTAATTATTTTAATATCTAAATTATCTTTGTTTCATATAAGTAGGTTTATCTTTTCTGTTTCAATGTCATGCATTTGATTTTTTTATGATGTAACTGAATTTTTAAATTTTGTTTTATTTTTGTCTGGCTATTATAAGTAGCATCCTTGTTTTTGAATATTGGTAGCAAATAAAATTATTTTTATAACAAGTATCAATCTTGCAAATCTTGAAAATGTCACTATTATTATAGTAGAGTTAGTTTCTTTCCAATGCACTCACTTATGTTTTATGTGGGCACTGGCAATATTCCCCTCTTCCAATTGATGGACTTATTAAACTTCCTTTACATGAGTCTCAGAAAGATTTCAATATTTCACTAATATGTTTTACATCCTGTCGAGATTTATATATAGTTTTAGGATAAGGGCTAACTGGTATGATGTATAGGATAGAAATGTTTCTTCTTTATATTTTCATATATAAATAAAAATATGTGTGTGTGTGTGTGCACTTTAAACTTTTCTCATTCAAAACTGCAAAAGCTATGTTTTGTAAAGATGACTTTACACCACAAACACTTGGAAAGTTATTTCTATTAATGACGATAATGGAATTATTCTAAATGAATTTAGACTAGACCATGAGTGTTTGCATGTTGTGGTTGCAGAACAGTTGAATTTTGCTATCTACAAACATCATTAACATGTTATTTAACATATAATATTAGAAACACATACCATTTAAATTTCTCTCAAAAGGTTTGGTTTACATTATTCACAAATATCATTATTCACAAAAGACAACAGATGTTGGCTTTGTGAAATTTCAGTATTGTGCATTTGTTTCTCATTGCATTATTTTCTATTAAATTTATTTCCACATTCCTACAGTACTTTTTTTAGTTTATTTTCAGCCTCTGTGAAATAAACACTTAGATAATTGACTTCTACAATTTATTCTTCCATGATATGGACATATAAATGTCCTTTCCCATCAGATGATATATTTTTGCATCTCACATGGTTTGTCATATCATCATTTGTGTATCCTTGATTTTTAAACATCTTAATTTACTTTTGTATTTTATTCTGTTTTCCAAAGTCAAAGGATTATAGCTTAATTTACAAAACTTAATAATAGTATTTTGCAATTTAATTTGTCTATGTGAAGAAGGTGTCTCTGTATGTGTTGTAACATAATACATAGGCCATTTTAGAAGTATTTTGAGAAAATGTTTTAGATACATGTGTGAAGAATTGTTCCAAAAGGACATGCATGTTATGTACTCACTGATAAGTGGATATTAGCTAAAACATTCAGAATACCCATGATACAACTCACAGAATATAAGAAGCTTAATCAGAAGGAAGGCCCAAGTATGGATAACTGAATCCCACTTAGAAGGGGAACAAAATGATCACAGGAAATAGAGGGAGGGAGGAAACTTGATTGGAGAAGGAGAAAAGGAGGAGCAGAATCAGGTATGAGTAGAGACAGAAAGGTTTCCCAGGGAGCCAGGAGAATTAATCAAAATATGCATCCATGGGGGTTTACAGGACAGTGGGAACCTCTAAAAAAATCCCAGAGACCTGGAATGTGAAAGGCTACCAGGACTCAATGGGGATGAAATTAGCCAAAAGGCCCACAATGTGTAGAAGGAACTGGAAGAGACTACCTCCAGTAGATGGACATGGCTCCCACTTGAGGCAGGGGCCCCCCACCCATGTTCAAAATTTTAACCCAGATTTGTTCCTGTCTAAAGAAAATGTCGAGAGACAAAAATAGAGCAGAGCGCTGACCAGCCCAACTTGGGATCTATTCAGTGCATGCACACCAAATCCTACACACTATTGCTGAAACCATATTGTATGCACAGACAGGATTCTGGCATGGCTGTCCTCTGACAGTTTCTATTGACAACTAATTGAGAGAAATGTTGATACTTATAGCCGTCCATTAGATTGAGGTTGGGGACCAATATGAAAGAGTTAGAGGAGGACTGAAGGAGCTGAAGGGAATTTCAACTCCATAGGAACATCAACACTGTCAACTAACCTGGACCTCTCAGAGCTCCCGGAGAGTAAGCCAAAAATCAAGGAGCATATACAGGCTGGTTCATTGTCCGGGCACATGGGCACGTGTGTAGCAGAGGACTGCCTTGTATGGACTCAGTGGGAGAGGATGCACTTTACCCCATGGAAACTTGATGTCTCAGGGAAGAAGGATGCTAGTGGGGATGAGGTCGGAGTGGGTAGACAGGTCGGGGAACACCCTCTCAGAAGTAGGTGAACGGGAGATAGGATGAACTCCAGAAGATGGGACTGGAAAGGAGGCAACTTTTGGAATGTAAATAAATAATTTAATAAAGATAAAATAATTCACTCCACACACACAGAATTGTCTTTCCCATATTTTAGTGTCATATTTCACACATTTAACTGAGTAAGTATGGTAACTGTGATGTTTTAATGGTCTCTACCTTTGTATATTTGTCAATATCTTTCAGAAAAGTTTAGACTAGGTTTGTATAAAATTTGTTTTTTCTTATTGATCACTTTGTATCCAATAATTCTTAATTCTGTGCACGTGTATTGTTCTGTCTCAGGGATATTAGTCATTTGTCGTTATGAAACTTTTCCTTGAATAATAGTAATATTTCTTTCTCCCCAGCTGACTGTTGTACTAATTTTTATGTTTGTCCGAATTGGTATATGCTTTGTATTCCTTTTAATCTTTATGTGTATTTGTTATTTAACATCCATATCTGAATAGAACTGAAGCTTACATGTTGCCTTCTTTATAAAATCTGGCCTGACAATTTGTCTAGTAGACGAATTTATAGCAGCCTATTTATTGCAATGTGAAGGTTTTACATGACTTCAGTATAAGGATGTTTGACTTTCATATTGTGCTTCAATTTTCTAAGACGTTTCCCATCAGGTTTTTCATAATACCCCCACTGTTGTACAGATGTTTCTTCCACATTTAAACATTCCTTTCGGGAAGGAGTAGACAGTCCAGTAAAATCAGGGAAATGAGTCAGACTCCGGTAGCTCTGTGAGTTCTAAAAGTGATGGGGATCTTCCTCAAGGTTGCACAAGCAGCGACACTTGCTAAAGAGATTCTCTCAGTCCAGCTGCTGCCTGCCAGTCATTCAGGAAACTTTACCTATGGAGCATCTTAGTGTCAACATTCAGCCTGTGGTGGGCTTTTTAGTGGTGGAGTTGCCTTTAAGCCATCCATGTTCCTATCAGCATACTCTCATCCATTCTTCCACAAATGATTTCAATAAAGTCACTTGTTTAGTAAGCTGATTGTTTGTTTGTTCTATGTTGTTTTTGGTCAGTCTCAGGAAAAATGCTAAATATAATGTAGATAGATAGGCTGGTAGATTATAGATATATATATATCTTGTAGAGCACATTTTATAAGACTTCAAACATTTTATGTGCATTGCAAGAATGTTGGCAAAGCATTAATTGTTTATGACAATTTGTTACACTCTTCTTTTCCGTGTCATTGTTATTATGTATGTTAATTCTACATCTAATTTACATCTAATACATGACATTCTGAAGGGAATAAACAGTGCTAAATTTAGGGCTCATTTCAATGTGTTTGTCTTTCTCTGTTTTTTCATCCCTTAAATGCTAGCTGCTTATGAATGTCTTTGTCTTCTAACATTATAGTTGATAACAGCCAGAGAGCTTGTTGGACATAAGCCACTATCATAGATACAAGGAAAAAAAAAACATACCCTATCCTTTTAACTTTAGTGGATAATAAGTTCATAACTTTCTTAAGAAAATGAAACTGTAAATTGTCCTGTCCATGTGGAGCAACTGGCAAAAGACTGCTATAAAATAACTCTAATTCTCAGTGAATTTAAGGAACACTGTGAGAAGTGCCTTTCAGAGTCCAGGGGTCATCATTAAGACTGTGAATGCTCTGAAAGGCCAGACCTATCTCTTGAGACTACCCTTCCCTTATCCCTGCTAGAACTGTAGTGAATTCTGTATGCCCGAATCAGTAGAACAAGATAATGCAGCATATTGATTTAAATAAACACACATAATTCAAAATAAATGATTAGCAGAGATGGCCAAGATAACTGCAGTGCAAGCCACTACCTCAGCAACATGTGCATAACAACAAAATGGGTACTGTTGATTTATTACCAGATGGTTATATCAAATGGATGGAATATAACTAAATGTAAACATAGATATATATGCAGATATCTTTGTACAGCAGTTCTTCCTCCAAGCCATCTGTTTATGTATATTAAAAAGAAGCCAAAATAGAATACTGTATATCTTTGTCATGCAATTTAAAATGAAATATTGAGTAAAATAGGCAAGGCTATAAGTAATGGATAGTACTTTTTAATATACACACAGATTCAGTTAAAAAGTCTATAGATGATGATAATGTTTTGTTTAGAATGTTGGTGTTCATTTTCATAGCACTTTAGTTGTATCTAAAATATAGGTGTTAGCTGCACATACTTTACCTAGCTTATTGAAGAAAAGTTACTAAACTAATCTTGAACCAGCATGTCTGTACTGGCTGGATTTGTGTGTCAACTTGACATAAGCTAGAGCTATCACAGAGAAAAGAGACTCCCTTAAGGAAATGCCTCCATGAGATCCAGCTGTAAGGCATTTTCTCAATTAGTGATCAAGAGGGGAAGGCCCAACCCATTGTGAATGATGCCATCCATGGGCTGGTAGTCCTTGGTTCTATAAGAAAGCAAGAAAGCAAGCTGAGCAAGCCAGGGGAAGCAAGCCAGTATGTAACACCCCTCTGCATCAGCTCCTGCTTCCTGCCCTGCTTGAGTTCCAGTCCTGACTTCCTTTGGTGATGAACAGCAATGTAGAAATGTAAGCCTAATAAATCTTTTCTTCGCAACTTGCTTCTTGGTCATGATGTTTTATTTAGGAATAGAAACCCTGACTAAGACAAAATCTATCCTGCAAGTTTGTAATGGTGCCAACAAAAAGAAAGAGAGGTGCACATCACAGTTCATTTCCACACATTATGGAGATGATGAGAACATAGACCATCATCAGACTTCAGTATTATTTACAAAATGTGGAGAGGTGAGCTATGCACAGACAGCCTGGTCCCCAGTTGAGCACAGACCTAGAACCCAGGTGACCTGGAATGTGGTGACTTCTGCCTGCATCAGGCTACAGGTGTTTGGCCATGCCCCCTGGGCGCCTGACTCCTGTCACAGTTACAACCTCCCACAGCACCCCACCCACCCCCGCAGAGAGGTGTGTGGCCATCAGTTACATAGGCAATGCCCCAAGCTCTGGACTCCACCCAACCAGTTACCTGGCAACAGCCAGGTAGGCCAGGTCACTCTTACCCTCTCTTGCTCTTACTCTTTTACTTTGGCCTCTCACCCTCCTTTTCCTCCTCCCTTCCCGCCTCTTTCCACATGGCCACTGCAGCCCTCTACTTCTCTAGTCTTCTCCCTTTCTCTGCCTTTCTACAATAAATGCCTTAAAAACATGGACTGTCTCTTCTCATCAGGATCTGCCATGCTGGATCAATGGAGCAGGTCTTCTCTTCCCGCAAGAGGCCTCCCTTTGCTCCAGCCACAGCTGCCAGCCAACCCAATCAATGTGCCCAACCAAGCTAAAACTCTCCTCCTCCCTGCAGGACCCAGCCAGAATCCTATCCTCCTGCCTTTTCCCCCTAGGTTCCATGCTAGTGCCATCCACCAGCTCACAACCCGATCTCAGCTCTTCTGTGGCATTCAGCAGCATATGGTGTGCAGTGCCCAAGAGTGTGAACCTGCTGGTCTCGACTTCCCGAACGGGCCTGGACCTCCAAGCCAGCTCTGCTGGGATATCAGACTGTGCCTTCCCCACCCCCAGAGCAGGATCCCACAGCTTCTCATAGCCCAATGCAGTCTAATTTCTTGTTTCTGCCTCCATGAGTGGCCCTAGCCCAGTTGCAGACTGGACTCAGGCTGCCATTTTGACCCACAACAAAATAATGCCCAATATTAACCAACCCCCCAAAACTGCCAAAGCTTAATTCTCTTTGTGAATTTATGGAGGACTTAGTATCTTTGTATTGATCCACTAAATTCCTTAATTTAGAAAAGTATGTCAAAGCAAAAAATAGAAAGTGATTTGTTACTCCTAATACATGAGCATATAAAGTAATAATGAGAGGTAAAATTCTGTTTTAATCTTCTTCTGAACAAAGTGATGCCATGAACCTACTCCCCAGCTGAAACCTTCCGTTATTAGAAATAAATGTAGAGTATATCAGAAAGTTTTTATTGTTGGTAGTTTGGATTTGGTACTGTGAGTTGCTCATTGACCGAATGCTCATCAATCACGTTTTTATTTCCATAAGAGTTCTATGGAGAATTTAACATAATTTTCTCTCATAGAAATGATACTGCTTGAAAGACATCTTTACTAAATTCTGTTGATTCATGATTATTTCTTTAATACCCACCATTATACATGACAGTAAAAAGTAGAAACCTCTCAAATCCTCTGATTTAAGTTATTATAGTTGCGTTTAAGGCACTATGAATTTGAAGTATAGGGTAAATTTGTAAAGAGAAGACTGGGTTCCCAAAGTCCAACTTTAAGATAACAATGACATCTAATATCCCAAGGTACCAGGCAACTTCTAGAAAGTATAATTTCCTGCTCTCCCATGTTTTATTTTGTAATGAGTTCTGAAATTTCTTCTTTACTTACCCACTTTCTTCCTAGATCCCTATACATTGGTATCCCATTCTATACGTATACATTTCTCTTTAACAATTATTCCAAGATACTTAAAATGTGCTGTGAACATTTTTAAGTGAATTTAGTATTTTAAAGAGCAGAAAAAGAAATTATAAAATTTAATGCCCACTCTGCAACAATTCAAGGAATAATTTTCCAGCATTTCTTCTCAAAGAAATAGGAATCACCCTACACAGTAGTAATTTTGACTCCTGATAGTTTGTCACAGCAAAGTAAATATTTTTAAAGTTTTTTATTAAAAGTAAACATTGCTTTTTAATATTAATGTTTTAACAAAAATAAATTTGAATTTGTAAGCCATATCTAAGCATTGATTTTATAAAACAAAACCAGTGGAAATCCATCACAATTATTTGCTATATTACAATTGCAGGTCATATAAGTAGATTAGCTACTATTTATTGTATGTCCTTCTAAGATTTTTCCCCTTACCAACTTTTTTATACAACTCTGATTGGTAGAGATGTGATCCCCCACAATTCACTACCAATTATAAAGCCCTCAAATTGAATGCAGCCAGTGAGTTCACTGCATGATTTCTCATCCCTGATATTCATATTAACCTCTAATTAACTGCCTGAATGCAGCTCAGAATTTTATAATTTTAAATATTGCCTATGCAGGTACTTTTTTTTCAGAACTACGTGAGAATAGAAGAAAAATCCCATAGCTTTTAATTTCTTTCACATAAACCTTCATTATAATTTCTTCTCAGGAAACTGTTGGAATTTGTTCATCACTAAAAAGATTAATTGCCTAATATATTAAGGCAATTAAACAAATCATTTCATCATCTGAATAACAATGAGTGTAGTTTCAGAGTAAGAGAAGAGGCATGCCAAGGAATTAAACAAAAGAGGAAGCTAATAATGATGGATGTGCTGTTTGTGGTTACCATATATGTGTCCAAATTATAGATAACAAAGCAAATGTGAAGAGAAAATATGTTACTTTTCTAGAGTCAGACAACTAATAAATACCCATGAAATAGTGGCATTGGAATTAAAATATGTATAATTCCTACTTACATTCAAATCTCTTGCAATTGCTGGGCATAATAAAGTTTGAATTGTAAAGGAATGCTGCATCAGAAGGGAGTTTTTTCTAAAAGTGTCTACTAGGAAAATACCCTAATTTGTCACAAATATGTTTGACTGTCTCTATTAAACACAGAGTAGGATAGATTTATTTTAATAAGGTAAAGGAAACATTAGACGTTTCATACCTACTGTCTCACTTTCATGAAAGTGTGTGCAGAAAATACATACTTTATCCTGTACACTCTGGATGTTTATGGTCTGAATACTATTCCACTGTAAGAGACTTCTGGTACTGAGATGAGTTAAACCACTTATTTTGTTCATTTATATAATAATCCTGCTTCAAGGTTTACATGTATGTAGTAACTCTGCATCCTTGTTCAGCTCTGTGACCCCATCTCCCTGATCAACTATATATCATATGCACTCTGAGTTTCCAGGGTTAGGCAACTTCTCCATTAGATGACCCCACCACACTGATCCCAGAAGCTTCTCCTCTCTCCTCTTTCCTCTGTCTGTCTCTGTCTCTCTGTCACTCTGTCTCTCTGTCTCTGTCTCTGTCTGTCTCTGTCCGCCTCTCTCTTTCTCTCTCTCTCTCTCTCTCTCTCTCTCTCTCTCTCTCTCTCTCTCTCTCTCTGTGTGTGTGTGTGTGTGTGTGTGTGATTTCTTCATTGCCTCACTGCCATATTATGCCAGCTTGGAGTCCTCCAAGGACACAACCTTGTATAATGACATATACAGTTTATAAGGAAATTACTTATTAGCATAGGAATTGTGGTGCTATGAGAGTAGGAGCTTTTATTTCAACCTCTGCTACATGTTGCAATGATAGTATTCTACCTACCTCTAGCTTACACTTACTTAATGAAAATAAAATCTGTAAAATATAACTATATTCAAGATGAAGACATTGAATGAAGTATTTATACTGATTACAGAAAAGATACATTTCTAGGCCTTGGTGTAAGGACATAATTTGCATTCTTTCTAATTGTCATATATTTTGTAGAAAAATCCTCAAGTTTTTAAAAACATTATGTAACATTTTTCATAAATGAGTTGATAAATGCTTATAAATCTGTACATAAACTAAAATTTGATTGATAGGCAAAAATATGGATAAAAATATGGATGAATAGATGAGCATTCAGTTAATTTAATGAGTCACATAAGGAAATACCCCTTTCATTTATGTATTTACTTAATGGAAAATAGTCTAATTTACAAACATGTCATAATGATAGCATGAGGCAAATGAAACCATTCTCATTCTAAGAAAACGTTATGAAAGCTAGGTTACATGTTCAAGAAAATTCAGGCTTGTAGACAGTAGAAAGTATTGATAAAAAAATGCCAATTGTCAGTGTGTGAGTAACAATTGCAAACTACTTATAATTTCATTAGAAGCTAAGATTAGTATAATGTTAAATACCCAGAAGAGAATGAAATGAACCAGCACATTCAGAATCCTATGCATATGTATACATATAATGATTACATACCAACAAAGAGCTACGCATGTATATGCACGTGTTTATACGTCTATGGTGTGACTAGTTCAGTTTTATACTACCATTTCCTGTTAAATATTTCAAAACAGAAGGACTAATATAGCAAATTATTTTTTATTTCAGGTAAAAATAAATTTATGTAAATTATACTATCAATGCATACTGCAATATCACTTATGAATATGCTTATAATTTCTATTGCATGGCACGAAGAAATGAAAACTTAAGTTACATGATCAATATTTAAAATTTTCATAACAACAGTGTAAAAAATACATATATTGTTTTCTAATGGTTGTGATTTGCAAGTTGTGAGTTTATAGAAGGGTTTGCTCTCATATTATTTAACCTATTTTTATAATGTATAGACTATCCATGCAACAGATTTTAATCAGGATAAATGATAGTTATTTGTCTCAAGGGACAGAAATGACATCAACATTTTATTCCCAGTCTCACAATGCTGACATGTACTCATATGCAGTCTCTAACATTGGAGATGCAAGCAATATTCACTTGTATTTTTTCTGCCATACTTGCCACTTTAGAGCATTCACAAAATCCGCAAGATTTTCCTATTGCCAAATGTTTAGGATACATTTGAATTCATGCACCATCACCCCCTTTTGTAAAATCACTTTCAAAATCCTTGAAAATACTTTAAAGAAATTCTTCAGTGAAAAATCCCATATAGGAAAGTAAACGAAATCTCAAAGTACTATGGGAGGGAACCATTTCCATTTAGATTTTAGGAGACTACCCACACACATTCTCCTATACAGATATGAATGCAGGCATTCTGATGCATTAGATATGGGTTATTCTATGAGTGAATTATATATCTCTTCTTTCTCTCCTTCTCCCCCACCTCTGTCTCTGTCACACACACACACATACACATACGAGTGCATGCATTTTAATATATGATTATACAATTAGCTAACACACACACAAGTACATATATTCTCATATATTACTATGGAATACAGTGACACACTCCCCTCCCACCCCCATACACATACACACTACACACACACACACAAACACACACACACACAAACACACACACACACACACACACACTAGTTGGATGCACTGTGAAATGTGGTTATCCCATGTCACTTTTCTGAGATACTCTTCACTACAGGTTCTGGGAAGACAGATTCCCTTCTTCAGGCAGCAATTCTCTGGTGGGGACATAATTAACACAATGTCCCGGGTAACCTGTGATGTCTAAAATAAACTTTGTGTTCCTACCATCACTCATTGTTATCTGTTCATAGATGTGTTCCCATATATGTCTTCTTTTTTTTTTCTTTTGGTTTTTTGAGACAGGGTTTCTCTGTGTAGTCCCGGCTGTCCTGGAACTCACTCTGTAGACCAGGCTGGCCTTGAACTCAGAAATCCACCTGCCTCGGCCTCCCAAGTGCTGAAATTAAAGACGTGAGCCACCACCACCAGGCCCCATATGTGTTTTTACACTCATCTAGATTGATATCATATCAGGTGGTTATAAAAAAAATCATACTTTTTAAAATTTCAGGTAATAAAAAGATCTAGCTTTAGTCAAAGTACTTGTTCATATGTGAGGAGGTTGGTGAATACAGACCCAACTGTCTGCTTCCCCTTAAATCACTTCATTCTGCCTGGTTTCTGAGAAAGGACCCTGCTGGTGCCTGAAATGTACTATTTGGCTCAGTGTATAGATCCCACTGCCATTCCTGTCAACACTGACTTTTTTTTTTTCTATTTTTGGCAACTTTGTTATTGATCATCACAGATTCATCTGCGTTGGGAATGAAAGATATTATTAATATTGTTAATTTCCAGAATAAAGATATAAGAAACTGTATGAATTTGAGAAACATTCCCAACGCACAGGGTGCTTAAAAAGCAGAGACTTAAGTTAGAACTTCCTATATATGATGACAAGGCATAAGAATATAAAATAGGGCTTTTTAAGAGACAGGGAAAGCACCCAATGTCCTCTGTCTTGCTCAAGCCCATGCAAAGGTTGAAGGGAGTTAAAGAATGCTGGGCGCAGAAATGTGAATGCAGGCATTCTCATGCATTAGGTATGTGATTCTTCAAAGACAAGCACACTTGTTATTTGATACCAAATGGTCATCCCTGAAAACATGTATTTTGAGTACCAGCACACACACTGAGCAGGTTCAACTTAATGCATATGTAAATATATATCATATATATATTTGATATATCATATATATGTCAAATATATATCTGATATATATCATATATATCATATATACCAAATATATATATTTCATATACATATGAAATATCAATGAAGAAACAGGTCATACATTTGAAAAAGAGCAAAGTGAAAAAATTTTGAAGAAGGAAATGGATGAGGTGAAATGAAGTCATTATGTTATCTCAAAATTAAAGGAAATATTATTTTTAATTAAGAAGTATCATTTGGGATTTGGTAATTATTCATACTAACCTATAAAATATTTCACTTACTTTTTATTTAAAAATGTTTGGGAACATAAACTACACCTTAGTTTTAGACTCCTTTTTTATTGTTAAAATTATTATGACAGTTTTAAAATGTAGTATCTAAGTTCTTTGGTATGTCTACCACTAAAGTTTCAAGTATCATGTTTCTGGAACTCTATTCACGTAGCTGTCTGTATGCATGACAGAAATGATGCTTTGCCATCTCTTTGTGTGGAGTCTTGAAAGTCACTGAACTCCCATAATGGTTCCATTTGATGAAGCTGGTGGAATCTGAATAACAAGAGTAGGCAATATCCATTTATGCTTTATTTTCAGTTTCTTCGGTTCCAAACCATCTCTTTGAGGGACACTTCACAACAACAGTTTGCAAATGCTGTGAGTGGACAACCTTAGAAATGCTAGCTAACTATTTTCAAACAATTTAGCTGGTGCCAAATTCTTCAACAACAAACTGACACTGATAAATCCTGCCCGTATATCAGACTTTTAAGTTCAACAGTTTTGCTATTTTATCTCACAACATTCCAAGATATTTTTTGTTGTGTAATAGTAAATAACTAAAACAGCTTTCATAGACTGAATGTACTTACTACTGATATAATGACAAGTTAAACTGTGTGACAATAGCTTACGGACCAGGTATCAGATAGGAGATGAAATTTTGAGAAGCTAGTGAAAATGTAAAAAACCAAACCAAACCAAAACAAAACAAAAAAACCTTGGAGAATATGAGTATAGGACCAATATATTGAGAGGAAGCTATTGGTGGGAGTCTTTTATGATGTTATTTAAAGTAAAGAGTGTTTTCTTCAAAATTGGAGGAATTTAGATATTGCTACCTATTGATCAAGTGGAGTAAGAAGAAAAATTCTTACTAAATTTAGTGTTTTATTTAAAGTGATTTTAAGCAGATGATAAATATTAAAAGGGTCATATGTCTTCTTCTCATTGTCCAAATAAAATGTGAACAAACAAGTCTCAGTGAGAGTATGAGCACTCCTAGGAACACTGCCTGTCTGAATTGAAAGTCTCTTTGGATTTACACATTCAGCAAAAGACAAAAATGTCATAGGGAGAATACAAGGTCTTCGATGGAATACAGAACAGGAAAATGTGTTCCTCTGATCTTAAGATCTCAGAAAGTTCTGAAGTGCTTACTGTGTTCGAAGAAGCTCTCTGAGAATCTAACAGGAAGTAAGTGTGTCTCTCCCTGATCTTCTACCATCTTTTGAGCTTTGGTTAGAGGGGTGTTTCATACAAGAAGTCTTTACCTTGAAAGACCTGAGAATGTGACTTTTGTCTAATTACATGAGATATAAATGGATATATAAGATGTTTACAGAGTCTTTAAAGAAAACACAGTGCCACGAATTTAACAGAAACTGGGATGGCAAAACTCTAGACCCTCACTTCTAAGCAGTAAGTGGATTGAGAAGAGACTTCCACTGCAAAGAGAATTTATAAATAAGAATAGCAGCAGTGATCAAGAAAATTCAACCAAGATCATCTAACACAAAGTCCAGCGTCTGAAAGCAGAAATAAACTGGAACTATGTTTCTCGAGGATCCTTAAATATACAGTAAATTGAATACATGAGTGGTCCTTTACTGGTGACTTCTATGTGACTTTCTGATCTGCCCATATCAATATATCAATAATTGTATATCTAGAATTATCCCTACTCAGTGCTACTCATGGACTCTGAACATGTGGTAGGCCAGAAACATCCATTTAGCTCAAAAATCTTCAGCTGAGAACCATGCTCCGGCTCTTTGCCTCCTCTGACCCCTCTAATACACACATTTGTTTGATTTGTATGAGGAAACCCTAGGTATGAAGCCTGACTTGAATGCTATGGTAAGTTAAGATATCAGGATATTCTTTGAAGGAATACAAATAATTGAGGACACAGATGGGTTCGATTTATCTGAAAATGTGACATAAAATTCTTTTAACACTCATCCCATTGAGCTGCTTCCATTGAACTTGGTGTCTGGCACTGCTTTAGCACTCAAAGATGGCAGAAATCATGCTGTGTCAGCTTCCAGCTGACTAGCCACATGAAATGACAGGTTTAGTCTTTGTCACGTATGTAGCATTTTCACTTCTGGAAAGCGGACAGCATGGATCACAGAGAGCATGTCACATTTTAGAGACCCTTTCTGAGATGAATAAACACAACAATCAGTCTGTCTTACTTGAATGAGTCACAGGAATCATCCACCCTTTATCCAGGTCTTGTTAGTGTATATTAAATGAGTAAGAAATGAGATAACCATGTAGATGATCAGACTATAGAGTTTAATAAATCAACTGATTCCTATTATTTTAGATCAGTAAGTATGGGGTTCATTTTTTTTATTCAATACCAGATATTAGAATTGAATTTTCATAAAATTAAATAAACTGAAAGCTTTTAAATATTTAAGTGGGATTTGTAATTAGTTTTAGTGGGCAGTGTTGATCACTAGTCTTATTAGTTATTAGCACTATAAGTACAGTTACATGTGTAAGGAAGAATAAGAATTATCTAGTAAACTGTTTGAATTTTTAACATTGAGTACATAAAAAACATTTGAAATGTGGATTTTTAAAAATTTTTAATTTAAAAACCCATTAACATTATTTATTTACATCATTGATATTTGGGAAGAAGTAGAACAAAGAAAACCCAATTTTTAAAAATTTTTTGTGTGTTTTCAAAAAAGGGATAATTTTCAAATACAAAATTTAACAAACAAACTTTTTTAAAGTATAGGACAAAAATTCAGACATTTTCCACAATATTTATTTTTTATATATTGTTTCTTAAACACACATCAGATACATATGATGTACTTTTGAGTTTATATTTCCAGTTAAATCCTTTCTTTTAAAAGAAAACTAAAAAAATAACTTTCTGGTTTGATTAAGCTTATTTTTGAACAAATAAATGAATTTAACAAAATAAAGAATTGCCAGGATCAGTGTTACAAATGTGTACTTATATATATATATATATTTATATATATATAAATGTATATATATGCACACAGATATACATATATATAGTATAATTTTAGAATAAATAGTAATTTCTTCTCTCAAAGTATACACAGTATCCATGCTTACATTATGAAAAAGTTACCATTCGACTCAAGATTAAGGTGAACATTTCATAAATGCATACAAAATTTAATTCTAAGATTTAGTCTTTAAAAAAATTTTTCATATTAAGACCTAATTTCCATACTTATACATATAATTTTTGGACACTAGAAAGAAGGACTCATATATATAATCCTCTTAGCTATAAATATTCTCTGAAGCTAAGGCCTTTTTTTTTTTAATTCTGGAGAACATTTGAACAAATATTAGGATCTATGAGAGCTTACTTATTAAATAGTAAATATATTATCTACTATTTT
Organism: Mastomys coucha; assembly: GCF_008632895.1. Taxonomy (NCBI): domain Eukaryota; kingdom Metazoa; phylum Chordata; class Mammalia; order Rodentia; family Muridae; genus Mastomys; species Mastomys coucha. The sequence goes on from NW_022196905.1 coordinate 237,378,765, forward strand.
AATGTCTCAGAATACCATGTTGCAGTCCAGGATACAGAAGTTGTAAAAATTTTAACATGAATGTTACATTCTCCTACGGTGTAACACTCCCAAAATGTTATACTTTAAAGATTGGGAACTGATTATTGGTTCTAAGTATTATGAAGAAAATGGATTAGGAAGAAGGCAGACTGTAGGACCCTGCTGGTAGCACGGTATCTAAGTCATAGTAGTTATGCATAAGCACACTTAGTTATGCACTTGATAAAATTGAATAGCACTAACCATAAACACGAACACATGTAACGTGTAGGAGAAAAGTTGGAATAACTGAATGAGGCCAGTTTCATGAATCATAGGAGTACCTCGATTATATTCTCTTACTATAAAAGTCAAGATATTAGAACTGGAATAATCTACTAGAAAAGCTCATAGAAATTTTCTAGTATTTCTTCCAATTGCAAACAAATACATAATTTTTTATACTGATTACAATTATTTATCTCATTTTAAATGTTCCATTTTATTATTATTATTGCTATTATTATTATTATTATTATTTTTAATCTTTGAAAATTGTGTTTTAGATGAAGGAAGAATAGTATCAGGTCAGTGTTTGCAATAAATGGTTCAATTACACGATGAACATCTCTTAAAGAACATCACATACATTTGTAAATTCTCAGTCTCCAGATGCAGAAACTCAAAGGGAAGGACCAAGTAATCTGTATTTTACTAATCCCCCAACTTAACTAAAACACCTGATGGATAACAGTACCTTCCTTCAAAGGGTTTTTGTGATAACTATGAAATGTGTATATAGTATCAAATAATTTTAAAATTGAATAGAACTTTTTTCTGGAGTCAGTCTGCTGATTGGTAGCATTAACATCACTAGAAGCTGATTAGATATGCAGAATCTGCACCCCAGGCTTAGGGAAAAAAATTCTGTGTTTTAACAAGATCCCCAGATAATTCCTGGGTACATTAAGCTTGAGATACAGTGTCTTCAGGTATTTGGCAATCAAAAATGGTATGCATCCCATCACAATGCAGCATCCTTGCAGTAAGAATGAGATCATTTGGGTACCCACACACATATTATAGGAACAGGGGTATTAACTGAGGTGTATTACATATCTCCTAAGTGCCACAGTTCCACTGTGAGCTTAAACAGAAAATAAAACTCCAAAATCTCTGTCTCCTGGATCTGTCTCACGTCTATGGTCATAAGCACTGTACAACACCGCCCATTCTTTCTTCATTGATTGGGCCAGCTCCTACAGGCTAACTCTGGTTTCCAACCATTTGCAGCAGGGAATGCCATGAACTGCAGACACTCTTGCCAGGGTCAGAGCAGATAACATTATTCATTCAGACAGCTCTGATGGCATTTCTGTCCAAACAATAACCTAAAAGCAGGAGGCTCACATCAACCACCTCAGGGCTTTCTGGCTTCAGAATGGAAGAGTATTTGTATGTTCTCCTCTGCAGGGCACCCCATTGATCTTTCCATGTAAATCACAAAACCTGGCTCCAAGTGTGTAGAGTACATATTAGCTGGAAAACAATACTGTGGGGACCCAGAGTTGGAGAGGAAATCTCTGATTGTCTCTGGTTTGATTTTATGCATATTTTCTCCCACATTTCCATTCTGTGCAAGTGTTCAGACGGAAGCAACCGCTGTGAGAATGCACAACTGACAGAATGGAAAAAGAGATCATTTATCATTTTTAGGTTAAAGATTTAACTTAAACGAAATAGAAAAAGCCACAAGGAGTAGATAGTTTGAAGGTTTCTTAGGAAAAAGTGTGTTCTTATAAACTTTTTTGTGAAATGAGTAAAGGAGAATGACTGCAAAGAGTTTCACAGATGCTTAAAAATGGGAAAGTTTTTTATAGTTTTCATGGCTCTTCATGTGTGAAATAATAAATGAATAAAGGCATATCTGTAACAGTAAAACATATGACAAATATAGATTCTGTTATATATGTTGACGATGCGAATTGACATTGGTGAAGATCAGTGCTCAAACATGGACTTTCCCCTTTCAGTCACTGCTATGCTATATGCTACTGACTTTTCCCAGAGAAGAGAACTGGAGGTCAGGAATATCAAATGAACTTCTCATAGCCATAAAACAAGTAGGCTGCATAGACAAAGCATTAAAAAAAGAGCTCTGTGCCTAGCTGGATGACAATGGTGGAGCATGCTTTTAATCCTAGCACTTGGGAGACAGAGCCATGTGGATCTCTGAGTTTGAGGTCAGCCTGGTCTATAGAGTGAGTCCCAAGATAGCAGGGACTGCACAGAAACATCCCATCTCAAAAACAAGGAAAACAAAACAAAAATAAAAATAAAGACACATAAACAGAAAAGAGAGCTCTCGTCTAAAACCCACTCCTTAGGAAAAAAGAGACTTTAACAGGACATGAGAAGCTAAAGGGGCTCACAGAGAAACAAATAGATTTTTTTCCATCAATCCAAAGACTGCATCTCACCATGCTTCCTGTTTCCTCTTTCTCCAACAGATGGATTTCAAATGTGTGCAGTTCATCCTTAGAAATGTAAGGTAATTACAACCATCTTGTGAACTGTCTGCAGATATGTTAGAATAATGTTACTTTACATTACACTTTGTCTCAGCATTGCTGAGTTCCTGAACTTCTGTACCCACTATGCTGCTGTGTTGTGATTTTTTAAAGAAAAAATGCAGGGGATCTAGATATATTTAGTTTACATGTAAAGGCAAGAAACATGATACAGCCAAATAAATTAACTGGTCATTAGTTCTTCCACATTTCAGTTAATGTATGTATATAAACAATGTCCCCACTTCTTCTGGAGATATAATATTCCTATTTTGATGTATGGATATAAATATATACCATCAAGTAAAAATTTCAATCATAATGACTAATAGATGTTGAGCATTGATGTTCTAATATTTCAAAAGAAACATTGTAATCATAGACATTGATAGGCCTGGCCAAGCATCTTAGTACAGTTTCTGGGAAATGATTTCTTTTGTCTTTTTATCTTATTTTCCTACACTTGACAAATGGATCTAATTGTATCTGCCCTTTACATACCTGATAGGTTCTTCAAGATTTAATAAAATATTTGTAAAGAGCAATAAATTGGATACATTAAGATACCATCTCTACTATCTTATTGAATTTTGCAAATAAAATTACCTACAGAACCTTTCTAACCTTTATGAATTAAATAGTCACAAGAATACAGTAGTAATGCATGTTAAAATCTTTTTATTCATTTCAATCAAGTACTTGAATCAAATTCATAACTATAAAATAGAACTTGGGAATTAACTTATTTTGAAAAAGAATGAACATATCAGAGGATTGAAAGACAACACATTAAAATACCCCAAACTGATACTTCAGCTTGCCCTCTTGTTGCTGGCAGAGATTACTGTCTTTACAGCTACATTTCCAAAGAGTTAGTAACTGAACAATTAAAGTTTATTTTTCCTAGAATTCATCAAATTAACAGAAATATCCATTCAGCCTTTCCCATACCTGTTGTTGGCTATCTATGGATAAAATACTAGTTGGTTTAACTTCCCATTTTTGCTTTCAGATGTTTTAGCATTATATAATTAAAGATGCACCTAATAATGTTCTCAGACTGAGGTTAGAAAAACAATATGCTTAAGCTTTAAACACAACAGAAGTAACTTTATTATATTAAATATTTAATATCAACATAATTTGTATCATATTTAAATGAGTATAACCATACACTGGTATTAATTTTTAAAAAGCACATTTACTCCTCTTAAAAAACTCAAATATGTATGCAATAACAATGTAAAAGGAGGTGAAGATTTGAAGGAGAGTAGGGAGAGTCATATAGGAGGAGTTAGAGGAAAGAAAAGCAAGAGAGAAATGTTATAAATTATAATCCTGAAAATTACAAAAAGAGAAAAATCTGAGGGTGATTTTCTAAAAGGATAGAAAATGGTTTCCCTAATTAGGAACAATTTTGACTCAAATTAGATAACAAAATATGCTCTGCAACAGATATCCACATGATGGTTAAATACATATAGTTCATTGGTAATAAAAAGACAATCTAGATAAGCATTTAAATATCACAGAATGTGATCTTTAAACTTGAAGGAATTAGGTGAACTCCTGAATATGTTTTATAATTTTTAGAAATTGATGTTAACACAATTTATCTATTTAGTACTGCATATAAGAAAATTACATAAAATCCCAGTCTGCATTTTCACAAATTATGTATGGTAAGCAGAGGAGATTTATTTTACAGTAATACTACCATCTTTTAATACAGGTTCAGTCTTTAGACTAGCAAAGCACAATCCTCTCTGGGGGTCCACTGATGTGCTATGGGAAAATCTGCAAGGGGAGGAAAGGATGCATGATGCACTGCACAGAGGAATCATGTTTCTAGGGACTGCAGAGACACACATGATGTGAATTCTACAGTCCAAAAGATGTTTAAAAGGTGATCTCTGTACAGCATCTGTCTGTGTGTGGCACCAGCCTTACTGTTTCCAGGTTAAATAAACATTCTTCAAACTTGGTAGTGATCTGTTTGGGATCAATGGATGACACTGTAATTACCAGCATCATGTGTATCACTAGAAGAGATCTGCAGTACTTCTATCTTTTGTCAGCATAGTTCACTCAAGAAAATAATAGGAATTTCTGAGAAACCTTGCATTGCAGAATGTCTTTGCAGATTAATAACCCTGAAGACAACTTGAGCTCTCTGATATTTGGCTTGCATAAAACACCAATACTAATCACCAGAGTGGCCTAATTTATATGGACTTATTTAGTGGGTTCCCCATCATAAAGAGTAAACAGTCAGTTTACAAACTTTAAAACCATCTAATTGGGGCCAAGATTATGCTTTTCTATAGAACACTTTACTGCTCTGTCTTAACTCTTCTAAACGCCATTTACCTTGCAAAGCTTGCAAAGGTTTGTGGGGTTTGTCCTCAGCATGGTAAGAATGGCCACTTTATTTTCACATTTTAAAAATAATTGTAGCTTTAAGATTACCACGTATTAGTTAGACACTCGGAGGGTAAAGACACAGCAGTAAAGCAATTTGCTGGTATGTTTTGAAACATAAAATATTTGACAGTAGCATTTGTACTATGTCACATTGGTAAGGCAGCAAGAAGATATAATGTCAAAGCCGAGTACTGTCAAGTATTACATTTGCAGGGTTTCATGGAAAAGAGAAAATAATAGCTTTCTATTTTTTATCATTCTTATGATATTGATAATATGACCATTGGAATTGGGCAGTTTGCCATAACATGATCACTCCTTAAAATGCTTTTATGTCAAGCACTGAACAAAGAATACTTAAGAAATGACTGAATGGTAAGCATTGTTAACCATCCTTGTTATTACTTCAATTTTTCAAAGCTGATTTTAAATTTATGAAATTAGAAATGTGACTTAAATGTGGAGTAAATGGTATATGGCCTTGTTGAATAATCTTGGGTATGCAATGGCCTTATTCTGAGATTATTTGCCTGGTCCAAAAGCAGAGTTCCATCCATGTTAAGCACTCAAGAATTGATCCTTAGAAAAAAGTACCCCTCCCTTTCTCTCCCCCCTCCCTCCTCCTCTCCCTCTCTTTCTTCCTCTCCCTCTCCGCCCCTCCTTCAATGAACCTTGCTGAGCTCTTTCACCTCTATATAATCTACATGCTTATCTCTCCATGCACTTCTGAAAGAGTACTAATACCCAATACAAGTGTTCCAACCTCTAATTTTATACACACAAGCATCAAAACCAGACTCAATGGGTTTGTACTGTTATATTTGTGCATATGTACTCATATACATTGTGACAATAATGAAAAAGAGGCTATTTGAAAGTGTGGAAGCAGTCCATTGAAGTGATTGGATAAAGGGAACATGGGAGGTGCTATAGGGAAGAAAGGGGATGGGGAAGTGATTTAATGATGTCATAATATTTTAATTAAAATACATATTTAAAAGTGATTTAGCAACAGTAGGCTGGTCTCTCTCTGGGCTGAGGACAATTTTGACATCTATGAAGTTTACCATTTTTGTCCCAACATAGAAAGGTAAATACTTCTTTTTTAAGTTGCCTAATATTCACTGTAATGTTGAAGAACAGATATTATGGAAAATGTATTATATATTTATTTTAATTACTCTTCCTTGCTAACAAGTATCTGACAAAAACAACTTGAAGGGGGGTGGATTCATTTGGGCTCTTGTTAGCACAATGTCCAGCCCACGTTACTGAACTCGGACAGAACATAATGCCAGCAGGACTCTGTGGAGGAGCAGGCCATCCACAATAAGAATGGAAGGGATCTTGAACCCTGTATAATATCCTAAGACTTGAATCTGATGGTTCACACATCCTAATGTTTCCAAAATTCCCTAAATATTCCCACCAGTTGAAGGTCAAGCATGTAATACCTAATTCTGTAGTGGACCTTCCATATTCAAGCCCTGTCCATACTCTGTACCTAAAATCATATTAAGGACAAATCCACTTCTATCTGTATAAAACCCACATTTTAAAAGTGATGCTTTTTAAAACAGTGTGGAAATATGCTTTGCAACAATATTGCAAACTAATTACCTCCAATGACTTTAGTTAATAAATGCCTTCCTTAGGTAGCAGTTCCCAAAACTTTGTTTTTAAGACCCGTTTACCCACATAAAATAATTGAAGAATGCTAAAACATTTATCCATGAGTGATTTTCTTATTGTAGTATACATTTTAATTTTCATCACATTGGTAATTAAAATGATTTTTGTTTCAAAAATGTCAAGAATGTACAAATACTTATTGACCATTCAGCAATTTCAACAACCTGAATCACATATCTGGGAACTAAGGAAATTCCTAACTTCTGTCACTAATAGGATACTGTAAGGACAAAGCATGTCTTCGTGTTATTATGACAACATCTTAGCTTAATGATCATGAATATTTTCAAGATTCTAAGATACCCTATATTCTAGTATATCATTGCTGTCTCAAACCTCAATTATTTTTCCTTAACTTTTAAAACACAATTTTTTTAATGAATGAAATTTATTGGATTTATGAGAATTTAGATATATTATACTATAGAAATTTCTAATAATGGACAGAGACTAAAAATTAACACTTTGCCCATCATAAAATTAATGTCAGATTTTAATGAACATATCACAATTCATATTTCCCATCCCTAATCCTGTGCTCAGCATTATCATGCAAGGCTATAACCATAGATATGCTATCACAGAATCATAAACAAATTTTTGTAACTCTTCAGCCAAGGAGATAATAAAGAAAACCTTGATGAAGAAGTACAGCAAGCTCAAGAATGAAGTCCAACTTTTCAAATATGGATTTATAAGCACTAAAATTTTTAAATCTGAATTTTACCATTGCAAATGATATTATTTTATGATATGAATCCATAAAATATCTCCCAAAGTATTCATCACAGAGTGAAGATAAGTCAGGTTCTCAGAGAAAATAACAGTGAATTAAAAATATGGATTTTATATGTGTTCTTACATGTTTTGTGATCTTCTTCCCAAGTAATCCACAAGCATCATAATTCCTATACTTTCCCCATTTATACAGAATATCAAAAATAAGTCTCAAAATTAGGAAATGTTTACATTAAGTACTAACTTTCAGCATTTCAAAGAATTATTTAATTTGTATCTTTTATGGTCACATCTACATGTTATAAAATTGCATATACCTACATGTTATATTATTATAATTCATAAAATGTTAGGGCTTATCAATAGCCAGTTTGACATCAATGATTTTCCCAGAATTGATTTAAAGTTATGCAAATATTAATAACCTGTTCTGACCTGTAATAACCAGAGAGAGACTTTGTGAAAATTTGTGCTGATTTACCCCAGCTATTCTGTGTGTATCAAACAAACAACTTGTGACTAGACAGTTTTGAATTTTAAAATTTCTTAACCATTTAGAATTTTGTACATGCATAAGGGTAAAACTCAATCCCAAAGATATAATATGGTCAAATTTATTTACTTTCCATAAGTTTAATAATGTAGCTATGTGAGTTTAATGAAATAGTTTTGGTAATCTTGTGCAGGAAATTTTTATTAGATATTTTCTTTATTTACATTTCAAATGTTATCCCCTTTCTTGGTTTCCCCTCGACAAAAAAACCCCATTCCCTCCCCCCTTCCCCTGCTCACCAACCCACCATCTCCTGTTTCCTGGATGTGGCATTCCCTTACACTGGGACATAGAGCCTTCACAGGACCAAGGACCTCTCTTCCCATTGATGACCAAATAGGCCATCCTCTGCTATATATGAAGCTGGAGACATAAATTCCACCATGTGTACTCTTTGGTTGGTGGTTCAGTCTCTGGGAGCTCTGTGGGAACTGCGTAGTTTATATTGTTGGGGAACAGAATTTTATGATGTAATATATTCCACTTCTGTCATCATATTAACCCTCAGAAAAGCTTCATAGTTGGGCAATATTTCAAATTTTGTCACTGAGGATTAGTACTATTCACTCATAAGTATATAAGAAGGTCTTTGTGGAAATAACTGCATGCATTTAAAGCTGCCATATACACAACTAAAACAAAATAGGTCAAGATGAACAAGTTTCTCATTTTCATTACAGTATAAAGAGGAACTTTTTGGATGCCCTTCAGGGTCTATAGCAGTCTTCCTTTACTAGTCTTCATGCTGCACTACCTGTCTTGACTATATATTACTATGAAGAAAGCACTTGATAGGTAGAATTCATCAACCTCCCTACGTTTGCTGTGTGCATGTGTCATACCTCCAGTTAGACAACATAACTGTAGCCCAATGCTGTTTCTTTCTCTACAAAAGTTCCATGGAGACAAGAACTACGGTTTCAACAACCTGTGCCCCTGGTTAGAATCACTGATATGTTAAGCAGATATTCTATATTTATTTGGTACACTTAGTAATGGCCTATTTGACCTTAAAGCTCTTTATGATAGATGCCATTAGATGACAAAGCACTCATTCATAGGACAGAGTTCACAAGAAGATAATGAAATCAGCACTTCTTATATTCTCGAAGGTCTTGTATTCTTATGCTAGGAGTCATTTATAGGATATGGAACTGCTCTTTAAGGTTCATGTCTAACCATTCACTTGTAATGAACATCTAGATATTTTCAAGTTGACTTTAGGTATCAGTTACCCTGAGAAGTCACCCTCACATCAGAGTCTGTCTTAGATGTTTTCTGTATTTTTTTTTTTAATAAACAAATGCGGGTTTCTATGGTATTCAGCTGAGTTCATCTTTGTTTCTTTGTAACTGCGACATAATTATATTGGAAATGTGAAAAACAATTCAGCAGGAAATCAAGTGCTGGCTCAGTGTGGGTATTTTTATATCCTGAGATACTGAAATATAAACAGGCAAAGAGAGTTAGAGACTGTGCCTAACGCACAACCAAATGACAAATCTTATTTAAACACCATCAATAAAAGAAAAATTTTCCAAGCACATATTTTTTCACAGTGCATTAGTTGTTTATATGTTTGCTAAACAAAGCAGTTAAATAAAGCCAAGAAAAAAAGGTTTTTATAAAACACATTTCATCCCTTAATCATAGTGTGAATGTAGTTCACCATAAAAGTACACTCAGAGAGGACTCAACATCCCACTGTTTGGAAACAATGTGTATTGATCAAAACTAGTTTATATGATATGTGACCTGAATATACACATATATGCATCAAAATATGATATACATATAAATTTCATATATATCCCAAGTGAATGTTAGCCTTCTATTAAATATGGCAATTTTATTTTCACTGATTAACAAACTAGGCAGGCCAAAGCTTGTATAGAGTACAGCAAAGAAACTGCTAGTAGAAGCTCACTTGGAACTCATATTTCTTTGATTGTGCTGTCCAAGCCATTCTCACCCACAATTTTTATCTAGTTTTCTTCTCTGTCTACCTCTCTTGCCCATTATTTTGCATTCACAGTTCAATTGTAACAGGGGGGTGTGGTGCCAACTGCAGTGTCATTCCAGGCTTACCCCAGTGGTAACAGAAGCACCCAGACATCAATATTAGCCCCCAGTTCAGAGTTTCATCATTTTAGAATTAAGGAAGCAGGGCTTTCTAAAATTTCATATTCCAGAGCAGAAGACTTCAACAGATGTAAATACTAAATTTTGAACGCTTATCTGGGTCACATCCATCCTGTCCAAACCCATTCATTTCCTTTAGTGGGAAGAAAGTCTAACATTGCCTTCTGTGCATCACAATCTTTAATGAAGAATTTCTTGAAAACGGTGTGAATTCTAAAATGTGGAAATGGTGGGAGAAATTTGCATAATCAAAAGGGCTGACCTTCGTGTGTGAAGATTTGGAAACAAAACAGGAGTGAACAGACGAAAAGATGTTTTCACAGAATCCCACTCCAAATTTTATCCGGATGAGCATAGTGTTCTTCATTAATCTCCAGGAGCAGATAAATAATACCATTCAGAAATTGGCTTTAAGACTCCCAACAGATTTAGAATCAAATCCACCGTCATCAATCAATCTGGTAAGCTTGTACTTTATCTTTGCTTTATTGGACCGAAGAATGGGGGGTGTTGACTCACAGCCACGTGAGAGTTAATCACATTAGCAGGCACAGATAATTAGCCCTGCACAGCATAGAGCAAGCATGAAGCTCTTACTTACTTCTCTGTGCCCCAGTCAATAGGACTTACAGTCTCCACAAGCATCTACTGCTCTTCAAGCAGTCCTTGCAAACCAAAGTAGATTTCGGTTTATTCAAATTTCAGCTCTAATCCAGCTTTACTGTTATTTTTGAGTAAAGATTACCAGGCCTATAGCTTTGCTCTTCATAGTGAGAACAAAACAGCATTAGTCCAAAAAAAGGAACTTACTTGAAATCAGTGTTAAGTGATTCTAAATGCTGGCTCATAGATGTAGTTCCCCATCCCCTTTCTCTGTGTTCTGACCTCTTCAGGAACTACCCTGCTCCAGGATGTATTCCTAGATCCTGAGTACTTAATTCCTCTGTTAGTGTATGTTTGGTCCTGCCTCACAACCAAAAGTGGCAACAATTGCTTTCAAATTTATTTTATAGCTGTATCTACTTTCTCTTGATTTTCTCACTTTCAGAGGATACTCTGGACTTAATCCTGCTCTCTTGCTTCTAAATAGAGATTAACTTGAACACACAGTCAAGGAGTAATGAGATGAATCCTGTCTGCTCTTGGTATTTGGTTATTTATGAAAATTTAGAGAATTACTACACCTGTGAGAAGAAATACCATGTGTTGGCAAGGCTAACTGGATTTTGGCTCTCTTGACTGGGAATGGCTTTTACACCTAAAAGTATACACTTCATCTTTCCTTGGAAGTTACCACATTTTTGATGACGCGTCTCTTCCAAAATCATTCCAACTCAAAATACTGGTAGTTTCTCATTTCTTAGCTGATGTGTATGTCTGCGTAGGCACTTGGCAGCTATTAAATTAGTATGTGTGGTACTTCCTCGTAGCAAACAATAGTCTTTGTATGTGGGTTACAGTTGAGGTTAGTTTTTGTCCTAAGAGAGATTCCAAGCTTATAAATATAATACAAATAAATGTGGCTACAGCTTGACTGGCATATAGCACCACAAGTTATCATAGTTTTAACATCTAGCATCTTTATAACAGGCCACTTGGTTTGCTCTGAAATGCAGGTGGCTGGGGGCATTCAGAGGAAACAGAGGCTATATTTTTAGCCTCACTCCCAGAGCTTTGGATTAAGGATTCCTGTAATCAGAAAACATGCTGCACTTTCTTTATTTGGGGCTTTGCTGTTCTGTAACCTGCTGCCGCTTGTTCAATACAGATCAGATTAAATGATAAGCGGACTTGTTAGGTAATAAATTATGGGATGGCATTGTTCGAGGCTTGCCTCTGGGCTCTTGAAAGGAAGAGAAATAAAGTTTACTAGATCGGCATGGCTGGCTTTTTCAGGAAGGTGACAGGAAACCCTAGGGTTCTCTCCACTAACACCTTTCTTGTTGCCTCTTAGTCCCAAGATTGGTTGATCTGTCATGAGAAGCTATTGTATGTACAACCGATGCTCCTTAATATTCATACAAGAAGTGCACTCTCACATCTGCCCTGCAGATTTTGTCAGTCACTAATAAAAAAATAATAACCTAAAAAGCTAGATACCAATACCATAGGTGTGCTTTCCTGCTTGAAACTTGCAACTAATCACTGAGTGGTATATGTTTAAAATTTATATTTAAAATTTAATTTCCACCAGTCGATTAATAGTGTCTGTCTGGAATCAGAAGTCATCAGGGTATTCCCTAATGGTGTTAATTTTTTATGTTCTTCATTTACTCCTTTATCTAGTAAGTATTTCTTAAGTATTTGCTGGGTCTCTAGGAAAAGCACCAATATACAAAACACAGCAATAATATAATGTTGCAGGAGTCGGTGATTTAACTATTTATAGTCTTATAGATGTACTTCAGAAACTTCAGGATTACAAGAGTACTCACTTAGACATTGCTAGCGCTCTGGATGAGAGGGACACTTATAATACACAGGGAAGTTAAAACTCCTGTCTTCCACTTTCATTCTACCCTAAACACAAAATGTTCCAGATCCTAGTGAAGTTCTAGTCTGACCCCTTGATAGGCAAAGACACACATTGAAGCATAAGAACTTTCTTATTGATAAATCTGAAGCCTCCAATTTGATCAGTCTGTGTTAGCATATAAGTACTTAAGTACATGCCTGCTTCACTTTAAGAACCATGCTCATAAATAACTTGTCAATCTTCAGTGCCTGGACCAAGGGCATAGGATACAGGAGGTAAGTGAAGAAATGTGTCATGCAAAAATCTACACCTATAGGTAATAAACTCGTTTTGATCCATTCCTACGTTTTTGCTGTTGTTTTGTTTTCTTTTCACTATGAGGAAGGAGAAGAAATAGAGAGTAGATATCATAAATTAAGTAAGCATGTAATTAATCTTAAATTCAGAAATAAATCAAACTTTAGGAACTGGATTAACTATAAAAAAATAGGAAGAAGGTATCACTTTCCAAAGTGTATGGATATACTTTTCACTAAGAGTCATAGTACTATTACTTCTAATTCAATTTTGGCTATTTCTAAGATTGAAAGAGTAGTTTTAATTCCCACTTCCCAGATGAGAATATTGAGAATAAAAATGAAGAAATATTGTACTGTGTTTTATAAGACTAAGACATAGCCAAGACAACTCTAGAACTTCTCCATGAGTGGTCCAAAATAAAACTACTACTACTACTACTACTACTACTACTACTACTACTACTACTACTACTACTACTACTACTGATGATGATGATGATGATGATGATGATGATGATGATGATAATAATAACATACTTTTTAGCATCATAGGTTGGACACAGCAACTGTTGGATGAAGCAATTACTCTAGCAACTGGGCTTTAAGCCAAGAAGAATCATTCCCTAAGTGCTGTCAAAAGGTGCATTTTCCCTTGGAGATTCAACCATCATTAGTGAAAAGCTTCATTTGCTGTACTGTGTACAGTTCACTGTAGTAGACCTGATCAGTGCATTATTACTAATTCAAAGAAATTAATTTGATGGGCAGTTATATGCTTCTTGCTTTGAACACCTTCAGGAAAACAGTTTTATAAATGACAATTGCCAGAACCCAGGTATAGAGTTCTAGAGTTGTGTCACTTTCCAGGCCACACCATTAAGTCTCACACAGAGCACAGTCTTTAAAATTGGTTTTCAGTGCATCTGGAAGAATTCTGCCCAGAGTTTTCTAAGCATTTAAAAGTCCTCAAATGTCCCATATCTCTCCTATCCCAGTGTATATAATTCATAATTTTCATCTCCATGCTCTGCCTCAACACTCTGACCAGTGTATAAGAAAATCCACAAAGTGGGTAAAGAAACCCTCCACAAAAGAACAAACATAAAACATCACCTTCCTCTGTTCCCTTCTTTCATACTTATAAATGCAAATAGTCACCTTATTTTGAAAATTCAGTGAAGGATGAAACATTGGGACAAATGGCTGCTGGAATCGCTCCTCTCTTGGATCTAATTTAGTGACAGGTAGGTATTGCAAGAAATTGACTTTTCTTTTCTTTTTGTTTATTTAATTGTTGTTTTTAACAAATATTTATTTTTATTTTTATTCATGAGTATTTTTCATTTAATTGGGAAACATTGAAATACTGATGTTTAAAACATGTAGGTATCTTCCATTACATTTCTACTTTATATTTATGCTTTTTATTATGTTTCCTATTTATATTTCTTGAAAATAGATGCTTCTCTCAGAGTTTACATCCCATGGATTCCTGGTGCTGAAGGAGATCAGGAGATGACATTGGATTTGCTGCTATGGATGATGGAAACCAATCATGGGTTTTCTACAAGGGCAACAAGTACTCATTACTGGGAGCTGCCACTCCAGTTTCTTATTAATTTGCTATAAACAATTTTGTAAAATGAATAGGGTTAGGGTATTCATTGCAAACCATAGTCCCTTTCAAGTGTATTACACTGTGACTTCTGATCTCTCTCTCTCTCTCTCTCTCTCTCTCTCTCTCTCTCTCTC